>NW_028322235.1:16304571-16613290 GCF_059928025.1 Delphinapterus leucas | reverse complement strand
CTCCCAGGATACAGAGCTACACTTGCAGGTACTGTGGCAGGGCAGGGCACACAGGAACCGTGCACATTGCCCTCATTGCAGAGCACTCTCAGCTCACCTGTCACTCAGATCTGACACAGAGCACCTCAGAGCAGGACTTGAACTAACAAATAGCAACTCCGACAGGTCTGTGACCCTGGGCATCACTCTGTACGGCCTGCCACCACCTGGTCTTCCAGAGACTTCCACTGCACCCGGGGCACCAGGCCTCTGTCTCCACCCACCACCCACCCCTCCTCTCCCTGACTCCTGGGGTCCTCTTATTAGGCCAGGGTTTTCTTGAAGCTGTCTCCCACTCATGGGCCAGATAAAATGATTAGAATACAAGCCAGAGCTGCAGCCCATTGTCTATCCTGACTCTCAAGAGCCCACACCTGTTCCTTGGACCTGGCCGATTCAGCAAGTTCCATTTTCTGCAACTGTGAGACCCTGAGGGGTGATGATTGGCTGACCTGGGCAGCCTGACCATGCCGGCCAGCCCTCCCCAGGTGTGCCTGTTTTGAGATCAATATAAACACCGCTCCAGGCAGCAAGAACCCCTGCAGCTGTGCCTGACGCCATTTTCTCTGCCCTGTCAGCAGTCTCGGGGCTGGGCTGGTGGGAGGGAGTGACAGGTCACGGCGTTGTGGGTGGCCCAGTGTGAGTGGGGCTCTGCTGGACTTTCTGCAGCAGTTGTCAAGATGCCACCTGCTAAAGAAGAGGATGTGTCACCCATACCTGGCGCTGGAATTTCTCCCTGGGCAGACGTGAGGAAGGAAGAAATCAGTGGGGGCCGGGACAGGAGGGGTATCTCAGGCAGGGAAATGGAAAGCTTCCAGAAGAGCACCCAGGGCCAGGACCATCCTGGCTGGCCTGCAGGCACCAAGTTGGCTGGCATGCAATCACTCGTGTGGCTCCATTGCCCTTCCTCTAGGCTTTCAAGTCCTTGAACATATTCAGGTGTTTTATCTGGGAAGGGTGGGAACATTTCAGCAGCAGCTGGCCTGGGGCTCGGACCACGTTTACTCACAGATGCCTCAGCACGGTCCCCCAGCTTTGCAATGAGGACGCTTGTTGCGTGGGGCCTGCTGGCTGTATGGGAGATGATTCCCCACCACTGACCAACTTCAGAATTGTTTACAACTGGAGCAAGTGTCCTGATACGGTTTTCCTCTGTGTAACTTGTGGATTCTGTTTGTTTTTTCTATTTTTCGTTTTTGGTTCAAGGTAGATTTCATTCCTCTTTTTTGCATTTACAAATATAAGCATAGAAATAATTTATTCATATAAATACATGTATGTGGAGGGAAGAATATTTTTTCTGTTTTACTTTTTAATTTTATTTTTTTTAATTTTTAATCTTATTTTTTATACAGCAGGTTCTTATTGGTTATCTATTTTATACATATAAATGTATACATGTCAATCCCAATCTCTCAACTCTTCACACCACCATCCCCCCAACAGCTTTCTGCCCTTGGTGCAGATTTCCTTTACAGGCTTGCTTGGTTGGCCATCAAGGGTGTATGCGTTTTTTCCTGAATATATTCAGGAAAAAATGCATACGCCCTTTTTGGCAAAGTGCATCATTGTCGACATTCTGCCTCATTTCCTATGCTTTAAGTGCAATTCCAGTCTACCCCCTGAAATAGTTTTCCTCAAATGCTGCCCCCCTTTCCAGTCCTCTTCGCAGACTTACTTCAATATATTTTTGGACGATAGCTGTCATTCATAACTCTGCAGGTTTGTGAATTAGAGTGCCCCTGAGCTCCTTTCTTCAACTCGCTTTCTTGTGAGCTGGCCGAAAACCGCAGGAATGCTTCAGGCGCTAATCTGTTTCTGGCAGGGCACGCTGACCCTTTGGTTAATTCCTCTTCCTGGTGGGAAATGGTCGTTACACTTGCCCGTGCAGGCACCTACAGCTAGTCTCTCATTGGTTCTCCCTATTCCTGTTCATCTTGCTCAGAAATTGCAAACTGTGCTGAACAGGATGTTAAAGGCATTGACTCTCCAAGTGGGGAGAGTGTTAGTAAAGCGTCTGGAATGGTGAACCCGAGTACCAGGGCACAAAAACTGAGATGCATTTGAAAACGTTTCGCAATCACATGGTGGAATATACTCTGCGTTTCTCATGCATGTTTTAGCTGAAGGAAGAATCCCTTAAACCTGGAGAGTTGGGACCCATGGAATGGGTACCATGCAGTATGCCTTCAAACGGTCTGCATTTGCTCACCGAGCCTCACCAATGGTATCAGCGCGAAGTGTCCAGCCTTATGTCTCACCCAGCTCTGGGTGTAGATGTGGTAAATCCAGGTTGCATCACAAGCCCTGAATGAATTATTTAAGAATTGCTCTCTATTTCACTGTCATTGTGTTTTGTTTTTGAAATTTTTTTTGATAAAGGAAGTTATCCGATTTTCACTGCTGCGTTTAGGCCACTGTACACACGCTTGATTCTCTTACAGAGACATATAAATCCATGGGTTTTAAGATTCTTACTAGTCAGGTATATTCCGAGGCGTTGAATATGGGGTGTTGAGTTCATTTCGTTGAGCAAGGAGTAGGTCTTGTCTATTATATATTTGGCTTATGGAAAGATATCTGTGCTAATTTCAATCTCTGGTTTTATGCAGCACGCCAACTCACCTTTCCCCATAAGCAAGCGTAAGTTCGTTTTCTAAATTTGAGACCGTGTTCTGTTTTGTAGATCAGTTCATGTGTAGCCAAGTTTACATTCCATGTATTAGTGATAACTTATGATGTTTCTTTTTCTGTGTGACTTATTTCACGTAAAATCATCATACCTGAATCCATTCATTATGCCACTACTGGCCTGATGACATAGATATCATTGCTGAGTGATATTCCATTGTACATACGTACCACATCTTCTTTATCCATATTTCGATTTCTGGGATATTTAACTTGTATCGTAGACGAGGTTCTTGTAAACAGAGCCGTCCCAAACTTTGGGGTGGCTCTGTGTTTTTCATTTTAATGTCCCTAAGCTATAGGACCATAAGTGGAAGTGCCATAGGCTGTGTTGCTTTGTTTCCTACGTGTTTCCGGAAACACCATACAGTTCTCCAGAGTGGCTGTTGGCGGTTCACATCCCGCCCATCAGCATAACAAGGCTACATGTTCTCCATGGCCTGTCCTGTCTTTCTGGATTTTACACTTTTTTCAGATGGCCCTTTTGACCGGGGGGCAGTGAGGCTTCATTGTAGTGCAGATTTCCTTTACACGCTCGCTTGGTTGGCCAAAAAGGGCGTATGCGTTTTTTCCTGAATATATATATGGGGAGAGTGTTATTGACGGGTCTGGAATATTGAACCCTAGTACCAGGGGAAAAAAACTGAGATGAATTTGAAAACGAATCCAAATCACAAGGTGGACCATACTCTGGGTTTCCCATGCATGTTTTAGCTGAAGGAAGAATCCCTTAAACCTGGAGAGTTGGGACCCATGGAATGGGTACCATGCAGTATGACTTCAAATGTTCTGCATTTGCTCACCGAACCTCACCAATGCTATCAGCCCGAAGTGTCCAGCCTTATGTCTCACCCAGCTCTGGTTGAAGATGTGCTAAATCCAGGTTGTATCACAAGCCCTGAATGAATTATTTAAGAATTGCCCTCTATTTCAGTGTCATTGTGTTTTGTTTTTGAAATTTATTTTGATAATGGGATTTATCGGATTTTCACTGATGCGTTTAGGCCGCTGTACACACGCTTGATTCTCTTACGGAGACATATAAATCCATGGGTTTTAAGATCCTTACTAGTCAGGTATATTCCTAGGCGTTGAATATGGGGTGTTGACTCCATTTCGTTGAGCAAGGAGTAGGTCTTTTCTATTACATATTTGGTTTATGGAACAGTTTCTGTACTAATATCAATCTCTGGTTTTATGCAGCACCCCAACTCACCTTTCCCCATAAGCAACCATCAGTTGGTTTTCTAAATTGGAGACCCTCTTCTGTTTTGTAATTCAGTTCATGTGTAGCCAAGTTTCATTCCATGTATTAGTGATATCTTATGATGTTCCTTTTTCTGTGTGACTTATTTCACGTAGAATCATTGTACCTGAAACCACTCATTATGCCGCTAAGGGCCAGATGACATAGATTTCATTGCTGAGTGATTTTCCATTGTACGTATGTACCACAACTTCTTTATCCATTTTCGCTTTCTGGGATATTTAACTTGTACCGTAGACGAGGTTCTTGTAAACAGAGCCGACCCAAACTTTGCCAAACTGGAGGTTAAAGGCACTGACTCTCCAAGTGGGGAGAGTGTTCGTAAAGGGTCTGGAATGGTGAACCCGAGTAAAAGGGGACGAAAACTGAGATGCATTTGAAAACGTTTGCCAGTCACACGGTGCACCATACTGTGGGTTTCCCATGCATGTTTTAGCTGAAGGAAGAATCCCTTAAACTTGGAGAGTTGGGACCCATGGAATGGGTACCATGCTGTATGACTTCAAAGGGTCTGCATTTGCTCATCGAACCTCACCAATGCTATCAGCCCGAAGTGCCCAACCTTATGTCTCACTCAGCTCTGGGTGTAGATGTGGTAAATCCAGGTTGCATCACAAGCCCTGAATGAATTATTTAAGAATTGCTCTCTATTTCACTGTCCTTGGGTTTTGTTGTGTAATTCATTTTGATAATGGGATTTATCGGATTTTCTCTGCTGCATTCATGCCGCTGTACACACGCTTCATTCTCTTACGGAGACATATAAATCCATGGGTTTGAAGATTCTTACTAGTCAGGTGTATTCCTAGGCGTTGAATATGGGGTGTTTAGTCCATTTCGTTGAGCAAGGGGTAGGTCTTGACTATTACATATTTTTTTTTTTTTTTTTTTGCTGTACGCGGGCCTCTCAGTGTTGTAGCCTCTCCCGTTGTGGAGCACAGGCTCCGGACGCGCAGGCTCAACAGCCATGACTGACGGGGCCAGTAGCTCCACGGCATGTGGGATCCTCGCGGACCGGGGCACGAACACGCGTCCCCTGTATCGGCAGGCGGACTCTCAACCAGTGCGCCACCAGGGAAGCCCCCTTGACTATTACATATATGACGTATGGAATAGTATCTGTGCTAATTTCTATCTCTGGTTTTATGCAGCACCCCAACTCACCTTTCCCCTTAAGCAAACATAAGTTGGTTTTCTAAATTTGAGACCCTGTTCTGTTTTGTAATTCAGTTCATGTGTAGCCAAGATTACATTCGGTGTATTAGTGATATCTTATGATGTTTCATTTTCTGTGTGACTTATTTCTCTTAGAATCATCGTACCTGAATCCACTCATTATGCCACGACGGGCCAGATGACATAGATTTCATTGGTGAGTGATATTCCATTGTACGTACGTACCACAACTTCTTTATCCATTTTTCGCTTTCTGGGATATTTAACTTGTACCGTAGAAGAGGTTCTTGTAAACAGAGCCGTCTGAAACTTTGGGGTGGCTGTGTGTTTTTTATTTTAATTACCCTAAGCTATAGGACCATAAGTGGAAGTGCCGTAGGCTCCGTTGCTTTGTTTTTTAGGTGTTTCAGGAAACACCATACACTTCTCCAGAGTGGCTGTTGGCAAGTTACATCCCACCCATCAGCATAACAAGGCTCCCTGTTCTCCATGGCCTGTGCTGCATTTCTGGATTTTACACTTTTTTCAGATGGCCCTTTTGACCGGGGGGCAGTGAGACTTCATTGTAGTGCAGATTTCTTTAACATGCTTGCTTGGTTGGCCAAAAAGGGCGTATGCGTTTTTTCCTGAATATATTCAGGAAAAAACGCATACGCCCTTTTTGGCCAAGTGCATCATTGTCGACGTTCTGCCTCTTTTCCTATGCTTTAAATGCAATTCCAGTCTACCCCCTGAAATCGTTTTCCTGCAATTCTGCCCCGCTTTCAAGTCCTCTTCGCAGCCTTCCTTCAATATATTTTTGGACGATAGCTGTCATTTATAACTCTGCAGGTTTGTGAATTACAGTGCCCCTGAGCTCCTTTCTTCAATCGCTTTCTTGTGAGCTGGCCGCAAAACCGCAGGATTGCTTCAGGCCCTAATCTGGTTCCGGCACGGCATGCTGAGCCTTTGGTTAATTCCTCTTCCTGGTGGGAAATGAGCGTTAAATTTGCCCGTGCAGACACCTACAGCTAGTCTCTCATTGGTTCTCCCTATTCCTGTTCATCTTGCGCAGAAATTGCAAACTGTGCCAAACAGGAGGTTAAAGGCACTGACTCTCCAAGTGGGGAGAGTGTTTGTAAAGGGTCTGGAATTGTGAACCCGAGTAAAAGGGGACAAAACTGAGATGCATTTGAAAACGTTTCCCGGTCACACGGTGCACCATACTGTGGGTTTCCCATGCATGCTTTAGCTGAAGGAAGAATCACTTAAACCTGGAGAGTTGGGACCCATGGAATGGGTACCATGCAGTATGACTTCAAATGGTCTGCATTTGCTCATCGAACCTCACCAATGCTATCAGCACGAAGTGTCCAACCTTATGTCTCACTCAGCTCTGGGTGTAGATGAGGTAAATCCAGGTTGCATCCCAAGCCCTGAATGAATTATTTAAGAATTGCTCTCTATTTCACTGTCATTGTGTTTTGTTTTTGTAATTCATTTTGATAATGGGATTTATCGGATTTTCTCTGCTGCATTCATGCAGCTGTACACACGCTTGATTCTCTTATGGAGACATATAAATCCATGGGTTTGAAGATTCTTACTAGTCAGGTGTATTCCTAGGCGTTGAATATAGGGTGTTTAGCCCATTTCGTTGAGCAAGGGGTAGGTCTTGACTATTACATATTTGACGTATGGAATGGTATCTGTGCTAATTTCTATCTCTGGTTTTATGCAGCACCCCAACTCACCTTTCCCCTTAAGCAAACATAAGTTGGTTTTCTAAATTTGAGACCCTGTTCTGTTTTGTAATTCAGTTCATGTGTAGCCAAGATTACATTTGGTGTATTAGTGATATCTTATGATGTTTCATTTTCTGTGTGACTTATTTCACTTAGAATCATCGTACCTGAATCCACTCATTATGCCGCGACGGGCCTGATGACATAGATTTCATTGCTGAGTGATATTCCATTGTACGTATGTGCCACAACTTCTTTATCCATTTTTCACATTCTGGGATATTTAACTTGTACCGTAGACGAGGTTCTTGTAAACAGAGCCGTCTGACACTTTGGGGTGGCTGCGTGTTTCTGATTTTAATTTGCCTAAGCTATAGGACCATAAGTGGAAGTGCCGTAGGCTCCGTTGCTTTGTTTTTTAGGTGTTCCAGGAAACACCATACACTTCTCCAGAGTGGCTGTTGGCAATTTACATCCCACCCATCAGCATAACAAGGCTCCCTGTTCTCCATGGCCTGTGCTGCCTTTCTGGATTTTACACTTTTTTCAGATGGCCCTTTTGACCGGGGGGCAGTGAGACTTCATTGTAGTGCAGATTTCTTTAACATGCTTGCTTGGTTGGCCAAAAAGGGCGTATGCGTTTTTTCCTGAATATATTCAGGAAAAAACGCATACGCCCTTTTTGGCCAAGTGCATCATTGTCGACGTTCTGCCTCTTTTCCTATGCTTTAAATGCAATTCCAGTCTACCCTCTGAAATCGTTTTCCTGCAATTCTGCCCCGCTTTCAAGTCCTCTTCGCAGGCTTCCTTCAATATATTTTTGGACGATAGCTGTCATTTATAACTCTGCAGGTTTGTGAATTAGAGTGCCCCGGAGCTCCTTTCTTCAAATCGCTTTCTTGTGAGCTGGCCGCAAACTCGCAGGGTTGCTTCAGGCCCTAATCTGGTTCCGGCACGGCATGCTGAGCGTTTGGTTAATTCCTCTTCCTGGTGGGAAATGAGCGTTAAATTTGCCCGTGCAGACACCTACAGCTAGTCTCTCATTGGTTCTCCCTATTCCTGTTCATCTTGCGCAGAAATTGCAAACTGTGCCAAACAGCAGGTTAAAGGCACTGACTCTCCAAGTGGGGAGAGTGTTAGTAAAAGGTCTGGAATTGTGAACCCGAGTTAAAGGGGACGAAAACTGAGATGCATTTGAAAACGTTTCCCGGTCACACGGTGCACCATACTGTGGGTTTCCCATGCATGTTTTAGCTGAAGGAAGAATCCCTTAAACCTGGAGAGTTGGGACCCATGGAATGGGTACCATGCAGTATGACTTCAAATGGTCTGCATTTGCTCATCGAACCTCACCAATGCTATCAGCCCGAAGTGTCCAACTTTATGTCTCACTCAGCTCTGGGTGTAGATGAGGTAAATCCAGGTTGCATCACAAGCCCTGAATGAATTATTTAAGAATTGCTCTCTATTTCACTGTCATTGTGTTTTGTTTTTGTAATTCATTTTGATAATAGGATTTATCGGATTTTCTCTGCTGCCTTCATGCAGCTGTACGTACGTTTGATTCTCTTATGGAGACATATAAATCCATGGGTTTGAAGATTCTTACTAGTCAGGTGTATTCCTAGGCATTGAATATGGGGTGTTTAGTCCATTTCGTTGAGCAAGGGATAGGTCTTGAGTATTACATATTTGGCTTATGGAAAGGTATCTGTGCTAATTTCTATCTCTGGTTTTATGCAGCACCCCAACTCACCTTTCCCCTTAAGCAAGCATAAGTTGGTTTTCTAAATTTGAGACCCTGTTCTGTTTTGTAATTCAGTTCATGTGTAGCCAAGTTTACATTCCATGTATTAGTGATATCTTATGATGTTTCATTTTCTGTGTGACTTATTTCACTTAGAATCATCGTACCTGAAACCACTCATTATGCCGTGACAGGCCTGATGACATAGATTTCATTGGTGAGTGATATTCCATTGTACGTACGTACCACAACTTCTTTATCCATTTTTCACATTCTGGGATATTTAACTTGTACCGTAGACGAGGTTCTTGTTAACAGAGCCGCCCGAAACTTGTGGGTGGCTGTGTGTTTTTGATTTTAATTTTCCTAAGCTATAGGACCATAAGGGGAAGTGCCGTAGGCTCCGTTGCTTTCTTTTTTAGATGTTTCGGGAAACACCATACATTTTTCCAGACTGGCTGTTGGCAATTTACATCCCGCCCATCAGCATAACAAGGCTCCCTGTTCTCCATGGCCTGTGCTGCCTTTCTGGATTTTACACTTTTTTCAGATGGCCCTTTTGACCGGGGGGCAGTGAGACTTCATTGTAGTGCAGATTTCTTTAACATGCTTGCTTGGTTGGCCAAAAAGGGCGTATGCGTTTTTTCCTGAATATATTCAGGAAAAAACGCATACGCCCTTTTTGGCCAAGAGCATCATTGTCGTCGTTCTGCCTCTTTTCCTATGCCTTAAATGCAATTCCCGTCTACCCCCTGAAATCGTTTTCCTGCAAATCTGTCCCGCTTACAAGTCGTCTTCGCAGCCTTCCTTCAATATATTTTTGGACGATAGCTGTCATTTATAACTCTGCAGGTTTGTGAGTTACAGTGCCCCTGAGCTCATTTCTTCAACTCGCTATCTTGTGAGCTGGCCGCAAACCCACAGGATTGCCTCAGGCCCTAATCTGGTTCCGGCACGGCATGCTGAGCCTTTGGTTAATTCCTCTTCCTGGTGGGAAATGAGCGTTAAATTTGCCCGTGCAGACACCTAGAGCTAGTCTCTCATTTGTTCTCCCTATTCCTTTTCATCTTGCGCAGAAATTGCAAACTGTGCCCAACAGGAGGTTAAAGGCACTGACTCTCCAAGTGGGGAGAGTGTTCGTAAAGGGTCTGGAATTGTGAACCCGAGTAAAAGGGGACGAAAACTGAGATGCATTTGAAAACGTTTGCCAGTCACACGGTGCACCATACTGTGGGTTTCCCATGCATGTTTTAGCTGAAGTAAGAATCCCTTAAACTTGGAGAGTTGGGACCCATGGAATGGGTACCATGCTGTATGACTTCAAAGGGTCTGCATTTGCTCATCGAACCTCACCAATTCTATCAGCCCGAAGTGCCCAACCTTATGTCTCACTCAGCTCTGGGTGTAGATGTGGTAAATCCAGGTTGCATCACAAGCCCTGAATGAATTATTTAAGAATTGCTCTCTATTTCACTGTCCTTGGGTTTTGTTTGTGTAATTCATTTTGATAATGGGATTTATCGGATTTTCTCTGCTGCATTCATGCAGCTGTACACATGCTTCATTCTCTTACCGAGACATATAAATCCATGGGTTTGAAGATTCTTACTAGTCAGGTGTATTCCTAGGCGTTGAATATGGGGTGTTTAGTCCATTTCGTTGAGCAAGGGGTAGGTGTTGACTATTACATATTCGGCTTATGGAAAGGTATCTGTGCTAATTTCTATCTCTGGTTTTATGCAGCACCGCAACTCACCTTTCCCCTTAAGCAAGCATAAGTTGGTTTTCTAAATTTGAGACCCTGTTCTGTTTTGTAATTCAGTTCATGTGTAGCCAAGTTTACATTCCGTGTAGTAGTGATATCTTATGATGTTTCATTTTCTGTGTGACTTATTTCACTTAGAATCATCGTACCTGAATCCACTCATTATGCCGCGACGGGCCTGATGACATGGATTTCATTGCTGAGTGATATTCCATTGTACGTACGTACCACAACTTCTTTCTCCATTTTTCACATTCTGGGATATTTAACTTGTACCGTAGACGAGGTTCTTGTAAACAGAGCCGTCCGACACTTTGGGGTGGCTGTGTGTTTTTGATTTTAATTTCCCTAAGCTATAGGACCATAAGTGGAAGTGCCGTAGGCTCCGTAGCTTTGTTTTTTCGGTGTCCCGGGAAACACCATACACTTCTCCTGAGTGGCTGTTGGCAATTTACATCCCGCCCATCAGCATAACAAGGCTCCCTGTTCTCCATGGCCTGTGCTGCCTTTCTGGATTTTACACTTTTTTCAGATGGCCCTTTTGACCGGGGGGCAGTGAGACTTCATTGTAGTGCAGATTTCTTTAACATGCTTGCTTGGTTGGCCAAAAAGGGCGTATGCGTTTTTTCCTGAATATATTCAGGAAAAAACGCATACGCCCTTTTTGGCCAAGAGCATCATTGTCGACGTTCTGCCTCTTTTCCTATGCTTTAAATGCAATTCCCGTCTACCCCCTGAAATCGTTTTCCTGCAATTCTGCCCCACTTACAAGTCGTCTTCGCAGCCTTCCTTCAATATATTTTTGGACGATAGCTGTCATTTATAACTCTGCAGGTTTGTGAGTTACAGTGCCCCTGAGCTCATTTCTTCAACTCGCTATCTTGTGAGCTGGCCACAAACCCGCAGGATTGCCTCAGGCCCTAATCTGGTTCCGGCACGGCATGCTGAGCCTTTGGTTAATTCCTCTTCCTGGTGGGAAATGAGCATTAAATTTGCGCGTGCAGACACCTAGAGCTAGTCTCTCATTCGTTCTCCCTATTCCTATTCATCTTGCGCAGAAATTGCAAACTGTGCCCAACAGGAGGTTAAAGGCACTGACTCTCCAAGTGGGGAGAGTGTTCATAAAGGGTCTGGAATGGTGAACCCGAGTAAAAGGGGACGAAAACTGAGATGCATTTGAAAACGTTTGCCAGTCACACGGTGCACCATACTGTGGGTTTCCCATGCATGTTTTAGCTGAAGTAAGAATCCCTTAAACTTGGAGAGTTGGGACCCATGGAATGGGTACCATGCTGTATGACTTCAAAGGGTCTGCATTTGCTCATCGAACCTCACCAATGCTATCAGCCCGAAGTGCCCAACCTTATGGCTCACTCAGCTCTGGGTGTAGATGTGGTAAATCCAGGTTGCATCACAAGCCCTGAATGAATTATTTTAGAATTGCTCTCTATTTCACTGTCCTTGGGTTTTGTTTTTGTAATTCATTTTGATAATGGGATTTATCGGATTTTCTCTGCTGCATTCATGCAGCTGTACACACGCTTCATTCTCTTACGGAGACATATAAATCCATGGGTTTGAAGATTCTTACTAGTCAGGTGTATTCCTAGGCGTTGAATATGGGGTGTTTAGTCCATTTCGTTGAGCAAGTGGTAGGTCTTGACTATTACATATTCGGCTTATGGAAAGGTATCTGTGCTAATTTCTATCTCTGGTTTTATGCAGCACCCCAACTCACCTTTCCCCTTAAGCAAGCATAAGTTGGTTTTCTAAATTTGAGACCCTGTTCTGTTTTGTAATTCAGTTCATGTGTAGCCAAGTTTACATTCCGTGTAGTAGTGATATCTTATGATGTTTCATTTTCTGTGTGACTTATTTCACTTAGAATCATCGTACCTGAATCCACTCATTATGCCGCGACGGGCCTGATGACATAGATTTCATTGCTGAGTGATATTCCATTGTACGTATGTACCACAACTTCTTTCTCCATTTTTCACATTCTGGGATATTTAACTTGTACCGTAGACGAGGTTCTTGTAAACAGAGCCGTCCGACCCTTTGGGGTGGCTGTGAGTTTTTGATTTTAATTTCCCTAAGCTATAGGACCATAAGTGGAAGTGCCGTAGGCTCCGTAGCTTTGTTTTTTCGGTGTTTCAGGAAACACCATACACTTCTCCTGAGTGGCTGTTGGCAATTTACATCCCGCCTATCAGCATAACAAGGCTCCCTGTTCTCCATGGCCTGTGCTGCCTTTCTGGATTTTACACTTTTTTCAGATGGCCCTTTTGACCGGGGGGCAGTGAGACTTCATTGTAGTGAAGATTTCTTTAACAGGCTTGCTTGGTTAGCCAAAAAGTGCGTATGCGTTTTTTCCTGAATATATTCAGGAAAAAACGCATACGCCCTTTTTGACCAAGAGCATCATTGTCGACGTTCTGCCTCTTTTCCTATGCTTTAAATGCAATTCCCGTCTACCCCCTGAAATCGTTTTCCTGCAAATCTGTCCCGCTTACAAGTCGCCTTCGCAGCCTTCCTTCAATATATTTTTGGACGATAGCTGTCATTTATAACTCTGCAGGTTTGTGAGTTACAGTGCCCCTGAGCTCATTTCTTCAACTCGCTATCTTGTGAGCTGGCCGCAAACCCACAGGATTGCCTCAGGCCCTAATCTGGTTCCGGAACGGCATGCTGGGCCTTTGGTTAATTCCTCTTCCTTCTGGGAAATGAGCGTTAAATTTGCCCGTGCAGACACCTACAGCTAGTCTCTCATTCGTTCTCCCTCTTCCTTTTCATCTTGCGCAGAAATTGCAAACTGTGCCCAACAGGAGGTTAAAGGCACTGACTCTCCAAGTGGGGAGAGTGTTCGTAAAGGGTCTGGAATGGTGAACCCGAGTAAAAGGGGACGAAAACTGAGATGCATTTGAAAACGTTTTCCAGTCACACAGTGCACCATACTGTGGGTTTCCCATGCATGTTTTAGCTGAAGGAAGAATCCCTTAAACTTGGAGAGTTGGGACCTATGGAATGGGTACCATGCTGTATGACTTCAAAGGGTCTGCATTTGCTCATCGAACCTCACCAATGCTATCAGCCCGAAGTGCCCAACCTTATGTCTCACTCAGCTCTGGGTGTAGATGTGGTAAATCCAGGTTGCATCACAAGCCCTGAATGAATTATTTAAGAATTGCTCTCTATTTCACTGTCCTTGGGTTTTGTTTGTGTAATTCATTTTGATAATGGGATTTATCGGATTTTCTCTGCTGCATTCATGCCGCTGTACACACGCTTCATTCTCTTACGGAGACATATAAATCCATGGGTTTGAAGATTCTTACTAGTCAGGTGTATTCCTAGGCGTTGAATATGGGGTGTTTAGTCCATTTTGTTGAGCAAAGGGTAGGTCTTGACTATTACATATTTGGCCTATGGAAAGGTATCTGTGCTAATTTCTATCTCTGGTTTTATGCAGCACCCCAACTCACCTTTCCCCTTAAGCAAGCATAAGTTGGTTTTCTAAATTTGAGACCCTGTTCTGTTTTGTAATTCAGTTCATGTGTAGCCAAGTTTACATTCCGTGTAGTAGTGATATCTTATGATGTTTCATTTTCTGTGTGACTTATTTCACTTAGAATCATCGTACCTGAATCCACTCATTATGCCGCGACGGGCCTGATGACATAGATTACATTGCTGAGTGATATTCCATTGTACGTACATACCACAACTTCTTTATCCATTTTTCACATTCTGGGATATTGAACTTGTACCGTAGACGAGGTTCTTGTAAACAGAGCCGTCCGACACTTTGGGGTGGCTGTGTGTTTTTGATTTTAATTTCCCTAAGCTATAGGACCATAAGTAGAAGTGCCGTAGGCTCCGTAGCTTTGTTTTTTCGGTGTTCCGGGAAACACCATACACTTCTCCAGAGTGGCTGTTGGCAATTTACATCCCGCCCATCAGCATAACAAGGCTCCCTGTTCTCCATGGCCTGTGCTGCCTTTCTGGATTTTACACTTTTTTCAGATGGCCCTTTTGACCGGGGGGCAGTGAGACTTCATTGTAGTGCAGATTTCTTTATCATGCTTGCTTGGTTGGCCAAAAAGTGCGTATGCGTTTTTTCCTGAATATATTCAGGAAAAAACGCATACGCCCTTTTTGGCCAAGAGCATCATTGTCGACGTTCTGCCTCTTTTCCTATGCTTTAAATGCAATTCCCGTCTACCCCCTGAAATCGTTTTCCTGCAAATCTGTCCCGCTTACAAGTCGTCTTCGCAGCCTTCCTTCAATATATTTTTGACGATAGCTGTCATTTATAACTCTGCAGGTTTGTGAGTTACAGTGCCCCTGAGCTCCTTTCTTCAACTCGCTATCTTGTGAGCTGGCCGCAAACCCACAGGATTGCCTCAGGCCCTAATCTGGTTCCGGCACGGCATGCTGAGCCTTTGGTTAATTCCTCTTCCTGCTGGGAAATGAGCGTTAAATTTGCCCGTGCAGACACCTACAGCTAGTCTCTCATTCGTTCTCCCTCTTCCTTTTCATCTTGCGCAGAAATTGCAAACTGTGCCCAACAGGAGGTTAAAGGCACTGACTCTCCAAGTGGGGAGAGTGTTCGTAAAGGGTCTGGAATGGTGAACCCGAGTAAAAGGGGACGAAAACTGAGATGCATTTGAAAACGTTTGCCAGTCACACGGTGCACCATACTGTGGGTTTCCCATGCATGTTTTAGCTGAAGGAAGAATCCCTTAAACTTGGAGAGTTGGGACCCATGGAATGGGTACCATGCTGTATGACTTCAAAGGGTCTGCATTTGCTCATCGAACCTCACCAATGCTATCAGCCCGAAGTGCCCAACCTTATGTCTCACTCAGCTCTGGGTGTAGATGTGGTAAATCCAGGTTGCATCACAAGCCCTGAATGAATTATTTAAGAATTGCTCTCTATTTCAGTGTCCTTGGGTTTTGTTCTGTAATTCATTTTGATAATGGGATTTATCGGATTTTCTCTGCTGCATTCATGCCGCTGTACACACGCTTCATTCTCTTACGGAGACATATAAATCCATGGGTTTGAAGATTCTTACTAGTCAGGTGTATTCCTAGGCGTTGAATATGGGGTGTTTAGCACATTTCGTTGAGCAAAGGGTAGGTCTTGACTATTACATATTTTTTTTTTTTTTTTTTGCTGTACGCGGGCCTCTCAGTGTTGTAGCCTCTCCCGTTGTGGAGCACAGGCTCCGGACGCGCAGGCTCAACAGCCATGACTGACGGGGCCAGTAGCTCCACGGCATGTGGGATCCTCGCGGACCGGGGCACGAACACGCATCCCCTGTATCGGCAGGCGGACTCTCAACCAGTGCGCCACCAGGGAAGCCCCCTTGACTATTACATATATGACGTATGGAATAGTATCTGTGCTAATTTCTATCTCTGGTTTTATGCAGCACCCCAACTCACCTTTCCCCTTAAGCAAACATAAGTTGGTTTTCTAAATTTGAGACCCTGTTCTGTTTTGTAATTCAGTTCATGTGTAGCCAAGATTACATTCGGTGTATTAGTGATATCTTATGATGTTTCATTTTCTGTGTGACTTATTTCTCTTAGAATCATCGTATCAGAATCCACTCATTATGCCACGACGGGCCTGATGACATAGATTTCATTGGTGAGTGATATTCCATTGTACGTACGTACCACAACTTCTTTATCCATTTTTCGCTTTCTGGGATATTTAACTTGTACCGTAGAAGAGGTTCTTGTAAACAGAGCCGTCTGAAACTTTGGGGTGGCTGTGTGTTTTTTATTTTAATTACCCTAAGCTATAGGACCATAAGTGGAAGTGCCGTAGGCTCCGTTGCTTTGTTTTTTAGGTGTTTCAGGAAACACCATACACTTCTCCAGAGTGGCTGTTGGCAAGTTACATCCCACCCATCAGCATAACAAGGCTCCCTGTTCTCCATGGCCTGTGCTGCATTTCTGGATTTTACACTTTTTTCAGATGGCCCTTTTGACCGGGGGGCAGTGAGACTTCATTGTAGTGCAGATTTCTTTAACATGCTTGCTTGGTTGGCCAAAAAGTGCGTATGCGTTTTTTCCTGAATATATTCAGGAAAAAACGCATACGCCCTTTTTGGCCAAGTGCATCATTGTCGACGTTCTGCCTCTTTTCCTATGCTTTAAATGCATTTCCAGTCTACCCCCTGAAATCGTTTTCCTGAAATTCTGCCCCGTTTTCAAGTCCTCTTCGCAGCCTTCCTTCAATATATTTTTGGACGATAGCTGTCATTTATAACTCTGCAGGTTTGTGAATTACAGTGCCCCTGAGGTCCTTTCTTCACATCGCTTTCTTGTGAGCTGGCCGCAAACCCGCAGGATTGCTTCAGGCCCTAATCTGGTTCCGGCACGGCATGCTGAGCGTTTGGTTAATTCCTCTTCCTGGTTGGAAATGAGCGTTAAATTTGCCCGTGCAGACAACTACAGCTAGTCTCTCATTGTTTCTCCCTATTCCTGTTCATCTTGCGCAGAAATTGCAAACTGTGCCAAACAGCAGGTTAAAGGCACTGACTCTCCAAGTGGGGAGAGTGTTTGTAAAGGGTCTGGAATTGTGAACCCGAGTAAAAGGGGACGAAAACTGAGATGCATTTGAAAACGTTTCCCGGTCACACGGTGCATCATACTGTGGGTTTACCATGCATGCTTTAGCTGAAGGAAGAATCACTTAAACCTGGAGAGTTGGGACCCATGGAATGGGTACCATGCAGTATGACTTCAAATGGTCTGCATTTGCTCATCGAACCTCACCAATGCTATCAGCCCGAAGTGTCCAACTTTATGTCTCACTCAGCTCTGGGTGTAGATGAGGTAAATCCAGGTTGCATCACAAGCCCTGAATGAATTATTTAAGAATTGCTCTCTATTTCACTGTCATTGTGTTTTGTTTTTGTAATTCATTTTGATAATAGGATTTATCGGATTTTCTCTGCTGCATTCATGCAGCTGTACACACGCTTGATTCTCTTATGGAGACATATAAATCCATGGGTTTGAAGATTCTTACTAGTCAGGTGTATTCCTAGGCGTTGAATATAGGGTGTTTAGCCCATTTCGTTGAGCAAGAGGTAGGTCTTGACTATTACATATTTGACGTATGGAATGGTATCTGTGCTAATTTCTATCTCTGGTTTTATGCAGCACCCCAACTCACCTTTCCCCTTAAGCAAACATAAGTTGGTTTTCTAAATTTGAGACCCTGTTCTGTTTTGTAATTCAGTTCATGTGTAGCCAAGATTACATTCGGTGTATTAGAGATAACTTATGATGTTTCATTTTCTGTGTGACTTATTTCACTTAGAATCATCGTACCTGAATCCACTCATTATGCCGCGACGGGCCTGATGACATAGATTTCATTGCTGAGTGATATTCCATTGTACGTACGTACCACAACTTCTTTCTCCATTTTTCACATTCTGGGATATTTAACTTGTACCGTAGACGAGGTTCTTGTAAACAGAGCCGTCCGACACTTTGGGGAGGCTGTGTGTTTTTGATTTTAATTTCCCTAAGCTATAGGACCATAAGTGGAAGTGCCGTAGGCTCCGTAGCTTTGTTTTTTCGGTGTTCCGGGAAACACCATACACTTCTCCAGAGTGGCTGTTGGCAATTTACATCCCGCCCATCAGCATAACAAGGCTCCCTGTTCTCCATGGCCTGTGCTGCCTTTCTGGATTTTACACTTTTTTCAGATGGCCCTTTTGACCGGGGGGCAGTGAGACTTCATTGTAGTGCAGATTTCTTTAACATGCTTGCTTGGTTGGCCAAAAAGGGCGTATGCGTTTTTTCCTGAATATATTCAGGAAAAAAAGCATACGCCCTTTTTGGCCAAGAGCATCATTGTCGACGTTCTGCCTCTTTTCCTATGCTTTAAATGCAATTCCAGTCTACCCTCTGAAATCGTTTTCCTGCAATTCTGCCCCGCTTTCAAGTCCTCTTCGCAGGCTACCTTCAATATATTTTTGGACGATAGCTGTCATTTATAACTCTGCAGGTTTGTGAATTAGAGTGCCCCGGAGCTCCTTTCTTCAAATCGCTTTCTTGTGAGCTGGCCGCAAACTCGCAGGGTTGCTTCAGGCCCTAATCTGGTTCCGGCACGGCATGCTGAGCGTTTGGTTAATTCCTCTTCCTGGTGGGAAATGAGCGTTAAATTTGCCCGTGCAGACACCTACAGCTAGTCTCTCATTGGTTCTCCCTATTCCTGTTCATCTTGCACAGAAATTGCAAACTGTGCCAAACAGCAGGTTAAAGGCACTGACTCTCCAAGTGGGGAGAGTGTTAGTAAAAGGTCTGGAATTGTGAACCCGAGTTAAAGGGGACGAAAACTGAGATGCATTTGAAAACGTTTCCCGGTCACACGGTGCACCATACTGTGGGTTTCCCATGCATGTTTTAGCTGAAGGAAGAATCCCTTAAACCTGGAGAGTTGGGACCCATGGAATGGGTACCATGCAGTATGACTTCAAATGGTCTGCATTTGCTCATCGAACCTCACCAATGCTATCAGCCCGAAGTGTCCAACTTTATGTCTCACTCAGCTCTGGGTGTAGATGAGGTAAATCCAGGTTGCATCACAAGCCCTGAATGAATTATTTAAGAATTGCTCTCTATTTCACTGTCATTGTGTTTTGTTTTTGTAATTCATTTTGATAATGGGATTTATCGGATTTTCTCTGCTGCCTTCATGCAGCTGTACGCACGTTTGATTCTCTTATGGAGACATATAAATCCATGGGTTTGAAGATTCTTACTAGTCAGGTGTATTCCTAGGCGTTGAATATGGGGTGTTTAGTCCATTTCGTTGAGCAAGGGGTAGGTCTTGACTATTACATATTTGGCTTATGGAAAGGTATCTGTGCTAATTTCTATGTCTGGTTTTATGCAGCACCCCAACTCACCTTTCCCCTTAAGCAAGCATAAGTTGGTTTTCTAAATTTGAGACCCTGTTCTGTTTTGTAATTCAGTTCATGTGTAGCCAAGTTTACATTCCATGTATTAGTGATATCTTATGATGTTTCATTTTCTGTGTGACTTATTTCACTTAGAATCATCGTACCTGAAACCACTCATTATGCCGTGACAGGCCTGATGACATAGATTTCATTGCTGAGTGATATTCCATTGTACGTACGTACCACAACTTCTTTATCCATTTTTCACATTCTGGGATATTTAACTTGTACCGTAGACGAGGTTCTTGTTAACAGAGCCGCCCGAGACTTGTGGGTGGCTGTGTGTTTTTGATTTTAATTTTCCTAAGCTATAGGACCATAAGGGGAATTGCCGTAGGCTCCGTTGCTTTCTTTTTTAGATGTTCCGGGAAACACCATACATTTTTCCAGACTGGCTGTTGGCAATTTACATCCCGCCCATCAGCATAACAAGGCTCCCTGTTCTCCATGGCCTGTGCTGCCTTTCTGGATTTTACACTTTTTTCAGATGGCCCTTTTGACCGGGGGGCAGTGAGACTTCATTGTAGTGCAGATTTCTTTAACATGCTTGCTTGGTTGGCCAAAAAGGGCGTATGCGTTTTTTCCTGAATATATTCAGGAAAAAACGCATACGCCCTTTTTGGCCAAGAGCATCATTGTCGTCGTTCTGCCTCTTTTCCTATGCCTTAAATGCAATTCCCGTCTACCCCCTGAAATCGTTTTCCTGCAAATCTGTCCCACTTACAAGTCGTCTTCGCAGCCTTCCTTCAATATATTTTTGGACGATAGCTGTCATTTATAACTCTGCAGGTTTGTGAGTTACAGTGCCCCTGAGCTCATTTCTTCAACTCGCTATCTTGTGAGCTGGCCGCAAACCCACAGGATTGCCTCAGGCCCTAATCTGGTTCCGGCACGGCATGCTGAGCCTTTGGTTAATTCCTCTTCCTGGTGGGAAATGAGCGTTAAATTTGCCCGTGCAGACACCTAGAGCTAGTCTCTCATTTGTTCTCCCTATTCCTTTTCATCTTGCGCAGAAATTGCAAACTGTGCCCAACAGGAGGTTAAAGGCACTGGCTCTCCAAGTGGGGAGAGTGTTCGTAAAGGGTCTGGAATGTTGAACCCGAGTAAAAGGGGACGAAAACTGAGATGCATTTGAAAACGTTTGCCAGTCACACGGTGCACCATACTGTGGGTTTCCCATGCATGTTTTAGCTGAAGGAAGAATCCCTTAAACTTGGAGAGTTGGGACCCATGGAATGGGTACCATGCTGTATGACTTCAAAGGGTCTGCATTTGCTCATCGAACCTCACCAATGCTATCAGCCCGAAGTGCCCAACCTTATGTCTCACTCAGCTCTGGGTGTAGATGTGGTAAATCCAGGTTGCATCACAAGCCCTGAATGAATTATTTAAGAATTGCTCTCTATTTCACTGTCCTTGGGTTTTGTTTGTGTAATTCATTTTGATAATGGGATTTATCGGATTTTCTCTGCTGCATTCATTCCGCTGTACACACGCTTCATTCTCTTACGGAGACATATAAATCCATGGGTTTGAAGATTCTTACTAGTCAGGTGTATTCCTAGGCGTTGAATATGGGGTGTTTAGTCCATTTCGTTGAGCAAGGGGTAGGTCTTGACTATTACATATTTGGCTTATGGAAAGGTATCTGTGCTAATTTCTATCTCTGGTTTTATGCAGCACCCCAACTCACCTTTCCCCTTAAGCAAGCATAAGTTGGTTTTCTAAATTTGAGACCCTGTTCTGTTTTGTAATTCAGTTCATGTGTAGCCAAGTTTACATTCCGTGTATTAGTGATATCTTATGATGTTTCATTTTCTGTGTGACTTATTTCACTTAGAATCATCGTACCTGAATCCACTCATTATGCCGCGACGGGCCTGAGGACATAGATTTCATTGCTGAGTGATATTCCATTGTCCGTACGTACCACAACTTCTTTATCCATTTTTCACATTCTGGGATATTTAACTTGTACCGTAGACGAGGTTCTTGTAAACAGAGCCGTCCGACACTTTGGGGTGGCTGTGTGTTTTTGATTTTAATTTCCCTAAGCTATAGGACCATAAGTGGAAGTGCCGTAGGCTCCGTAGCTTTGTTTTTTCGGTGTTCCGGGAAACACCATACACTTCTCCAGAGTGGCTGTTGGCAATTCACATCCCGCCCATCAGCATAACAAGGCTCCCTGTTCTCCATGGCCTGTGCTGCCTTTCTGGATTTTACACTTTTTTCAGATGGCCCTTTTGATCGGGGGGCAGTGAGACTTCATTGTAGTGCAGATTTCTTGAACATGCTTGCTTGGTTGGCCAAAAAGGGCGTATGCGTTTTTTCCTGAATATATTCAGGAAAAAACGCATACGCCCTTTTTGGCCAAGAGCATGATTGTCGACGTTCTGCCTCTTTTCCTATGCTTTAAATGTAATTCCCGTGTACCCCCTGAAATCGTTTTCCTGCAATTCTGCCCCACTTACAAGTCGTCTTCGCAGCCTTCCTTCAATATATTTTTGGACGATAGCTGTCATTTATAACTCTGCACGTTTGTGAGTTACAGTGCCCCTGAGCTCATTTCTTCAACTCGCTATCTTGTGAGCTGGCCGCAAACCCACAGGATTGCCTCAGGCCCTAATCTTGTTCCGTCACGGCATGCTGAGCCTTTGATTAATTCCTCTTCCTGGTGGGAAATGAGCGTTAAATTTGCCCGTGCAGACACCTAGAGCTAGTCTCTCATTGGTTCTCCCTATTCCTTTTCATCTTGCGCAGAAATTGCAAACTGTGCCCAACAGGAGGTTAAAGGCACTGGCTCTCCAAGTGGGGAGAGTGTTCGTAAAGGGTCTGGAATGGTGAACCCGAGTAAAAGGGGACGAAAACTGAGATGCATTTGAAAACGTTTGCCAGTCACACGGTGCACCATACTGTGGGTTTCCCATGCATGTTTTAGCTGAAGGAAGAATCCCTTAAACTTGGAGAGTTGGGACCCATGGAATGGGTACCATGCTGTATGACTTCAAAGGGTCTGCATTTGCTCATCGAACCTCACCAATGCTATCAGCCCGAAGTGCCCAACCTTATGTCTCACTCAGCTCTGGGTGTAGATGTGGTAAATCCAGGTTGCATCACAAGCCCTGAATGAATTATTTAAGAATTGCTCTCTATTTCACTGTCCTTGGGTTTTGTTTGTGTAATTCATTTTGATAATGGGATTTATCGGATTTTCTCTGCTGCATTCATACCGCTGTACACACGCTTCATTCTCTTACGGAGACATATAAATCCATGGGTTTGAAGATTCTTACTAGTCAGGTGTATTCCTAGGCGTTGAATATGGGGTGTTTAGTCCATTTCGTTGAGCAAGGGGTAGGTCTTGACTATTACATATTTGGCTTATGGAAAGGTATCTGTGCTAATTTCTATCTCTGGTTTTATGCAGCACCCCAACTCACCTTTCCCCTTAAGCAAGCATAAGTTGGTTTTCTAAATTTGAGACCCTGTTCTGTTTTGTAATTCAGTTCATGTGTAGCCAAGTTTACATTCCGTGTATTAGTGATATCTTATGATGTTTCATTTTCTGTGTGACTTATTTCACTTAGAATCATCGTACCTGAATCCACTCATTATGCCGCGACGGGCCTGATGACATAGATTTCATTGCTGAGTGATATTCCATTGTCCGTACGTACCACAACTACTTTATCCATTTTTCACATTCTGGGATATTTAACTTGTACCGTAGACGAGGTTCTTGTAAACAGAGCCGTCCGACACTTTGGGGTGGCTGTGTGTTTTTGATTTTAATTTCCCTAAGCTATAGGACCATAAGTGGAAGTGCCGTAGGCTCCGTAGCTTTGTTTTTTCGGTGTTCCGGGAAACACCATACACTTCTCCAGAGTGGCTGTTGGCAATTCACATCCCACCCATCAGCATAACAAGGCTCCCTGTTCTCCATGGCCTGTGCTGCCTTTCTGGATTTTACACTTTTTTCAGATGGCCCTTTTGACCGGGGGGCAGTGAGACTTCATTGTAGTGCAGATTTCTTTAACATGCTTGCTTGGTTGGCCAAAAAGGGCGTATGCGTTTTTTCCTGAATATATTCAGGAAAAAAAGCATACGCCCTTTTTGGCCAAGAGCATCATTGTCGACGTTCTGCCTCTTTTCCTATGCTTTAAATGCAATTCCCGTGTACCCCCTGAAATCGTTTTCCTGCAATTCTGCCCCACTTACAAGTCGTCTTCGCAGCCTTCCTTCAATATATTTTTGGACGATAGCTGTCATTTATAACTCTGCAGGTTTGTGAGTTACAGTGCCCCTGAGCTCATTTCTTCAACTCGCTATCGTGTGAGCTGGCCGCAAACCCACAGGATTGCCTCAGGCCCTAATCTGGTTCCGGCACGGCATGCTGAGCCTTTGGTTAATTCGTCTTTCTGGTGGGAAATGAGCGTTAAATTTGCCCGTGCAGACACCTAGAGCTAGTCTCTCATTCGTTCTCCCTATTCCTTTTCATCTTGCGCAGAAATTGCAAACTGTGCCCAACAGGAGGTTAAGGGCACTGACTCTTCAAGTGGGGAGAGTGTTCGTAAAGGGTCTGGAATGGTGAACCCGAGTAAAAGGGGACGAAAACTGAGATGCATTTGAAAATGTTTGCCAGTCACACGGTGCACCATACTGTGGGTTTCCCGTGCATGTTTTAGCTGAAGGAAGAATCCCTTAAACTTGGAGAGTTGGGACCCATGGAATGGGTACCATGCTGTATGACTTCAAAGGGTCTGCATTTGCTCATCGAACCTCACCAATGCTATCAGCCCGAAGTGCCCAACCTTATGTCTCACTCAGCTCTGGGTGTAGATGTGGTAAATCCAGGATGCATCACAAGCCCTGAATGAATTATTTAAGAATTGCTCTCTATTTCACTGTCCTTGGGTTTTGTTTGTGTAATTCATTTTGATAATGGGATTTATCGGATTTTCTCTGCTGCATTCATGCCGCTGTACACACGCTTCATTCTCTTACGGAGACATATAAATCCATGGGTTTGAAGATTCTTACTAGTCAGGTGTATTCCTAGGCGTTGAATATGGGGTGTTTAGTCCATTTCGTTGAGCAAGGGGTAGGTCTTGACTATGACATATTTGGCTTATGGAAAGGTATCTGTGCTAATTTCTATCTCTGGTTTTATGCAGTACCCCAACTCACCTTTCCCCTTAAGCAAGCATAAGTTGGTTTTCTAAATTTGAGACCCTGTTCTGTTTTGTAATTCAGTTCATGTGTAGCCAAGTTTTCATTCCGTGTATTAGTGATATCTTATGATCTTTCTTTTTCTGTGAGATTATTTCTAGTAGAATCATAGTACTTGAATCAATTCATGATGCCGCTACGGGCCTGATGACATAGATTTCATTGCTGAGTGATATTCCATTGTACGTACGTACCACAACTTCTTTATCCATTTTTCACGTTCTGGGATATTTAACTTGTACCGTAGACGAGGTTCTTGTAAACAGAGCCGTCCGAGACTTTGGGGTGGCTGTGTGTTTTTTATTTTAATTTCCCTAAGCTATACGACCATAAGTGGAAGTGCCGTAGGCTCCGTTGCTTTGTGTTTTCGGTGTTCCGGGAAACACCATACAGTTCACCAGAGTGGCTGTTGGCAATTTACCTCCCGCCCATCAGCATAACAAGGCTCCCTGTTCTCCATGGCCTGTGCTGCCTTTCTGGATTTTACACTTTTTTCAGATGGCCCTTATGACCGGGGGTCAGTGAGACTTCATTGTAGGGCAGATTTCTTTAACATGCTTGCTTGGTTGGCCAAAAAGGGCGTATGCGTTTTTTCCTGAATATATTCAGGAAAAAACGCATACGCCCTTTTTGGCCAAGAGCATCATTGTCCACGTTCTGCCTCTTTTCCTATGCTTTAAATGCAATTCCCGTCTACCCCCTGAAATCGTTTTCCTGCAATTCTGCCCCGCTTACAAGTCGTCTTCGCAGCCTTCCTTCAATATATTTTTGGCCGATAGCTGTCATTTATAACTCTGCAGGTTTGTGAGTTACAGTGCCCCTGAGCTCCTTTCTTCAACTCGCAACTTGTGAGCTGGGTGCAAACCCGCAGGATTGATTCAGGCCCTAATCTTGTTCCGGGACGGCATGCTGATCCTTTGGTTAATTCCTCTTCCTGGTGGGAAATGAGCATTAAATTTGCCCGTGCAGACACTTACTGCTAGTCTCTCATTGGTTCTCCCTATTCCTGTTCATCTTGCGCAGAAATTGCAAACTGTGCCAAACAGGAGGTTAAAGGCACTGACTCTCCAAGTGGGGAGAGTGTTAGTAAACGTTCTGGAATGGTGAACCCGAGTAAAAGGGGACGAAAACTGAGATGCATTTGAAAACCTTTCCTGGTCACATGGTGCACCATACTGTGGGTTTCCCATGCATGTTTTAGCTGAAGAAAGAATCCCTTAATCCTGGAGAGTTGGGACCCATGGAATGGGTACCATGCAGTATGACTTCAAAGGGTCTGCATTTGCTCATCGAACCTCAACAATGCTATCAGCCCGAAGTGCCCAACCTTATGTCTCACTCAGCTCTGGGTGTAGATGTGGTAAATCCAGGTTGCATCACAAGCCCTGAATGAATTATTTAAGAATTGCTCTCTATTTCACTCTCATTGTGTTTTGTTTTTGTAATTTATTTTGATAATGGGATTTATCGCATTTTCACTGCTGTGTTCATGCCGCTGTACTCACGCTTGATTCTCTTACGGAGACATATAAATCCATGAGTTTGAAGATTCTTACTAGTCAGGTGTATTCGTAGGTGTTGAATATGGCGTGTTGAGTCCATTTCGTTGACCAGGGAGTAGGTTTTTTCTATTACATATTTGGCTTATCGAACGGTATCTGTGCTAATTTCAATCTCTGGTTTTATGCAGCTCCCCAACTCTCCTTTTTCCTTAAGCAAACATAAGTTGGTCTTCTAAATTTGAGACCCCATTCCGTTTTGTAATTCAGGTACTTTGTAGCCACGTTTACATTCCATGTATTAGTAATATCGTATGTCTTTTTCTTTTTGAATTATGTGACTTTGAATGATCATACGTAACTACTCTGGGGTTGTTACAACTGGCCATATTTCACTGATTTTCAGGCTGAGTAATATTCCACTCTACATAAGTGCCACACCTCTATCCATTTTTTCCCTCCAGAGACATATAAATTATATCCTAGTCGAGGATCTTTTAAACAGAGAGGCGGTAAACATTGGGGTGCCTGTGTCCTCTCCATTTTTGTCTTTCCCAAGATATACGTCCATGAGTGCAAGTGCCCTGTGCTCTGTAGCTCATTTTTTAGATGCTTTAGTAAACACAATACACTTCTCAAGAGTGACCATTGGCAATATACATTT
Organism: Delphinapterus leucas; assembly: GCF_059928025.1. NCBI lineage: Eukaryota > Metazoa > Chordata > Mammalia > Artiodactyla > Monodontidae > Delphinapterus > Delphinapterus leucas. The sequence continues at coordinate 16,586,485 of NW_028322235.1, read as the reverse complement.
CCACTATAAGCCTCACAGGGCTCCCTTTTCTCCTTGCCCTGTCCTGCATTTCTGGTGTTTACACTTTATGAGGAAGGCTCTTCTGACTGATGCGAAGTGATATGTTTTGTAGTACTGATTTCCAGTGCCCACCTGTTTGGTTGGCTAAAAAAGTGTATGCCCTTTTCTTGAATATATACAGAAAAAGACGCATACACCCTTTTTGGCCAACTGCAATGTTGGCAATGTTCAGCCCCTTTTATTGTGCTTAATGGCGAGTCCTTTCTACCTCTTCCAATCCCTTTCCTGCCATTCTCCGTTGCTTACAAGTCCTTTTCTCTGACTTTCCTCAAGACATTTTTCAGTGAGAGATATTTTCAACTCTGCAGTTTCGTGAATTTTAGCGGCCCTGAGTTCCATTTTTCAACTTGTGTTTATGGGAACTGGCCACAAAGCAGCGGGATTTCCTCAAGCCCTATTCTGTTTCCATGGGCAACCCTAGCTTTTAGTCAATTCGTCTTCCTGATTGGAAATTAGAGTGACATGTGCCTGTCCGAACACCTAGGACTTGTCTCTCATTGTTCCTCCTCCTTCTGCTTCATCCTCTGGACAAATTCCAAACTGTATGCAACAGGATGTTGACAGTGCTGACATCTCCAAGTGGGGAGACTGTTCGTAAAGACGCTGGAGGGGTGAACCCGAGCACCAGGAGATGAGGAGATGAGATGCCTTTTCCAAACTCTTCCCGATCAGACGGTATACCATCTTCTGGGTGTGACAGGCATATTTTAGCTGTAGGAAGTGTCCCATTCATGTGAGGAGAACACCAGGGCTTTTTCAAAATCACTGTCTCTCCACAACCCAAACTGGGGAATTTTTTAAGCTACGGCTACACATATGTTCATTAAGGGCCTTGGGAAGTAGGCAGAGTCCAAACTTTAGATGATTGAAGTCTTCAGGGTCAGAAGCACTCACCACCGGCTTCCGTTAGGTTCCATTTTAACTGTCATTAATAGATGATGTCAATAAAGATATCTATTCTTTTTTCAGATTATTTCCCCTTATAGGTTATTGCAAAATATTGAGTGTAGTTCCCTGTGCTGTACAGTAGTTCCTTGTTGATGATCGATTTTATACATAGCAGTGTGTATGTGTTAATCCCAAACTGTTAATTTATCCCTCCTCCCACCTTTCCCCTTTGGTAATAATAAATTATAAGATTTTATACTTCTCAGAAATGGGGGAGCTGAAAGAGAGGTATCATTTTCAATGGAAAAGCATTTAAAACAAGATTGAAGCTTTAACCAAGATTATTAGATGTACATCCTTGGAAAGAAATCACTTCGTTTCTCTAGTATTGACCTGACAAATAAGACAAACCTTTCACTGAACTTGCTTATAATAAAGTGATGGAAATATCAAATGGAAGTGTTAGAAACAACTTATTTTACCCGAGTCTTATACACTGTTCTATGTTAATTACAGTTTGGCTCACACATCTGTTCATTGAAGTTACAATGTTCTCAATTTCTGTTACTGATCCTCCAGAGTGGACCCCAACAAGTGTCCCCCTGCCCAGTGTCATTGGAGCCAACAGATCGAGACTGAGTTTGGTTCAGAAGCAAAGGAAACTTTATATTTTGATCAGAGAATGCAGAGGTGAGAGCATGTGCTACCCCGTGGGCTGTGGGCTGGGCTGCTGTGTAGAGATCCTGTCAGAGTCAGTGGGAGGGAGGGGGCGGAGCTCTCGAGGGCCCGGTTGGCTGCAGCTCAGGCTCTATATCGCGGAGTCTGCACTGTGCTCCAGGAGCTGAAGTGTCGACCCAGCCATTCTGCACTAGGAAATCTGGTCTGAAGTGCCGGCTGTTGAACCTCTGTATGCGGGACCCTAGGAGCACGTGAAATTAGACAAAGCACAAAGGATAAAAAAGGTTAGACTTTATTTTATTGCCCAGATTCTATTTTTATCTCCCAGGGATTTTTAAGGGGCTTTGCCTGGGACAAACCCCTCTTCTGCATTTTGTCCCCTTCCTCATTCTTAGAGTGCTGAGGGTGCAGACCCTTCATCTGTAACTGCTGAGTGCTGAGTTAGGAGCCCTCATACCCGTGGGAGAGGGTCTGAACTTCTCCCCAGCAGCCTCCAGGTGACGTTGATTGTCCGCAGGCCTCCTGCCTCCGTGCTCGTCCGCCTGAGCACAAGTATTGGTAGTGTTATAGATTCTAATGACCTTTAAGGGTCCAGGAAGGAGATGTGCAGTGACGCTGTGAGGTCCAGTTTCACCCCGCCGCACATTTGTTCAGCCACCTTAGGCTGACCGTTTCTGCCAGCCTAGATGCTCTGACCAGTAGTCTGTGCTTTCTTCAGTTAGGCCCCTGAATTAACGTAAAAACAGCACCAGGTGTCAGCACCCTGACTGCTCAACTCCCAGACAGTCCAGGGTCAGTGGTGATGAAGGACCATGATGGCCACTGAGTCAACAGCCTTTTGAAGTAAACAGGAGTCCAGCCGGTCTTATTGGCCACCATCATCACAGTGTCTGTAGGCTTTTCTATGGTGACAGCGTGATATACGGTTCCCCTGCCAAGATTATTACCTCCCCTCTGGGTGCAGTAAGTCCTGCAAGCAGTAGTCTACTCTTTTGGGACACACTCTTGTTGTTTTATGAGAGAAACACCAGGTCAAGTGATGGTCACACGAGTCGTCATGGTGCCACTTTGCCCCAGTTATCTCTCTGGAGGTTGGAGTTGGAGGACCTCCTCACTCAAGGTCAGTGTGCCCACGGAGCAAACCCTGCAACTTCAGGGCATGGTTGGGGGTTAGGATCACCACGTGGGGTCCTTTTCCCTTAGGAGGGAGGTGGCCTTTTGGGCTGCTGATTTCCAGGTTTTCAGATACTGCCAGTATCTTGGCCAGATGTGGCGGTGGGCCAAGCCCCTTGGTGACCGTAGTTTATCCTACCTGGATGGCATTCTTGCATTGTTCCATTTCAAGTGGTCCCAGGTTTTGCACTAATACTCCAATGGCCATTCAAATTTCACTAGGAATGTAAAGGTCAAAGGGTTTAGCTAAATTAGGGAGTTCCAGGGCAAGGGTCTGAATTGACTGCTCTTTCCATTCTTGAAAGGCCACTTCTGGATTCTATTCAAAAGGATCATCATCTTTTTCTTTCAGTGTTTCATATAGAGGCCCAGCTAGTAGACTGTAGTTAGGGATCCAGAAGCAGCAAACCCTGGCCTCCCCAGGAACCCCTAAGCTGTCTTCTAGTTTTAGAAATGGGTAAGGCTGTAAATTGTTTCTTCCCTTTCCTGGGATGGGCTTCTCCGACCTTCTGTGAGAATGCAGCCCACGCAGGTCACCATAGTCTGTGATATTTGAGCTTTTTCTTGGACAACTTGTATCCTTTATTGGCTTGGTAGTTCAGAGGTCTCCTTAGTAGGGCTGGCGATCAGAATGTCGTCTGCATATTGAAGGAGTGTTTCCTTTTCCAGAGGTAGAACTTTTAGGTCTTTAGCTGAGCTTTCCCCAAAGATGGTGTGGGAATTTTTGAACCCTTGGGGCAACACGGCCCGGAAGTATTGTTTTAGTTGTATGTTGAGTCCTGCCACACACAAGCCAAAATTTCTTGTGACTCTGGGACTAATAGAATACAAAAGAAGGCTTCATTGAAGACTAATACAGAATACCATGTCCTGGTGGTTAGTAGAATGACCAGCAGGGTGTAGGGTTTAGGAACTACTGGAGGTATATCCTCGGTGGCTTCACTGACTGTCCTGACATCTTTTACCAGTACTCCAGCAGCCCATGGGTCTCTCGAGGTCAGGCCAATCCCAGGATATGGAGCTCACCTGGGCAGGTACCCCACCCCCACCCCAGCCCACGGGGCTCTCGTGTTCAGGCCCCTCCCAGGATATGGGGCTCCCTGGGCAGGTTCCCCTGCAGCCCATGGGGATCTCGTGGTCAGGCCCCTCCCAGGATACAGAGCTACCCTTTCAGGTACCGTGGCAGGGCTGGGCACACAGGAGCCATGCACATCGCCCTCATTGCAGAGCACTCCCAGCTCACCTGTCACTCAGATCTGACACAGAGCACCTCAGAGCAGGACTTGAACTAACAAACAGCAGCTCTGACAGGTCTGGACCCTGGGCATCACTCTGTGTGGCCTCCCTCCACCTGGTCTTCCAGAGATTTCCACTGCACCCGGGGCACCAGGCCTCTGTCTCCACCCACCACCCACCCCTGCTCTCCCTGACTCCTGGGTACTTCTCATTAGGAGAGGGTTTTCTTGAAGTTGTCTCCCACTCATGGGCCAGATAATATAATTAGAAAACAAGCCAGAGCTGCAGCCCCTTGTCTATCCTGACTCTCAGGAGCCCACACCTGTTCCTTGGACCTGGCCGATTCAGCAAGTTCCAGTTTCTGCAACTGTGAGCCCCTGAGGGGTGATTATTGGCTGGCCTGGGAAGCCTGACCATGCCGGCCATCCCTCCCCAGGTGTGCCTGGGTTGAGATCAATATAAACACCGCTCCAGGCAGCAAGAGCACCTGCAGCTGTGCCTGACGCCATTTTCTGCCCTGTCAGCAGTCTCGGGGCTGGACTGGTGGGAGGGAGTGAGAGGCCACGGCTTTGTGGGTTGCCCAGTGTGAGTGGGGCTCTGCTGGACTTTCTGCAGCAGTTGCCAAGATGCCACCTGCTAAAGAAGAGGATGTGCCACCCATACCTGCCGCTGGAATTTCTCCCTGGGCAGAGGTGAGTAAGGAAGAAAGCAGTGGGGGCCGGGACAGGAGGGGTATCTCAGGCAGGGAAATGGAAAGCTTCCAGAAGAGCACCCAGGGCCAGGACCATCCTGTCTGGCCTGCAGGCACCAAGTCGGCTGGCATGCTGTCGCTCATGTGGCTCCATGGCCCTTCCTCTAGTCTTTCAAGTCCTTGTACATATTCAGGTGTTTTACCTGGGAAGGGTGGGAACATTTCTGCAGCAGCTGGCCTGGGGCTCGGCCCACGTTTACTCACAGATGCCTCGGCACGGGCCCCCAGCTTTGCAATGAGGACGCTTGTTGCGTGGGGCATGCTGGCTGAATGGGAGATGATTCCCCACCACTGACCAACTTCAGAATTGTTTACAACTGGAGCAAGGGCCCTGATACGGTTTTCCTCTGTGTAACTGGTGGGTTCTGTTTTTATTTCTTTTTTTCGTTTTTGGTTCAAGGTAGATTTTATTCCTCTTTTTTGTATTTACAGATATAAGCATGGAAATAATTTATTCATATAAATACATGTATGTGAAGGGAAGAATATTTTTTCTGTTTTACTTTTTGTAATTTTGAATTTTATTTTATTTTTTTATACAGCAGGTTCTTTTTGGTTACCTATTTTATACATAGAAATGTATACATGCCAATCCCAATCTCTCAACTCCTCCCACCACCACCCCCCTAACAGCTTTCCCCCCTTGGTGTCCATACGTTTGTTGTCTACATCTGTTGCTCTATTTCTGCCTTGCAAAACCCTTCATCTGTACAACTTTTCTAGGTTCCACATATATGCATTTATATACAGGATTTGTTTTTCTCTTTCTGACTTACTTCACTCTGTATGACAGTCTCTAGATCCATCAACGTCTCTACAAATGACCCAATTTCATTCCTTTTTATGGCTTAGTAATATTCCATTTTATATATGTACCTCATCTTTATGCATTCGTCTGTCTGTGGGCATTTAGGTTGCTTCCATTACCTGGATATTGTAAATAGTGATGCAATGAACATTGCGGTGAATGTCTCTTTTCGTTTTATGGTTTTGTCTGGGTATATGCCCAGTAGTGGGATTGCTGTATTATATGGTAATTCTATTCTTAGTTTTATAAGAAACTCCATAATGTTCTCCACAGTGACTGCATCAATTTACATTCCCAACAATAGTGGAAGAGGTTTCCTTATCTCCGCACCCTTTCCAGCATTTGTTGTTTGTAGATTTTCTGATGATGCCCATTCTAACAGGTGTGAGGTGATACACCATGGATTAGTCTATTTCGTTGAGCAAAGAGTAGGTCTTGTCTATTACATATTTGGCTTATGGAACGGTATGTGTGCTCATTTCAATCTCTGGTTTTATACAGCACCCCAACTCAACTTTCCCGTTAAGCAAGCATAAGTTTTTATCTAAATGTGAGACTCTGCTCGGTTTTGTAATTCAGTTAATGTGTAGCCAAGTTTACACTCCCTCTATTTGTGATATCTTATGATAATTATGTTTCTCTGTGTGACATATTTCTCTTAGAATCATCATACTTAAATCCACTCAATTTGCTGCTACAGGCCTGATGACATTGATTTCATTGCTGAGTGATATTCCGTTGTACGTAAGTAGGACAACTCCTTTATCCATTTTTTTCTTTCTGGGATATTTAATTTGTACTGGACTCAAGGTTCTTGTAAACACAGCAGCCCTGGATATTGTGTTGGCTGTGTCTTGTTGATTTTAATTTTCCTAAGCTATAGGGCCAAAAGTGGAAGTGCCCTAGGCTCTGTAGCTTTGTTTTTTAGATGTTTCAGCATACACCATAAACATCACCAGAGTGTCTGTTGGCAATTTACAACCCGTCCATCAGCATAACAAGGCTCCCTGTTCTCCATGGCCTGTCCTGTGTTTCTGGGTTTTACACTTTTTTCAGATGACTCTTTTGACGAATGGGAAATGAGAGTTCATTGTAGTGCGGATTTCCATTGCTCGAATTCTTGGTTGGCCACAAAGGGCATATGCGTTTTTTCCTGAATATATTCAGGAAAAAATGTATACGCACTTTTTGTCCAAGTGCATCACTGTCAAAGATCTGCCGCTTTTCACATGCTTTAAATGCAATTCCAATCTACCTCCTGAAATATGATTCCTGCAATTCTGCCTCGTTTTCAAGTCCTCTGTGCAGACTTACTTCAATATATTTTTGCCAATAGCTGTCATTTATAACTCTGCAGGTTTGTGAATTACAGTGCCTGTGATTTCCTTTCTTAACTCGTTTCCTTGAAAGCTGGCCACAGAACCGCAGGTTTGCTTCAGGCCGTAATCAGGGTCCCGCACGGCACTCTGAGCCTTTGGTTAATTCCTCTTCCTGGTGGGAAATTAGAGTTAAATGTGCCCCTCCAGACACCTGCCTCACTCCCAGCCCCTTGGTGATGTGTGTCCTCTGGTTTGAGGCCACATGTGCTGGGTTCCTCACCTTTCGCAGATGTGGCCCCACTGGTGTGCGGACACTCCTGCCTGGTTCCCATCCCCTTGGTGATGTGAGCCCTCCAGTGAGAGTCTGATCCTGGTTGGGCTCCTCACACTTCTGTGAGGTGGGCCCTCTTCTCTGAGGTCACTCCTGCCTGGCTGACACACCCCGCCTTGGCGACGTCGGCCCTCTGGTGGCAGTTGGAGCCCGCTGGGAGCCTCCTCCCCTCAGTGATGAGACCCTCTGGCATCAGGCCCTAACTGCTGGTTACCCACATTTTCTGATACGTGCTAAGTGGTGTGAGGGCACTCCTGCCAGGTTCCCATCCCCATGTGCCTTCTGCTCTATGGTCCCAACACCTGTGTTGTTCACAGTTTCAGGATGTTGGCTCTCTGGTGTTAGTTCACTCAGGCCTAGATCCCATAGACTCTGTGCTCTGAGCCGCCTGCTGGGAGGTTCCTACTGCTGGATTCCTTTCCATTTTTAATCTTTGGGTCCTGTGTTTTCATGCTCCTCCTTCCTGACTCACTCCCAGCCCCTTTGTGATGTAGGTCCTCTGGTTTGAGGCCACATGTGCTGGTTTCCTCACCTTTATTGATGTGGCCCCACTGGTGTGAGGACACTCCTGCCTGGTTCCCATCCCCTTGGTGATGGGGGCCCTCTGGTGAGAGTCTGATCCTGGCTGGATTCCTCACCCTTCTGGGAGGTGGGCCCTCTGCTGTGAGGTCACTCCTGCCTGGCTGGCACACATCACCTTGGCGATGTGGGTCCTCAGTTGTGAGTTGGTGCCTGCTGGGAGTCTCCTCCCCTCGGTAATGAGGGCCCTCTGGCGTCAGGCCCTAACTCATGGGCTCCCAAAATTTTCTGATATGTGCCCTGTCGTGCGAGTACACTCCTGCCACGTTCCCATCCCCATGGGGATGTGGGCCTTCTGCTCTGAGGTCCCACCAGCTGGGTTGCTCATAGTGTCATGATGTGAGCCCTCTGCTGTGAGTTCACTGTGGCCTGGATCCCATAGACTCCGTACTCTGGGCCACCTGCTGGGGGGTTCCAACTGCTGGATTCCTCACATTTTTTATTCTGTGGGCCCTGTGTTGTTAGGCTACTCCTGCCTGCCTCACTCGGAGCACCTTGGAAATGTGGGTCCTCTGGTTTAGGCCACATGTGCTGGGTTCGTCACCTTTCTATAATGTGGCCACACTGGTGTGAGGACACTCCTGCCTTGTTCCGGTCCCCTTGGTGATGTGGGCTCTCTGGTGAGAGTCTTATCCTGGCTGGTTTCCTCACCCTTCTGTGAGGTAGGCCCTCTGCTGTGAGGTCACTCCTGCCTGACTGGCACACGTCACCTTGGCGACGTGGGCCCTCAGTTGGGAGTTGGTGCCTGCTGGGAGTCTCCTCCCCTCGGTAATGAGGGCCCTCTGGCGTCAGGCTCTAACTCCTGGGCTCCCAAAATTTTCTGATGTGCGCCCTGTGGTGTGAGTACACTCCTGCCAGGTTTCCAACCCCATGGGAATATGGGCCTTCTGCTCTGAGGTCCCAACGGTGGGTGGCTCAGTTTCATGATGAGGGCCCTCTGGTGTGAGTTCACTCCGGCCTGGATCCCATAGCCTCGCTGCTCCTGGCCGCCTGCGGGGAGGTTCCAACTGCGGGATTCCTCACCTTTTTTCTTCTATGGGCCCTCTGTTTGGAGACTCCTCCTGCCTGACTCACTCCCAGCCCCTTGGTGATGTGTGTCCTCTGGTTTGAGGCCACGTGTGCTGGGTCCCTCACCTTTCGATGATGTGGCCCCGCTGGTGTGAGGACACTCCTGCCTGGTTTCTATCCCCTTGGTGATGTGGGCCCTCTGGTGAGAGTCTGATCCTGGCTGGGTTCCTCACCCTTCTGTGAGGTGGGCCCTCTGCTGTGAGGTCACTACTGACTGGCTGGCACAACCCGCCTTGGCGACATCGGCCCTCTTGTGGCAGTTGGAGCCTGCTGGGAGCCACCTCCCCTCGGTGATGAGGGCTCTCTAGCGTCAGGCCGTAACTGCTGGGTACCCACTTTTTCTGATACCTGCTAAGTGGTGCGAGGACACTCTTGCCATGTTCCCAAACCATGGGGATGTGGGCCTTCTGCTGTGAGGTCCCAATGGCTGGGTTGCTCACAGTTTCATGATATGGGCCCTCTGCTGTGAGTTCACTGCAGCCTGGATCGCGTAGACTCGGTGCTCTGGGCCGCCTGCTGGGAGGTTCCCACTGCAGGATTCCTCAGCTTTTTTATTCTATGGGCCCTGTGTTGTGAGGCTACTCCTGCATGCCTCACTCCGAGCCCATTGGAGATGTGGGTCTTCTGGTTTAGGCCACATGTGCTGGGTTCCTCACCTTTCTATGATGTGGTCACACTGGTGTGAAGACAGTCCTGCCTGGTTCTGATCCTCTTGGTGATGTGGGCCCTCTGGTGAGAGTCTAATCCTCTTTGGGTTCCTCACACTTTTTTGAGGTTGGCCCTCTGCTCTGAGGTCACTCCTGCCTGGCTGGCACACCCCGCATTGGCGACGTTGGCCATCTTGTAGCAGTTGGAGCCTGCTGGGAGCCTCCTCTCCTCGGTGATGAGGGCCCTCTGGCGTCAGGCCCTAACTGCTGGGCTCCCCACATTTTCTGATGTGTGCCCACTGGTGCGATGACACTCCTGCTTGGTTCGCTTCCCCATGGGGATGTGGGCCTTGTGCTCTGAGGTCATAATGGCTAGGTTGCTCACAGTTTCATGATGAGGGCCCTCTGTTGTGAGTTCATCATTGCCTGGATCCCATAGCCTCGGTGCTCTGGGCCGCCTGCTGGGATGTTCCAACTGCTGGATTCCTCACCTTTTTTATACAATGGGCCACGTGTTTTGAGGTTCATCCTGCCTGCCTCGCTCCGAGACCCATGGAGATGTGGGTCCTCTGGTTTGAGGCCACATGTGCTGGGTACCTCAACTTGCGATGATGTGGCCCCACGGGTGTGAAGACACTCCTGCCTGGTTCCCAGCCCCTTGCTGATGTGGGCCCTCTGGTGAGAGTCTGATAATGGCTGGGTCCCTTACCCTTCTGTGAGGTGGGCCCTCTGATGTGAGGTCACTCCTGCCTGGCTGGCTCACGTCAACTTGGCGATGTGGGCCCTCTGTTGGCCACTGAAGCATGCTGGGAGCCCCCTACCCTCTTTAAGGAGGGCCTTGGAAAAAACGCATATGCACTTTTTGAACAAGTGCATCATTGTCGAGGTTCTGCCTCTTCTCCTATGCTTTCAGTGCACTTCCCGTCTACCTCCTGAAATCGTTTTCCTGGAATTCTGCCCCGCTTTCAAGTCCTCTTCGCAGCCTTCCTTCAGTATATTTTTGGACGATAGCTGTCATTCATAACTCTGCAGGTTTGTGAATTACAGTGCCCCTGAGCTCCTTTGTTCAACTCGCTATCTTGTGAGCTGCCTGCACACCCGCAGTATTGCTTCAGGCCCTAATCTGTTTCCGGCACGGCATTCTGAGCCTTTGGTTAATTCCACTTCCTGGTGAGAAATGAGCATTAAATTGCCCGTGCAGACACCTACAGTTAGTCTCTCATTGGTTCTCCCTATTCCTGTTCATCTTGCACAGAAATTACAAACTGTGACAAACAGCAGGTTAAAGGCACTGACTCTCCAAGTGGGGAGAGTGTTAGTTAAGCGTCTGGAATGGTGAACCCAAGTATAAAGGGACGAAAACTGAGATGCATTTGAAAACGTTTCCCAATCACATGGTGGACCATACTCTGGGTTTCCCATACATGATGTCGCGGAAGGAAGAATCCCTTAAACCTGGAGAGTTGGGACCCTTGGAATGGGTACCATGCAGTATGACTTCAAAGGGTCTGCAATTGCTCACCGAACCTCAACAATGCTATCAGGGCGAAGTGTCCGGCCTTATGTCTCCCCAGCACTGGGTGTACATGTGGTAAATCCAGGTTGCATCAGAAGCCCTGAGTGAATTATTTAAGAATTGCTCTCTATTTCACTGTCATTGTGTTTTGTTTTTGAAATTTATTTTGATAATGTGATTTATCGGATTTTCACTGTTGCCTTTAGGCCACTGAACACACGCTGGATTCTCTTACGGACACATATAAATCCATGGGTTTTAAGATTCTTGCTAGGCAGGTATATTCCTAGGCGTTGAATATGGGGTGTTGAGCCCATTTCGTTGAGCAAGCAGTAGGTCTTGTCTATTACATATTTGGCTTATGGAACGGTATCAGTGCGAATTTCAATCTCTGTTTTTATGCAGCACCCGAACTCACCTTTCCCAAAAAGCAAGCATAAGATGGTTTTCTAAATTTGAGACACTGTTCTGTTTTGTAATTCATTTCATGTGTAGCCAAGTTTACATTCCGTGTATTAGTGATATCTTATGATGTTTCTTTCTCTGTGTGACCTATTGCACGTAGAATCATCGTACCTGAATCCACTCATTATGCCGCTACAGGCCTGATGACATAGATTTCATTGCTGAGTGATATTCCATTGTACGTAAGAACCACAACTTCTTTATCCATTTTTCGCCCTCTGGGATATTTAACTTGTACCGTACAAGAGGTTCTTGTAAACAGAGCCGTCTGAAACTTTGGGGTGGCTGTGTGTTTTTGATTTTAATTTCCCTAAGCTATAGGACCATAAGTGGAAGTGCCATAGGCTGTGTTGCTTTGTTTCTTATGTGTTTCAGGAAATACCATGCACTTCTCCAGAGTGGCTGTTGGCAATTCACATCCCGCCCATCAGGATAACAATGCTCCCTCTTCTCCATGGCCTGTGCTGCCTTTCTGGATTTTACACTTTTTTCAGATGGCCCTTTTGACCGGGGGGCAGTGAGACTTCATTGTAGTGCAGATTTCTTTACACGCTTGCTTGGTTGGCCAAAAAGGGCGTATGCGTTTTTTCCTGATTATATTCAGGAAAAAACGCATACGCCCTTTTTGGCCAAGTGCATAATTGTCGCCGTTCTCCGTCTTTTCCTAGGCTTTAAGTGCAATTCCATTCTACCCCCTGAAATCGTTTTCCTGAATTTCTGCCCAAATTCTAAGTCCTCTTCGCAGACATACTTCAATATATTTTGGACGATAGCTGTCATTTATAACTCTGCAGGTTTGTGAATTACAGTGCCCCTGAGCTCCTTTCTTCAACTCGCTTTCTTGTGAGTTGCCCGCAAAACCACAGGATTGCTTCAGGCCCTAAACTGGTTCCGGCAGGGCATGCTGGGCCTTTGGTTATTTCCTCTTCCTGGTGGGAAATGAGCGTACCATTTGCCCGTGCAGACACCTACAGCTAGTCTCTCATGGTTCTCCCTATTCCTGTTCATCTTGCGCAGAAATTGCAAACTGTGCCAAACAGGAGGTTAAAGGCACTGACTCTCCAAATGGGGAGAGTGTTAGTAAAGAGTCTGGAATGGTGAACCCGAGTAAAAGGGGACTAAAACTGAGATGCATTTGAAAACGTTTGCCGGTCACACGGTGCACCATACTGTGGGTTTCCCATGCATGTTTTACCTGAAGGAAGAATCCCTTAAAACTGGAGAGTTGGGACCCATGGAACGGGTACCATGCAGTATGACTTCAAAGGGTGTGCATTTGCTCATCGAACCTCACCAATGCTATCAGCCCGAAGTGCCCAACCTTATGTCTCACTCAGCTCTGTGTGTAGATGTGGTAAATCCAGATTGCATCACAAGACCTGAATGAATTATTTAAGAATTGCTCTCTATTTCACTCTTCTTGTGTTTTGTTTTTGTAATCCATTTTGATAATGGGATTTATCGGATTTTCTCTGCTGATTCATGCTGCTGTACACACGCTTCATTCTCTTACGGAGACGTATAAATCCATGGGTTTGAAGATTCTTACTAGTCAGGTGTATTCCTAGGCGTTGAATATGGGGTGTTTAGTCCATTTCGTTGAGCAAGGGGTAGGTCTTGACTATTACATATTTGGCTTATGGAAAGGTATCTGTGCTAATTTCTATCTCTGGTTTTATGCAGCACCCCAACTCACCTTTCCCCTTAAGCAAGCATAAGTTGCTGTTCTAAATTGGAGACCCTTTTCTGTTTTGTAATTCAGTTCATGTGTAGTCAAGTTTACATTCCGTGTATTAGTGATATCTTATGATGTTTCATTTTCCGTGTGACTTATTTCACTTAGAATCATCATACCTGAATCCACTCATTATGCCGCGACGGGCCTGATGACATAGATTTCATTGCTGTGTGATATTCCATTGTACGTACGTACCACAACTTCTTTATCCATTTTTCACGTTCTGGGATATTTAAATTGTACCGTAGACGAGGTTCTTGTAAACAGAGCCGTCCGAAACTTTCGGGTGGGTGTGTGTTTTTGATTTTAATTTTCCTAAGCTATAGGACCATAAGTGGAAGTGTTGTAGGCTCCGTTGCTTTGTTTTTTAGGTGTTTGAGGAAACACCATACACTTCTCCAGAGTGGCTGTTGGCAGTTTACATCCCGCCCATCAGCATAACAAGGCTCCCTGTTCTCCATGGCCTGTCCAGCCTTTCTGGATTTTACACTTTTTTCAGATGGCCCTTTTGACTGGGAGGCAGTGAGACTTCATTGAAGTGCAGATTTTTTTAACAGGCTTGCTTGGTTGGCCAAAAAGAGCATATGCGTTTTTTCCTGACTATATTCAGGAAAAAACGCATATGCCCTTTTTGGCCTAGAGCATCAATGTCGACATTCTGCCTCTTTTCCTATGCTTCAAATGCAATTCCGGTCCAGAACCTGAAAACGTTTTCCGGCAATTCTGCACCGCTTCCAAGTCCTCTTCGCAGCCTTCCTACAATATATTTTTGGACGATAGCTGTCATTTATAGCTCTCCATCTTTGTGAGTTACAGTCCCCCTGAGCTCCTTTCTTCAACTCGCTATCTTGTGAGCTGGCCGCAAAACCGCAGGATTGCTTCAGACCCTAATCTCGTTCCGGCACGGCATGCTGGGCCTTTGGTTAATTCCTCTTCCTGGTGGGAAATGAGCGTTAAATTTGCACGTGCAAACACCTACAGCTAGTCTCTCATTGGTTCTCCCTATTCCTGTTCATCTTGTGCAGAAATTGCAAACTGTGCCAAACAGGAGGTTAAAGGCACTGACTCTCCAAGTGGGGAGAGTGTTAGTAAAGGGTCTGGAATGGTGAACCCGAGTAAAAGGGGACGAAAACTGAGGTGCATTTGAAAACGTTCCCCGTTCACACGGTGCACCATACTGTGGGGTTCCCATGCATGTTTTAGCTGAAGGTAGAATCCCTTAAACCTGGAGAGTTGGGACCCATGGAATGGGTACCATGCAGTATGACTTCAAAGGGTCTGCATTTGCTCATCGAACCTCACCAATGCTATCAGCCCGAAGTGCCCAAACTTATGTCTCACTCACCTCTGGGTGTAGATGTGGTAAATCCAGGTTGCATCACAAGCCCTGAATGAATAATTTAAGAAATGCTCTCTATTTCACTGTCCTTGTGTTTTGATTTTGGAATTCATTTTGATAATGGGATTTATCGGATTTTCTCTGCTGCATTCATGCCGCTGTACACACGCTTCATTCTCTTATGGAGACATATAAATCCATGAGTTCGAAGATTCTTACTAGTCAGGTGTATTCCTAGGCGTTGAATACGGGGTGTTTTGTCCATTTCGTTAAGCAAGGGGTAGGTCCTGACTATAACATATTTGGCTTATGGAAAGGTATCTGTGCTAATTTCTATTTCCGAGTTTATGCAGCGCCCCAACTCACCTTTCCCCTTAAGCAAGCATAAGTTGTTTTTTTAAATTTGAGACCCTGCTCTGCTTTGTAATTCAGTTCATGTGTAGCCAAGTTTACATTCCGTTTATTAGTGATATCTTATGATGTTTCATTTTCTGTGTGACTTATTTCACTTAGAATCATCGTACCTGAATCCACTCATTATGCCGCGACGGGCCTGATGACATAGATTTCATTGGTGAGTGATATTCCATTGTACGTACGTACCACAACTTCTTTATCCATTTTTCACGTTCTGGGATATTTAACTTGTACCGTAGACGAGGTTTTTGTAAACAGAGCCGTCCCAAACATTGGGGTGGCTGTGTGTTTTTGATTTTAATTTCCCTAAGCTATAGGACCATAAGTGGAAGTGCCGTAGGATCCACTGCTTTGTTTTTTAGGTGTTCCAGGAAACACCATACACTTGTCCAGAGATGCTGTTGGCAATTTACATCCCGCCCATCAGCATAACAAGGCTCCGTGTTCTCCATGGCCTGTGCTGCCTTTCTGGATTTTACACTCTTTTCAGATGGCTCTTTTAACCGGGGGGCTGTGAGACTTCATTTTAGTGTAGATTTCTTTCACATGCTTGCTTGGTTGGCCAAAAAGGGCGTATGCGTTTTTTCCTGAATATATTCAGGAAAAAACGCATACGCCCTTTTTGGCCAAGAGCATCATTGTCGACGTTCTGCCTCTTTTCCTATGCTTTAAATGCAATTCCCGTCTACACCCTGAAATCATTTTCCTGCAATTCTGCACCGTTTACAAGTCGTCTTCGCAGCCTTCCTTCAATATATTTTTGGGCAATAGCTGTCATTTATAACTCTGCAGGTTTGTGAGTTACAGTGCCCCTGAGATCCTTTCTTCAACTTGCTATCTTGTGAGCTGGCCGCAAACCCGCAGGATTGCTTCAGGCCGTAATCTCGTTCCGGCACGGCATGCTGAGCCTTTGGTTAATTCCTCGTCCTGGTGGGAAATGAGCATTAAATTCGCCCGTGCAGACACCTACAGCTAGTCTCTCATTGGTTCTCCCTATTCCTGTTCATCTTGCGCAGAAATTGCAAACTGTGCCAAACAGCAGGTTAAAGGCACTGACTCTCCAAGTGGGGAGAGTGTTAGTAAAGGGTCTGGAATGGTGAACCCGAGTACAATGGGACGAAAACTGAGATGCATTTGAAAACGTTTCCCGGTCACACGGTGCACAATACTGTGGGTTTCCCATGCATGTTTTAGCTGAAGGAAGAATCCCTTAAACCTGGAGAGTTGGGACCCATGGAATGGGTACCATGCAGTATGACTTCAAAGGGTCTGCATTTGCTCATCGAACCTCACCAATGCTATCAGGCCGAAGTGTCTGGCCTTATGTCTCCCCAGCTCTGGGTGTAGATGTGGTAAATCCAGGTTTCATCAGAAGCCCTGAGTGAATTATTTAAGAATTGCTCTCTATTTCACTGTCATTGTGTTTTGTTTTTGAAATTTATTTTGATAATGGGATTTATCGGATTTTCACTGCTGCGTTTAGGCCACTGAACACACGCTTGATTCTCTTATGGAGACATATAAATCAATGGGTTTTAAGATTCTTACTAGGCAGGTATATTCCTAGGCGTTGAATATGGGGTGTTGAGTCCATTTCGTTGAATAAGGAGTAGGTCTTGTCTATTACATATTTGGCGTATGGAACGGTATCTGTGCGAATTTCAATCTCTTTTCATGCAGCACCCCAAGTCACCTTTCCCAAAAAGCTAGCATAAGTTGGTTTTCTAAATTGGAGACCCTGTTCTGTTTTGTAATTCAGTTCATGTGTAGCCAAGTTTACATTCCGTGTATTAGTGATATCTTATGCTGTTTCTATTTCTGTGTGACCTATTTCACGTAGAATCATCGTACCTGAATCCACTCATTATGCCCCTATGGGCCTGATGACATAGATTTCATTGCTCTGTGATATTCCATTGTACGTACGTACCACAACTTCTTTATCCATTTTTCGCTCTCTGGGATATTTAACTTGTACCGTAGACGAGGTTCCTGTAAACAGAGCCGTTCCAAACTTTGGGGTGGCTGTGTGGTTTTGATTTTAATTTCCCTGAGCTATAGGATCATAAGTGGAAGTGCCATAGGCTGTGTTGCTTTGTTTCTTTCGTGTTTCAGGAAACAGCATACACATCTCCAGAGTGGCTGTTGGCAATTCACATCCCGCCCATCAGCAAAACAATGCTCCCTCTTCTCCGTGGCCTGTCCTGCCTTTCTGGATTTTACACATTTTTCAGATGACCCTTTTGACCGGCGGGCAGTGAGACTTCATTGTAGTGCAGATTTCTTACATGCTTGCTTGGTTTCCCAAAAAGGGCGTATCCGTTTTTTCCTGAATATATTCAGGAAAAAACGCATACGCCATTTTTGGCCAAGTGCATCATTGTCGCCATTCTGCGTCTTTTCCTATGCTTTAAGTGCAATTCCAGTCTACCCCCTGAAATCGTTTTCCTGAATTTCTGCCCAGCTTCCAAGTCCTCTTCGCAGACTTACTTCAATATATTTTTGGACGATAGCTGTCATTTATAACTCTGCATGTTTGTGAATTACAGTGCCCCTGAGCTCCTTTCTTCAACTTGTTTTCTTGTGAGCTGGTCGCAAAACCACAGGATTGCTTCAGGCCCTAGTCTTGTTCCGGCAGGGCATGCTGAGCTTTTTTTTAATTCCTCGTCCTGGTGGGAAATGAGCGTTACATTTGCACGTGCAGACACCTACAGCTAGTCTCTCATTGGTTCTCCCTATTCCTTTTCATCTTGCGCAGGAATTGCAAACTGTGCCCAACAGGAGGTTAAAGGCACTGACTCTCCAAGTGGGGAGAGTGTTCGTAAAGGGTCTGGAATGGTGAACCCGAGTAAAAGGGGACGAAAACTGAGATGCATTTCAAAACGTTTGCCAGTCACACGGTGCACCATACTGTGGGTTTCCCATGCATGTTTTAGCTGAAGGAAGAATCCCTTAAACTTGGAGAGTTGGGACCCATGGAAAAGGTACCATGCTGTATGACTTCAAAGGGTCTGCATTTGCTCATCGAACCTCACCAATGCTATGAGCCCGAAGTGCCCAACTTTATGTCTCACTCAGCTCTGGGTGTAGATGTGGTAAATCCAGGTTGCATCACAAGCCCTGAATGAATTATTTAAGAATTGCTCTCGATTTCACTGTCCTTGGGTTTTGTTTGTGTAATTCATTTTGATAATGGGATTTATCGGATTTTCTCTGCTGCATTCATGCCGCTGTACACACGCTTCATTCTCCTACGGAGACATATAAATCCATGGGTTTGAAGATTCTTACTAGTCAGGTGTATTCCTAGGCGTTGAATATGGGGTGTTTAGTCCATTTCGTTGAGCAAGGGGTAGGTCTTGACTATTACATATTTGGCTTATGGAAAGGTATCTGTGCTAATTTCTATCTCTGGTTTTATGCAGCACCCCAACTCACCTTTCCCCTTAAGCAAGCATAAGTTGGTTTTCTAAATTTGAGACCCTGTTCTGTTTTGTACTTCAGTTCATGTGTAGCCAAGTTTACATTCCGTGTATTAGTGATATCTTATGATGTTTCATTTTCTGTGTGACTTATTTCACTTAGAATCATCGTACCTGAATCCACTCATTATGCCGCGACGGGCCTGATGACATAGATTTCATTGCTGTGTTATATTCCATTGTACGTACATACCACAACTTGTTTATCCATTTTTCACATTCTGGGATATTTAACTTGTACTGTAGACGAGGTTCTTGTAAACAGAGCCGCCCGAGACTTTTGGGTGGCTGTGTGTTTTTGATTTTAATTTTCCTAAGCTATAGGACCATAAGGGGAAGTGCCGTAGGCTCTGTTGCTTTGTTTTTTAGATGTTTCAGGAAACACCATACACTTCTCCAGAGTGGCTCTTGGCAATTTACATCCCACCCATCAGCATAACAAGGCTCCCTGTGCTCCATGGTCTGTGCGGCATTTCTGGATTTTACACTTTTTTCAGATGGCCCTTTTGACCGGGGGGCAGTGAGACTTCATTGTAGTGCAGATTTCTTTAACATGCTTGCTTGGTTGGCCAAAAAGGGCGTATGCGTTTTTTCCTAAATATATTCAGGAAAAAACGCATACGCTCTTTTTGGCCAAGTGCATCATTGTCGTCGTTCTGCCTCTTTTCCTATGCTGTAAATGCAATTCCAGTCTACCCCCGAAATCGTTTTCCTGCAATTCTGCCCCGCTTTCAAGTCCTCTTCGCAGCCTTCCTTCAATATATTTTTGGACGATAGCTGTCATTTATAACTCTGCAGGTTTGTGAATTACAGTGCCCCTGAGCTCCTTTCTTCAAATCGCTTTCTTTTGAGCTGGCCGCAAACCCGCAGGATTGCTTTAGGCCCTAATTTTGTTGCGGCACGGCATGTGGGGACTTTGGTTAATTCCTCTTCCTGGTGGGAAATGAGCGTTAAATTTGCCCGTGCAGACACCTACAGCTAGTCTCTCATTGGTTCTCCCTATTCCTGTTCATCTTGCGCAGAAATTGCAAACTGTGCCAAACAGGAGGTTAAAGGCACTGACTCTCCAAGTGGGGAGCGTGTTAGTAAAGGGTCTGGAATAGTGAACCCAAATAAAAGGGGACGAAAACTGAGATGCATTTTAAAACGTTTCCCGGTCACACGGTGCACCATACTGTGGGATTCCCATGCATGTTTTAGCTGAAGGAAGAATCGCTTAAACCTGGAGAGTTGGGACTCGTGGAATGGGTACCATGCAGTATGACTTCAAATGGTCTGCATTTGCTCATCGAACCTCACCAATGCTATCAGCCCGAAGTGTCCAACCTTATGTCTCACTCAGCTCTGGGTGTAGATGAGGTAAATCCAGGTTGCATCACAAGCCCTGAATGAATTATTTAAGAATTGCTCTCTATTTCACTGTCATTGTGTTTTGTTTTTTAATTCATTTTGATAATGGGATTTATCGGATTTTCTCTGCTGCCTTCATGCAGCTGTACACATGCTTGATTCTCTTATGGAGACATATAAATCCATGGGTTTGAAGATTCTTACTAGTCAGGTGTATTCCTAGGCGTTGAATATGGGGTGTTTAGTCCATTTCGTTGAGCAAGGGGTAGGTCTTGACTATTACATATTTGGCTTATGGAAAGGTATCTGTGCTAATTTCTATCTCTGGTTTTATGCAGCACCCCAACTCACCTTTCCCCTTAAGCAAGCATAAGTTGGTTTTCTAAATTTGAGACCCTGTTCTGTTTTGTAATTCAGTTCATGTGTAGCCAAGTTTACATTCTGTGTATTAGTGATATCTTATGATGTTTCATTTTCTGTGTGACTTATTTCACTTAGAATCATCATACCTGAATTCACTCATTATGCCGCGACGGGCCTGATGACATAGATTTCATTGCTGTGTGATATTCCATTGTACGTACGTACCACAACTTCTTTATCCATTTTTCACATTCTGGGATATTTAACTTGTACCGTAGACGAGGTTCTTGTAAACAGAGCCGTCTGAAACTTTGGGGTGGCTGTGTGTTTTTGATTTTAATTTCCCTAAGCTATAGGACCATAAGTGGACGTGCCGTAGGCTCCGTTGCTTTGTTTTTTAGGTGTTTCAGGAAACACCATACACTTCTCCAGAGTGG
Source organism: Delphinapterus leucas (assembly GCF_059928025.1). Lineage (NCBI taxonomy): Eukaryota > Metazoa > Chordata > Mammalia > Artiodactyla > Monodontidae > Delphinapterus > Delphinapterus leucas. Next base: position 16,565,840 of record NW_028322235.1, on the reverse strand, counting down.
CTCTTGGCAATTTACATCCCACCCATCAGCATAACAAGGCTCCCTGTTCTCCATGGCCTGTGCTGCATTTCTGGATTTTATACTTTTTTCAGATGGCCCTTTTGACCGGGGGGCAGTGAGACTTCATTGTAGTGCAGATTTCTTTAACTTGCTTGCTTGGTTGACCAAAAAGTGCGTATGCGTTTTTTCCTGAATATATTCAGGAAAAATCGCATACGCCCTTTTTGGCCAAGTGCATCATTTTCGACGTTCTGCCTCTTTTCCTATGCTTTAAATGCAATTCCAGTCTACCCCCTGAAATCGTTTTCCTGCAATTCTGCCCCGCTTTCAAGTCGTCTTCGCAGCCTTCCTTCACTATATTTTTGGACGATAGCTGTCATTTATAACTCTGCAGGTTTGGGAATTACAGTGCCCCTGATCTCCTTTCTTCAAAATGCTTTCTTTTGAGCTGGCCGCAAACCCGCAAGATTGCTTCAGGCCCTAATCTGGTTCCGGCACGGCATGCTGAGCCTTTGGTTAAATCCTGTTCCTGGTGGGAAATGAGCGTTAAATTTGCCCCTGCAGACACCTACAGCTAGTCTCTCATTCGTTCTCCCTATTCCTGTTCATCTTGCGCAGAAATTGCAAACTGTGCCAATCAGCAGGTTAAAGGCACTGACTCTCCAAGTGGGGAGAGTGTTAGTAAATGGTCTGGAATTGTGAACCCGAGTAAAAGGGGACAAAAACTGAGATGCATTTGAAAACGTTACCCGGTCAAACGGTGCACCATACTGTGGGATTCCCATGCATGTTTTAGCTGAAGGAAGAGTCGCTTAAACCTGGAGAGTTGGGACCCATGGAATGGGTACCATGCAGTATGACTTCAAATGGTCTGCATTTGCTCATCGAACCTCACCAATGCTATCAGCGCGAAGTGTCCAACCTTATGTCTCACTCAGCTCTGGGTGGAGATGAGGTAAATCCAGGGTGCATCAAGAGCCCTGAATGAATTCTTTAAGAATTGCTCTCTATTTCACTGTCAATGTGTTTTGTTTTTGTAATTAATTTTGATAATGGGATTTATCGGATTTTCTCTGCTGCCTTCCTGCAGCTGTACACACACATGATTTTCTTATGGACACATATAAATCCATGGGTTTGAAGATTCTTACTAGTCAGGTGTATTCCTAGGGGTTGAATATAGGGTGTTTAGCCCATTTCCTTGAGCAAGGGGTAGGTCTTGACTATTACATATTTGACGTATGGAATGGTATCTGTGCTAATTTCTATCTATGGTTTTATGCAGCACCCCAACTCACCTTTCCCCATAAGCAAGCATAAGTTGGTTTTCTAAATTTGAGACCCTGTTCTGTTTTGTATTTCAGTTCATGTGTAGCCAAGATTACATTCCGTGTATTAGTGATGACTTATTATGTTTCATTTTCTGTGTGACTTATTTCTCTTAGAATCATCGTACCTGAATCCACTCATTATGCCACGACGGGCCAGATGACATAGATTTCATTGGTGAGTGATATTCCATTGTACGTACGTACCACAACTTCTTTATCCATTTTTCGCTTTCTGGGGTATTTACCTTGTACCGTAGATGAGGTTCTTGTAAACAGAGCCGTCTGAAACTTTGGGGTGGCTGTGTGTTATTGATTTTAATTTCCCTAAGGTATAGGACCATAAGTGGAAGTGCCGTATGCTACTTTGCTTTGTTTTTTAGGTGTTTCAGGAAACACCATACACTTCTCCAGAGTGGCTCTTGGCAATTTACATCCCACCCATCAGCATAACAAGGCCCCCTGTTCTCCATGGCCTGTGCTGCCTTTCTGGATTTTACACTTTTATCAGATGGCCCTTTTGACCGGGGGGCAGTGAGACTTCATTGTAGTGCAGATTTCTTTAACATGCTTGCTTGGTTGGCCAAAAAGGGCGTATGCGTTTTTTCCTGAATATATTCAGGAAAAAACGCATACGCACTTTTTGGCCAAGTGCATCATTGTCGACGTTCTGCCTCTTTTCCTATGCTTTAAATGCAATTCCAGTCTACCCCCTGAAATCGTTTTCCTGCAATTCTGCCCTGCTTTCAAGTCCTCTTCGCAGCCTTCCTTCAATATATTTTTGGACGATAGCTGTCATTTATAACTCTGCAGGTTTGTGAATTACAGTGCCCCTGAGTTCCTTTCTTCAAAACACTTTCTTGCGAGCTGGCCGAAAACCCGCAAGATTGCTTCAGGCCCTAATCTGGTTCCGGCACAGCATGCTGAGCGTTTGGTTAATTCCTCGTCCTGGTAGGAAATGAGCGTTAAATTTTCCCGTGCAGACACCTACAGCTAGTCTCTCATTGGTTCTCCCTATTCCTGTTCATCTTGCGAAAAAATTGCAAACTATGCCAAACAGCAGGTTAAAGGCACTGACTCTCCAAGTGGGAGACTGTTAGTAAAGGGTCTGGAATTGTGAACCCGAGTAAAAGGGGACGAAAACTGAGATGCATTTGAAAACGTTTCCCAGTCACACGGTGCACCATACTGTGGGTTTCCCATGCATGTTTTAGCTGAAGGAAGAATCGCTTAAACCTGGAGAGTTGGGACCCATGGAATGAGTACCATGCAGTATGACTTCAAATGGTCTGCATTTGCTCATCGAACCTCACCAATGCTATCAGCCCGAAGTGTCCAACCTTATGTCTCACTCAGCTCTGGGTGTAGATGAGGTAAATCCAGGTTGCATCACAACCCCTGAATGAATTATTTAAGAATTGCTCTCTATTTCACTGTCATTGTGTTTTGTTTTTGTAATTCATTTTGATAATGGGATTTATCGGATTTTCTCTGCTGCCTTCATGCAGCTGTACACACGCTTGATTCCCTTATGGAGACATATGAATCCATGGGTTTGAAAATTCTTTCTAGTCAGGTGTAATCCTAGGCGTTGAATATAGGGTGTTTAGCCCATTTCGTTGAGCAAGGGGTAGGTCTTGACAATTACATATTTGACGTATGGAGTGGTATCTGTGTTAATTTCTATCTCTGGTTTTATGCAGCACCCCAACTCACCTTTCCCCTTAAGCAAACATAAGGGTTTTCTAAATTTGAGACCCTGTTCTGTTTTGTAATTCAGTTCATGTGTAGCCAAGATTACATTCCGTGTATTAGTGATATCTTATGATGTTTCATTTTCTGTGTGACTTATTTCACTTAGAATCATCGTACCTGAATCCACTCATTATGGCACGACGGGCCAGATGACATAGATTTCATTGGTGAGTGATATACCATTGTACGTACGTTCCACATCATCTTTCTCCATTTTTCGCTTTCTGGGATATTTAACTTGTACCGTAGACGAGGTTCTTGTAAACAGAGCCGTCTGAAACATTGGGGTGACTGTGTGTTTTTGATTTTAATTTCCCTAAGCTATAGGACCATAAGTGGAAGTGCCGTAGGCTCCGTTGCTTTGTTTTTTAGGTGTTTCAGGAAACACCATACATTTCTCCAGAGTGGCTCTTGGCAATTTGCATCCCACCCATCAGCATAACAAGGCTCCCTGTTCTCCATGGCCTGTGCAGCATTTCTGGATTTTACACTTTTTTCAGATGGCCCTTTTGACTGGGGGGCAGTGAGACTTCATTGTAGTGCAGATTTCTTTAACTTGCTTGCTTCGTTGACCAAAAAGTGCGTATGCGTTTTTTCCTGAATATATTCAGGAAAAAACGCATACGCACTTTTTGTCCAAGTGCATCATTGTCGACGTTCTGCCTCTTTTCCTATGCTTTAAATGCAATTCCAGTCTACCCCCTGAAATCGTTTTCCTGCAATTCTGCCCCGCTTTCAAGTCCTCTTCGCAGCCTTCCTTCAATATATTTTTGGACGATAGCTGTCATTTATAACTTTGCAGGTTTGTGAATTACAGTGCCCCTGAGCTCCTTTCTTCAAATCGCTTTCTTTTGAGCTGGCCGCAAACCTGCAAGATTGCTTCAGGCCCTAATCTGGCTCCGGCACAGCATGCTGAGCCTTTGGTTAAATCCTCTTACTGGTGGGAAATGAGCGTTAAATTTGCCCCTGCAGACACCTACAGCTAGTCTCTCATTGGTTCTCCCTATTCCTGTTCATCTTGCGCAAAAATTGCAAACTGTGCCAAACAGGAGTTTAAAGGCACCTACTCTCCAAGTGGGGAGAGTGTTAGTAAAGGGTCTGGAATTTTAAACCCGAGTAAAAGGGGACAAAAACTGAGATGCATTTGAAAACGTTTCCCGGTCACACGGTGCACCATACTGTGGGTTTCCCATGCATGCTTTAGCTGAAGGAAGAATCGCTTAAACCTGGAGAGTGGGACCCAATGAATGGGTACCATGCAGTATTACTTCAAATGGTCTGCATTTGCTCATCGAACCTCACCAATGCTATCAGCCCGAAGTGTCCAACCTTATGTCTCACTCAGCTCTGGGTGTAGATGAGGTAAATCCAGGTTGCATCAGAAGCCCTGAATGAATTATTTAAGAATTGCTCTCTATTTCACTGTCATTGTGTTTTGTTTTTGTAATTCATTTTGATAATGGGATCTGTCGGATTTTCTCTGCTGCCTTCATGCAGCTGTACACACGCTTGATTCTCTTATGGAGACATATAAATCCATGGGTTTGAAAATTCTTTGTAGTCAGGTGTTTCCTAGGCGTTGAATATAGGGGGTTTAGCCCATTTCGTTGAGCAAGGGGTAGGTCTTGACTATTACATATTTGACGTAAGGAATGGTATCTGTGCTAATTTCTATCTCTGGTTTTATGCAGCACCCCAACTCACCTTTCCCCTTAAGCAAACATAAGTTGGTTTTCTAAATTTGAGACCCTGTTCTGTTTTGTAATTCAGTTCATGTGTAGCCAAGATTACATTCCGTGTATTAGTGATATCTTATGATGTTTCATTTTCTGTGTGACTTATTTCACTTAGAATCATCGTACCTGAATCCACTCATTATGCCACGACGGGCCAGATGATATACATTTCATTGGTGAGTGATATTCCATTGTACGTACGTACCACAACTTCTTTATCCATTTTTCGCTTTCTGGGATATTTAACTTGTACCGTAGACGAGTTTCTTGTAAACAGAGGCGTCTGAAACTTTGGGGTGGCTGTGTGGTTTTGATTTTAATTTCCCTAAGCTATAGGACCATAAGTGGAAGTGCCGTAGGCTCCGTTGCTTTGTTTTTTAGGTGTTTCAGTAAACACCATACACTTCTCCAGAGTGGCTGTTGGCAATTTACATCCCACCCATCAGCATAACAAGGCTCCCTGTTCTCCATGGCCTGTGCTGCATTTCTGGATTTTACATTTTTTTCAGATTGCCCTTTTGACCGGGGGGCAGTGAGACTTCATTGTATTGCAGATTTCTTTAACATGCTTGCTTTGTTGGCCAAAAAGTGGGTATGCGTTTTTTCCTGAATATATTCAGGAAAAAACGCATACGCCCTTTTTGGCCAAGTGCATCATTGTGGATGTTCTGCCTCTTTTCCTATGCTTTAAATGCAATTCCAGTCTACCCCCTGAAATCGTTTTCCTGCAATTCTGCCCCGCTTTCAAGTCCTCTTCGCAGCCTTCCTTCAATATATTTTTGGACGATAGCTGTCATTTATAACTCTGCAGGTTTGTGAATTACAGTGCCCCTGAGCTCCTTTCTTCAAATCACTTTCTTTTGACCTGGCCGCAAACCCGCAGGATTCCTTCAGGCCCTAATCTGGTTCCGGCGCAGCATGCTGAGCCTTTGGTTAATTCCTCTTCCTGGTGGGAAATGAGCGTTAAATTTGCCCCTGCAGACACCTACAGCTAGTCTCTCATTGGTTCTCCCTATTCCTGTTCATCTTGCGCAGAAATTGCAAACTGTGCCAAACAGCAGGTTAAAGGCACTGACTCTCCAAGTGGGGAGAGATTTAGTAAAGTGTCTGGAATTTTGAACCCGAGTAAAAGGGGACGAAAACTGAGATGCATTTGAAAACGTTTCCCGGTCACATGGTGCACCATACTGTGTGTTTCCCATGCATGTTTTAGCTGAAGGAAGAATCGCTTAAACCTGGAGAGTTGGGACCCATGGAATGGGTACCATGCAGTATGACTTCAAATGGTCGGCATTTGCTCATCAAATCTCACCAATGCTATCAGCCCCGAAGTGTCCAACCTTATGTCTCACTCAGCTCTGGGTGTAGATGAGGTAAATCCAGGTTGCATCACAAGCCCTGAATGAATTATTTAAGGATTGCTCTCTATTTCACTGTTATTGTGTTTTGTTTTTGTAATTCATTTTGATAATGGGATTTACGGATTTTCTCTGCTGCCTTCATGCAGCTGTACACACGCTTGATTCTCTTATGGAGACATATAAATCCATGGGTTTGAAGATTCTTTCTAGTCAGGTGTATTCCTCGGCGTTGAATATAGGGTGTTTAGCGCATTTCGTTGAGCAAGGGGTAGGTCTTGACTATTACATATTTGACGTATGCAATGGTATCTGTGCTAATTTCTATCTCTGGTTTTATGCAGCACCCCAACTCACCTTTCCCCTTAAGCAAACATAAGTTGGTTTTCTAAATTTGAGACCCTGTTCTGTTTTGTAATTCAGTTCATGTGTAGCCAAGATTACATTCCGTGTATTAGTGATATCTTATGATGTTTCATTTTCTGTGTGACTTATTTCACTTAGAATCATCGTACCTGAATCCACTCACTATGCCACGACGGGCCAGATGACATAGATTTCATTGGTGAGTGATATTCCATTGTACGTACGTACCACAACTTCTTTATCCATTTTTCGCTTTCTGGGATATTTAACTTGTACCGTAGACGAGGTTCTTGTAAACAGAGCCGTCTGAAACTTTGGGGTGGCTGTGTGGTTTTGATTTTAATTTCCCTAAGCTATAGGACAATAAGTGGAAGTGCCGTAGGCTCCGTCGCTTTGTTTTTAAGGTGTTTCAGGAAACACCATACACTTCTGCAGAGTGGCTGTTGGCAATTTACATCCCACCCATCAGCATAACAATGCTCCCTGTTCTCCATGGCCTGTGCTGCATTTCTGGATTTTACACTTTTTTCAGATGACACTTTTGACCGGAGGGCAGTGAGACTTCATTGTAATGCAGATTTCTTTAACATGCTTGCTTGGTTGGCCAAAAAGGGCGTATGCGTTTTTTCCTGAATATATTCAGGAAAAAACGCATACGCCCTTTTTGGCCAAGTGCATCATTGTCGACATTCTGCCTCTTTTCCTATGCTTTAAATGCAATTCCAGTCTACCCCCTGAAATCGTTTTCCTGCAATTCTGCCATGCATAGAAGTTCTCTTCGCAGCCTTCCTTCAATATATTTTTGGACGATAGCTGTCATTTATAACTCTGCAGGTTTGTGAATTACAGTGCCCCTGAGCTCTTTTCTTCAAATCGCTTTCTTGTGAGCTGGCGGCAAACCCGCAGGAATGCTTTAGGCCCTAATCCGGTTCTGGCCCGGCATGCTGAGCGTTTGGTTAATTCCTCTTCCTGGTTGGAAATGAGCGTTAAATTTGCCCGTGCATACACCTACAGCTAGTCTCTCATTGGTTCTCCCTATTCCTGTTCATCTTGTGCAGAAATTGCAAACTGTGCCAAACAGAAGGTTAAAGGCACTGACTCTCCAAGTGGGGAGAGTGTTAGTAAAGGGTCTGGAATTGTGGACCTGAGTAAAAGGGGACGAAAACTGAGATGCATTTGAAAACGTTTCCCGGTCACACGGTACACCATACTGTGGGTTTCCCATGCATGTTTTAGCTGAAGGAAGAATCGCTTAACCCTGGAGAGTTGGGACCCATGGAATGGGTACCATGCAGTATGACTTCAAACGGTCTGCATTTGCTCATCGAACCTCACCAATGCTATCAGCCCGAAGTGTCCAACCTTATGTCTCACTCAGCTCTGGGTGTAGATGAGGTAAATCCAGGTTGAATCACAACCCCTGAATGAATTATTTAAGAATTGCTCTCTATTTCACTGTCATTGTGTTTTGTTTTTGTAATTCATTTTGATAATGGGATTTATCGGATTTTCTCTGCTGCCTTCATGCAGCTGTACACACGCTTGATTCTCTTATGGAGACATATAAATCCATGGGTTTGAAGATTCTTTCTAGTCAGGTGTATTCCTAGGCGTTGAATATAGGGTGTTTAGCCCATTTCGTTGAGCAAGGTGTAGGTCTTGACTATTACATATTTGACGTATGGAATTGTATCTGTGTAATTTCTAACTCTGGTTTTATGCAGCACCCCAACTCACCTTTCCCCTTAAGCAAACATAAGTTGGTTTTCTAAATTTGAGACCCTGTTCAATTTTGTAATTCAGTTCATGTGTAGCCAAGATTACATTCGGTGTATTAGTGATATCTTATGATGTTTCATTTTCTGTGTGACTTATTTCACTTAGAATCATCGTACCTGAATCCACTCATTATGCCACGACGGGCCAGATGACATAGATTTCATTGGTGAGTGATATTCCATTGTACGTACGTACCACAACTTCTTTATCCATTTTTCGCTTTCTGGGATATTTAACTTGTACCGTAGACGAGGTTCTTGTAAACAGAGCCGTCTGAAACTTTGGGGTGGCTGTGTGTTTTTGATTTTAATTTCCCTAAGCTATAGGACCATAAGTGGACGTGCCGTAGGCTCCGTTGCTTTGTTTTTTAGGTGTTTCAGGAAACACCATACACTTTTCCAGAGTGGCTCTTGGCAATTTACATCCCACCCATCAGCATAACAAGGCTCCCTGTTCTCCATGGCCTGTGCTGCATTTCTGGATTTTACACTTTTTTCAGATGGCCCTTTTGACCGGGGGGCAGTGAGAGTTCATTGTAGTGCAGATTTCTTTAACATGCTTGCTTGGGTGGCCAAAAGGGCGTATACGTTTTTCCCTGAATATATTCAGGAAAAAACGCATACGCGCTTTTTGGCCAAGTGCATCATTGTCGATGTTGTGCCTCTTTTCCTATGCTTTAAATGCAATTCCAGTCTACCCCCTGAAATGGTTTTCCTGCAATTCTGCCCCGCTTTCAAGTCCTCTTCGCAGCCTTCCTTCAATATATTTTTGGACGATAGCTGTCATTTATAACTCTGCAGGTTTGTGAATTACAGTGCCCCTGAGATCCTTTCTTCAAATCGCTTTCTTGTGAGCTGGCCGCAAACCCGCATGATTGCTTCAGGCCCTAATCTGGTTCCGGCACGGCATGCTGAGCCTTTGGTTAATTCCTCTTCCTGGTGGGAAATGAGCGTTAAATTTGCCCCTGCAGACACCTACAGCTAGTCTCTCATTGGTTCTCCCTATTCCTGTTCATCTTGCACAGAAATTGCAAACTGTGCCAAGCAGGAGGTTAAAGGCACTGACTCTACAAGTGGGGAGAGTGTTAGTAAAGGGCCTGGAATTGTGAACCCGAGTAAAAGGGGACAAAAACTGAGATGCATTTGAAAACGTTTCCCGGTCACACGGTGCAGCATACTGTGAGTTTCCCATGCATGTTTTAGCTGAAGGAAGAATCGGTTAAACCTGGAGAGTTGGGACCCATGGAATGGGTACCATGCAGTATGACTTCAAATGGTCTGCATTTGCTCATCGAACCTCACCAATGCTATCAGCCCGAAGTGTCCAACCTTATGTCTCACTCAGCTCTGGGTGTAGATGAGGTAAATCCAGGTTGCATCACAAGCCCTGAATGAATTATTTAAGAATTGCTCTCTATTTCACTCTCATTGTGTTTTGTTTTTGTAATTCATTTTGATAATGGGATTTATCGGATTTTCTCTGCTGCCTTCATGCAGCTGTACACACGCTTGATTCCCTTATGGACATATATGAATCCATGGGTTTGAAAATTCTTTCTAGTCAGGTGTAATCCTAGGCGTTGAATATAGGGTGTTTAGCCCATTTCGTTGAGCAAGGGTTAGGTCTTGAGTATAACATATTTGACGTATGGAGTGGTATCTCTGTTAATTTCTATCTCTGGTTTTATGGAGCACCCCAACTCACCTTTCCCCTTAAGCAAACATAAGGGTTTTCTAAATTTGAGACCCTGTTCTGTTTTGTAATTCAGTTCATGTGTAGCCAAGATTACATTCCGTGTATTAGTGATATCTTATGATGTTTCAATTTCTGTGTGACTTATTTCACTTAGAATCATCGTACCTGAATCCACTCATTATGGCACGATGGGCCAGATGACATAGATTTCATTGGTGAGTGATATTCCATTGTACGTACGTACCACAACTTCTTTATCCATGTTTCGCTTTCTGGGATATTTAACGTGTACCGTAGACGAGGTTCTTGTAAACAGAGCCGTCTGAAACTTTTGGGTGGCTGTGTTTTTTTGATTTTAAGTTCCCTAATCTATAGGGCCATAAGTGCAAGTGCCGTAGGCTCCGTTGCTTTGTTTTTTAGGTGTTTCAGGAAACACCATACACTTCTCCAGAGTGGCTCTTGGCAATTTACATCCCACCCATCAGCATAACAACGCTCCCTGTTCTCCATGGCCTGTGCTGCATTTCTGGATTTTATACTTTTTTCAGATGGCCCTTTTGACCGGGGGGCAGTGAGACTTCATTGTAGTGCAGATTTCTTTACCTTGCTTGCTTGGTTGACCAAAAAGTGCGTATGCGTTTTTTCCTGAATATATTCAGGAAAAATCGCATACGCCCTTTTTGGCCAAGTGCATCATTGACGACGTTCTGCCTCTTTTCCTATGCTTTAAATGCAATTCCAGTCTACCCCCTGAAATCGTTTTCCTGCAATTCTGCCCCGCTTTCAAGTCCTCTTCGCAGCCTTCCTTCAATATATTTTTGGACGATAGCTGTCATTTATAACTCTGCAGGTTTGTGAATTACAGTGCCCCTGTTCTCCTTTCTTCAAATTGCTTTCTTTTGAGCTGGCCGCAAACCCGCAAGATTGCTTCAGGCCCTAATCTGTTTCCGGCACGGCATGCTGAGCCTTTGGTTAAATCCTCTTCCTGGTGGGAAATGAGCGTTAAATTTGCCCCTGCAGACACCTACAGCTAGTCTCTCATTGGTTCTCCCTATTCCTGTTCATCTTGCACAGAAATTGCAAACTGTGCCAAGCAGGAGGTTAAAGGCACTGACTCTACAAGTGGGGAGAGTGTTAGTAAAGGGCCTGGAATTGTGAACCCGAGTAAAAGGGGACAAAAACTGAGATGCATTTGAAAACGTTTCCCGGTCACACGGTGCAGCATACTGTGAGTTTCCCATGCATGTTTTAGCTGAAGGAAGAATCGGTTAAACCTGGAGAGTTGGGACCCATGGAATGGGTACCATGCAGTATGACTTCAAATGGTCTGCATTTGCTCATCGAACCTCACCAATGCTATCAGCCCGAAGTGTCCAACCTTATGTCTCACTCAGCTCTGGGTGTAGATGAGGTAAATCCTGGTTGCATCACAAGCCCTGAATGAATTATTTAAGAATTGCTCTCTATTTCACTCTCATTGTGTTTTGTTTTTGTAATTCATTTTGATAATGGGATTTATCGGATTTTCTCTGCTGCCTTCATGCAGCTGTACACACGCTTGATTCCCTTATGGAGATATATGAATCCATGGGTTTGAAAATTCTTTCTAGTCAGGTGTAATCCTAGGCGTTGAATATAGGGTGTTTAGCCCATTTCGTTGAGCAAGGGTTAGGTCTTGAGTATAACATATTTGACGTATGGAGTGGTATCTCTGTTAATTTCTATCTCTGGTTTTATGGAGCACCCCAACTCACCTTTCCCCTTAAGCAAACATAAGGGTTTTCTAAATTTGAGACCCTGTTCTGTTTTGTAATTCAGTTCATGTGTAGCCAAGATTACATTCCGTGTATTAGTGATATCTTATGATGTTTCAATTTCTGTGTGACTTATTTCACTTAGAATCATCGTACCTGAATCCACTCATTATGGCACGACGGGCCAGATGACATAGATTTCATTGGTGAGTGATATTCCATTGTACGTACGTACCACGACTTCTTTATCCATGTTTCGCTTTCTGGGATATTTAACGTGTACCGTAGACGAGGTTCTTGTAAACAGAGCCGTCTGAAACTTTTGGGTGGCTGTGTTTTTTTGATTTTAAGTTCCCTAATCTATAGGGCCATAAGTGCAAGTGCCGTAGGCTCCGTTGCTTTGTTTTTTAGGTGTTTCAGGAAACACCATACACTTCTCCAGAGTGGCTCTTGGCAATTTACATCCCACCCATCAGCATAACAACGCTCCCTGTTCTCCATGGCCTGTGCTGCATTTCTGGATTTTATACTTTTTTCAGATGGCCCTTTTGACCGGGGGGCAGTGAGACTTCATTGTAGTGCAGATTTCTTTACCTTGCTTGCTTGGTTGACCAAAAAGTGCGTATGCGTTTTTTCCTGAATATATTCAGGAAAAATCGCATACGCCCTTTTTGGCCAAGTGCATCATTGACGACGTTCTGCCTCTTTTCCTATGCTTTAAATGCAATTCCAGTCTACCCCCTGAAATCGGTTTCCTGCAATTCTGCCCCGCTTTCAAGTCCTCTTCGCAGCCTTCCTTCAATATATTTTTGGACGATAGCTGTCATTTATAACTCTGCAGGTTTGTGAATTACAGTGCCCCTGTTCTCCTTTCTTCAAATTGCTTTCTTTTGAGCTGGCCGCAAACCCGCAAGATTGCTTCAGGCCCTAATCTGGTTCCGGCACGGCATGCTGAGCCTTTGGTTAAATCCTCTTCCTGGTGGGAAATGAGCGTTAAAATTGCCCCTGCAGATACCTACAGCTAGTCTCTCATTGGTTCTCCCTATTCCTGTTCATCTTGCGCAGAAATTGCAAACTGTGCCAATCAGCAGGTTAAAGGCACTGACTCTCCAAGTGGGGAGAGTGTTAGTAAATGGTCTGGAGTTGTGAACCCGAGTAAAAGGGGACAAAAACTGAGATGCATTTGAAAACGTTACCCGGTCACACGGTGCACCATACTGTGGGTTTCCCATGCATGTTTTAGCTGAAGGAAGAGTCGCTTAAACCTGGAGAGTTGGGACCCATGGAATGGGTACCATGCAGTATGACTTCAAATGGTCTGCATTTGCTCATCGAACCTCACCAATGCTATCAGCGCGAAGTGTCCAACCTTATGTCTCACTCAGCTCTGGGTGTAGATGAGGTAAATCCAGGTTGCATCAAGAGCCCTGAATGAATTCTTTAAGAATTGCTCTCTATTTCACTGTCATTGTGTTTTGTTTTTGTAATTAATTTTGATAATGGGATTTATCAGATTTTCTCTGCTGCCTTCCTGCATCTGTACACACACTTGATTCTCTTATGGACACATATAAATCCATGGGTTTGAAGATTCTTACTAGTCAGGTGTATTCCTAGGCTTTGAATATAGGGTGTTTAGCCCATTTCGTTGAGCAAGGGGTAGGTCTTGACTATTACATATTTGACTTATGGAATGGTATCTGTGCTAATTTCTATCTCTGGTTTTATGCAGCACCCCAACTCACCTTTCCCCTTAAGCAAACATAAGTTGGTTTTCTAAATTTGAGACCCTGTTCTGTTTTGTAATTCAGTTCACGTGTAGCCAAGATTACATTCCGTGTATTAGTGATATCTTATGATGTTTCATTTTCTGTGTGACTTATTTCACTTAGAATCATCGTACCTGAATCCACTCATTATGCCACGACGGGCCAGATGACAGAGACTTCATTGGTGAGTGATATTCCATTGTACATACGTACCACAATTTCTTTCTCCATTTTTCGCTTTCTGGGATATTTAACTTGTACCGTAGACGTGGTTCTTGTAAACAGAGGCGTCTGAAACCTTGGGGTGGCTGTGTGTTTTTGATTTTAATTTCCCTAAACTATAGGACCATAAGTGGAAGTGCCGTAGGCTCCTTTGCTTTGTTTTTTAGGTGTTTCAGGAAACACCATACACTTCTCCAGAGTGGCTCTTGGCAATTTACATCCCACCCATCAGCATAACAAGGCTCCCTGTTCTCCATGGCCTGTGCTGCCTTTCTGGATTTTACATTTTTTCAGATGGCCCTTTTGACCGGGGGGCAGTGAGACTTCATTGTAGTGCAGATTTCCTTAACATGCTTGCTTGGTTGGCAAAAAGTGCGTATTCTTTTTTTCCTTAATATATTCAGGAAAAAACGCATACGCCCTTTTTGGCCAAGTGCATCATTGTCGACGTTCTGCCTCTTTTCCTATGCTTTAAATGCAATTCCAGTCTACCCCCTGAAATCATTTTCCTGCAATTCTGCCCCGCTTTCAAGTCCTCTTCGCAGCCTTCCTTCAATATATGTTTGGACGATAGCTGTCATTTATAACTCTGCAGGTTTGTGAATTACAGTGCCCCTGAGCTCTTTTCTACAAATCGGTTTCTTTTGAGCTGGCCGCAAACCCGCAGGATTGCTTCAGGCCCTAATCTGTTTCCGGTATGGCATGCTGAGCCTTTGGTTAAATCCTCTTACTGGTGGGAAATGAGCGTTAAATTTGCCCCTGCAGACACCTACAGCTAGTCTCTCATTGGTTCTCCCTATTCCTGTTCATCTTGCGCAAAAATTGCAAACTGTGCCAAAAGGAGTTTAAAGGCACTGACTCTCCAAGTGGGGAGAGTGTTAGTAAAGGGTCTGGAGTTGTGAACTCGAGTAAAAGGGGACAAAAACTGAGATGCATTTGAAAACGTTTCCAGCTCACACGGTGCAGCATACTGTGGGTTTCCCATGCATGTTTTAGCTGAAGGAAGAATCGCTTAAACCTGGAGAGTTGGGACCCATGGAATGGGTACCGTGCAGTATGACTTCAAATGGTCTGCATTTGCTCATCGAACCTCACCAATGCTATCAGCCCGAAGTGTCCAACCTTATGTCTCACTCAGGTCTGGGTGTAGATGAGGTAAATCCAGGTTCCATCACAAGCCCTGAATGAATTATTTAGGAATTGCTCTCTATTTCACTGTCATTGTGTTTTGTTTTTGTAATTCATTTTGATAATGGGATTTATCGGA
The DNA here is from genome assembly GCF_059928025.1 of Delphinapterus leucas. Lineage (NCBI taxonomy): Eukaryota > Metazoa > Chordata > Mammalia > Artiodactyla > Monodontidae > Delphinapterus > Delphinapterus leucas. The sequence goes on along the minus strand of NW_028322235.1, from coordinate 16,550,811 downwards.
TTTTCTCTGCTGCCTTCATGAAGCTGTACACACGCTTGATTCTCTTATGGAGACATATAAATCCATGGGTTTGAAGATTCTTTCTAGTCAGGTGTATTCCTAGGCGTTGAATATAGGGTGTTTAGCCCATTTCGTTGAGCAAGGTGTAGGTCTTGACTATTACATATTTGACGTATGGAATGGTATCTGTGCTAATTTCTAACTCTGGTTTTATGCAGCACCCCAACTCACCTTTCCCCTTAAGCAAACATAAGTTGGTTTTCTAAATTTGAGACCCTGTTCAGTTTTGTAATTCAGTTCATGTGTAGCCAAGATTACATTCGGTGTATTAGTGATATCTTATGATGTTTCATTTTCTGTGTGACTTATTTCACTTAGAATCATCGTACCTGAATCCACTCATTATGCCACGACGGGCCAGATGACATAGATTTCATTGGTGAGTGATATTCCATTGTACGTACGTACCACAACTTCTTTATCCATTTTTCGCTTTCTGGGATATTTAACTTGTACCGTAGACGAGGTTCTTGTAAACAGAGCCGTCTGATACTTTGGGGTGGCTGTGTGTTTTTGATTTTAATTTCCCTAAGCTATAGGACCATAAGTGGAAGTGCCGTAGGCTCCGTTGCTTTGTTTTTTAGGTGTTTCAGGAAACACCATACACTTCTCCAGAGTGGCTGTTGGCAATTTACATCCCACCCATCAGCATAACAAGGCTCCCTGTTCTCCATGGCCTGTGCTGCATTTCTGGATTTTACACTTTTTTCAGATGGCCCTTTTGACCGGGGGGCAGTGAGAGTTCATTGTAGTGCAGATTTCTTTAACATGCTTGCTTGGTTGGCCAAAAGGGCGTATACGTTTTTCCCTGAATATATTCAGGAAAAAACACATACGCGCTTTTTGGCCAAGTGCATCATTGTCGATGTTCTGCCTCTTTTCCTATGCTTTAAATGCAATTCCCGTCTACCCCCTGAAATCGTTTTCCTGCGATTCTGCCCCGCTTTCAAGTCCTCTTCGCAGCCTTCCTTCAATATATTTTTGGAAGATAGCTGTAATTTATAACACTGCAGGTTTGTGAATTACAGTGCCCCTGAGCTCCTTTCTTCAAATCGCTTTCTTGTGAGCTGGCCGCAAACCCGCAGGATTGCTTCAGGCCCTAATCTGGTTGAGGCACGGCATGCTGAGCGTTTGTTTAATTCCTCTTCCTGGTTGGGAATGAGCCTTAAATTTGCCCGTGCAGACACCTACAGCTAGTCTCTCATTGTTTCTCCCTATTCCTGTGCATCTTGCGCAGAAATTGCAAACTGTGCCAAACAGCAGGTTAAAGGCACTGACTTTCCAAGTGGGGAGAGTGTTAGTAAAGGTTCTGGAATTGTGAACTCGAGTAAAAGGGGACGAAAATTGAGATGCATTTGAAAACGTTTCCCGGTCACACGGTGCAGCATACTGTGGGTTTCCCATGCATGTTTTAGCTGAAGGAAGAATCGCTTAAACCTGGAGAGTTGGGACCCATGGAATGGGTACCATGCAGTATGACTTCAAATGGTCTGCATTTGCTAATCCAACCTCAACAATGCTATCAGCCCGAAGTGTCCAACCTTATGTCTCACTCAGCTCTGGGTGTAGATGAGGTAAATCCAGGTTGCATCACAAGCCCTGAATGAATTATTTAAGAATTGCTCTCTATTTCACTGTCATTGTGTTTTGTTTTTGTAATTCATATTGATAATGGGATTTATCGGATTTTCTCTGCTGCCTTCATGCAGCTGTACACACGCTTGATTCTCTTATGGAGACATATAAATCCATGGGTTTGAAGATTCTTACTACTCAGGTGTATTCCTAGGCCTTGAATATAGGGTGTTTAGCCCATTTCGTTGAGCAAGGGGTAGGTCTTGACTATTACATATTTGACGTATGGAATGGTATCTGTGCTAATTTCTATCTCTGGTTTTATGCAGCACCCCAACTCACCTTTCCCCTTAAGCAAACATAAGTTGGTTTTCTAAATTTGAGACCCTGTTCTGTTTTGTAATTCAGTTCATGTGTAGCCAAGATTACATTCCATGTATTAGTGATATCTTATGATGTTTCATTTTCTGTGTGACTTATTTCTCTTAGAATCATCGTACCTGAATCCACTCATTATGCCACGACGGGCCAGATGACATAGATTTCATTGGTGAGTGATATTCCATTGTACGTACGTACCACAACTTCTTTATCCATGTTTCGCTTTCTGGGACATTTAGCTTGTACCATAGACGAGGTTCTTGTAAACAGAGCCGTCTGAAACTTTGCGGTGGCTGTGTTTTTTTGATTTTAAGTTCCCTAAGCTATAGGACCATGAGTGTTAGTGCCGTAGGCTCCATTGCTTTGTTTTTTAGATGTTTCAGGAAACACCATACACTTCTCCAGAGTGGCTGTTGGCAATTTACATCCCACCCATCAGCATAACAAGGCTCCCTGTTCTCCAGGGCCTGTGCTGCATTTCTGGATTTTACACTTTTTTCAGATGGCCCTTTTGACCGGGGGGCAGTGAGACTTCATTGTAGTGCAGATTTCTTTAACATGCTTGCTTGGATTGCCAAAAAGTGCGTATGGTTCTGGCACGGCATGCTGAGCCTTTGGTTAATTCCTCTTCCTGGTGGGAAATGAGCGTTAAATTTACCCCTGCAGACACCTACAGCTAGTCTCTCATTGGTTCTCCCTATTCCTGTTCATCTTGCGCAAAAATTGCAAACTGTGCCAAACAGGAGTTTAAAGGCACTGACTCTCCAAGTGGGGAGAGTGTTAGTAAAGTGTCTGGAATTTTGAACCCGAGTAAAAGGGGACGAAAACTGAGATGCATTTGAAAACGTTTCCCGGTCACATGGTGCACCATACTGTGTGTTTCACATGCATGTTTTAGCTGAAAGAAGAATCGCTTAAACCTGGAGAGTTGGGACCCATGGAATCGGTACCATGCAGTATGACTTCAAATGGTCGGCATTTGCTCATCAAACCTCACCAATGCTATCAGCCCCGAAGTGTCCAACCTTATGTCTCACTCAGCTCTGGGTGTAGATGAGGTAAATCCAGGTTGCATCACAAGCCCTGAATGAATTATTTAAGAATTGCTCTCTATTTCACTGTCATTGTGTTTTGTTTTTGTAATTCATTTTGATAATGGGATTTACGGATTTTCTCTGCTGCCTTCATGCAGCTGTACACACGCTTGATTCTCTTATGGAGACATATAAATCCATGGGTTTCAAGATTCTTTCTAGTCAGGTGTATTCCTAGGCGTTGAATATAGGGTGTTTAGCGCATTTCGTTGAGCAAGGGGTAGGTCTTGACTATTACATATTTGACGTATGCAATGGTATCTGTGCTAATTTCTATCTCTGGTTTTATGCAGCACCTCAACTCACCTTTCCCGTTAAGCAAACATAAGTTGGTTTTCTAAATTTGAGACCCTGTTCTGTTTTGTAATTCAGTTTATGTGTAGCCAAGATTACATTCCGTGTATTAGTGATATCTTATGATGTTTCATTTTCTGTGTGACTTATTTCACTTAGAATCATCGTACCTGAATCCACTCACTATGCCACGATGGGCCAGATGACATAGATTTCATTGGTGAGTGATATTCCATTGTACGTACGTACCACAACTTCTTTATCCATTTTTCGCTTTCTGGGATATTTAACTTGTACCGTAGACGAGGTTCTTGTAAACAGAGCCGTCTGAAATTTGGGGTGCCTGTGTGGTTTTGATTTTAATTTCCCTAAGCTATAGAACCATAAGTGGAAGTGCCGTAGGCTCCGTTGCTTTGTTTTTTAGGTGTTTCAGGAAACACCATACACTTCTCCAGAGTGGCTGTTGGCAATTTACATCCCACCCATCAGCATAACAAGGCTCCCTGTTCTCCATGGCCTGTGCTGCATTTCTGGATTTTACACTTTTTTCAGATGGCCCTTTTGACCGGGGGGGCAGTGAGACTTCATTGTAGTGCAGATTTCTTTAACGTGCTTGCTTTGTTGGCCAAAAAGTGCGTATGCGTTTTTTCCTCAATATATTCAGGAAAAAACGCATATGCCCTTTTTGGCCAAGTGCATCATTGTCGACGTTCTGCCTCTTTTCCTATGCTTTAAGTGCAATTCCCGTCTACCCCCTGAAATCGTTTTCCTGCAATTCTGCCCCGCTTTCAAGTCCTCTTCGCAGCCTTCCTTCAATATATTTTTGGACAATAGCTGTCATTTATAACTCTGCAGGTTTGTGAATTACAGTGCCCCTGAGCTCTTTTCTTCAAATCGCTTTCTTGTGAGCTGGCGGCAAACCCGCAGGATTGCTTCAGGCCCTAATCTGGTTCCGGCACGGCATGCTGAGCCTTTGGTTAATTCCTCTTCCTGGTTGGAAATGAGCGTTAAATTTGCCCGTGCAGACACCTACAGCTAGTCTCTCATTGGTTCTCCCTATTCCTGTTCATCTTGTGCAGAAATTGCAAACTGTGCCAAACAGCAGGTTAAAGGCACTGACTCTCCAAGTGGGGAGAGTTTTAGTAAAGGGTCTGGAATTGTGAACCCGAGTAAAAGGTGTCGAGTACTGAGATGCATTTGAACACGTTTCCCAGTCACACGGCGCACCATACTGTGGGTTTCCCATGCATGTTTTAGATGAAGGAAGAATCGCTTAACCCTGGAGAGTTGGGACCCATGGAATGGGTACCATGCAGTATAACTTCAAATGGTCTGCATTGGCTCATCGAACCTCACCAATGCTATCAGCCCGAAGTGTCCAACCTTATGTCTCACTCAGCTCTGGGTGTAGATGAGGTAAATCCAGGTTGCATCACAAGCCGTCAATGAATTATTTAAGAATTGCTCTCTATTTCACTGTCATTGTGTTTTGTTTTTGTAATTCATTTTGATAATGGGATTTATCGGATTTTCTCTGTTGCCTTCATGCAGCTGTATACACGCTTGATTCTCTTATGGAGACATATAAATCCATGGGTTTGAAAATTCTTTGTAGTCAGGTGTATTCCTAGGCGTTGAATATAGGGGGTTTAGCCCATTTCGTTGAGCAAGGGGTAGGTCTTGACTATTACATATTTGACGTATGGAATGGTATCTGTGCTAATTTCTATCTCTGGTTTTATGCAGCACCCCAACTCACCTTTCCAGTTAAGCAAACATAAGTTGGTTTTCTAAATTTGAGACCCTGTTCTGTTTTGTAATTCAGTTCATGTGTAACCAAGATTATATTCCGTGTATTAGTGATATCTTATGATGTTTCATTTTCTGTGTGACTTATTTCACTTAGAATCATCGTATCTGAATCCACTCATTATGCCACGACGGGCCAGATGACATAGATTTCATTGGTGAGTTATATTCCATTGTACGTACGTACCACAACTTCTTTATCCATTTTTCGCTTTTTGGGATATTTAACTTGTACCGTAGACGAGGTTCTTGTAAACAGAGCCGTCTGAAACTTTGGGGTGGCTGTGTGATTTTGATTTTAATTTCCCTAAGCTATAGGACCGTAAGTGGAAGAGCCGTAGGCTCCGTTGCTTTGTTTTTTAGGTGTTTCAGGAAACACCATACACTTCTCCAGAGTGGCTCTTGGCAATTTACATCCCACCCATCAGCATAACAAGGCTCCCTGTTCTCCATGGCCTGTGCTGCATTTCTGGATTTTACACTTTTTTCAGATGGCCCTTTTGACCAGGGGGCAGTGAGACTTCATTGTAGTGCAGATTTCTTTAACGTGCTTGCTTGGTTGGCCAAAAAGAGCGTATGCGTTTTTTCCTGAATATATTCAGGAAAAAACGCATATGCCCTTTTTGGCCAAGTGCATCATTGTCGACGTTCTGCCTCTTTTCCTATGCTTTAAGTGCAATTCCAGTCTACCCTCTGAAATCGTTTTCCTGCAATTCTGCCCCGCTTTCAAGTCCTCTTCGCAGCCTTCCTTCAATATATTTTTGGACAATAGCTGTCATTTATAACTCTGCAGGTTTGTGAATTACAGTGCCCCTGAGCTCTTTTCTTCAAATCGCTTTCTTGTGAGCTGGCGGCAAACCCGCAGGATTGCTTCAGGCCCTAATCTGGTTCCGGCACGGCATGCTGAGCCTTTGGTTAATTCCTCTTCCTGATTGGAAATGAGCGTTAAATTTGCCCGTGCAGACACCTACAGCTAGTCTCTTATTGGTTCTCCCTATTCCTGTTCATCTTGTGCAGAAATTGCAAACTGTGCCAAACAGCAGGTTAAAGGCACTGACTCTCCAAGTGGGGAGAGTTTTAGTAAAGGGTCTGGAATTGTGAACCTGAGTAAAAGGGGACGAAAACTGAGATGCATTTGAAAACGTTTCCCGGTCACACGGTGCACCATACTGTGTGTTTCCCATGCATGTGTTAGCTGAAGGAAGAATCGCTTAACCCTGGAGAGTTGGGACCCATGGAATGGGTACCATGCAGTATGACTTCAAATGGTCTGCATTTGCTCATCGAACCTCACCAATGCTATCAGCCCGAAGTGTCCAACCTTATGCCTCACTCAGCTCTAGGTGTAGATGAGGTAAATCCAGGTTGCATCACAAGCCCTGAATGAATTATTTAAGAATTGCTCTCTATTTCACTGTCATTGTGTTTTGTTTTTGTAATTCATTTTGATAATGGGATTTATCGGATTTTCTCTGCTGCCTTCATGCAGCTGTACACACGCTTGATTCTCTTATGGAGACATATAAATCCATGGGTTTGAAGATTCTTTCTAGTCAGGTGTATTCCTAGGCGTTGAATATAGTGTGTTTAGCCCATTTCGTTGAGCAAGGGTTAGGTCTTGACTATTACATATTTGACGTCTGGAATGGTATCTGTGCTAATTTCTATCTCTGGTTTTATGCAGCACCCCAACTCACCTTTCCCCTTAAGCAAACATAAGTTGGTTTTCTAAATTTGAGACCCTGTTCTGTTTTGTAATTCAGTTCATGTGTAGCCAAGGTTACATTCCGTGTATTAGTGATATCTTATGATGTTTCATTTTCTGTGTGACTTATTTCACTTAGAATCATCGTACCTGAATCCACTCATTATGCCACGACGGGCCAGATGACATAGATTTCATTGGTGAGTGATATTCCATTGTACGTACGTACCACAACTTCTTTATCCATTTTTCGCTTTCTGGGATATTTAACTTGTACCGTAGACGAGGTTCTTGTAAACAGAGCCGTCTGAAACTTTGGGGTGGCTGTGTGGTTTTGATTTTAATTTCCCTAAGCTATAGGACCATAAGTGGAAGTGCCGTAGGCCCCGTTGCTTTGTTTTTTAGGTGTTTCAGGAAACACCATACACTTCTCCAGAGTGGCTCTTGGCAATTAACATCCCACCCATCAGCATAACAAGGCTCCCTCTTCTCCATGGCCTGTGCTGCCTTTCTGGATTTTACACTTTTTTCAGATGGCCCTTTTGACCGGGGGGCAGTGAGACTTCATTTTAGTGCAGATTTCTTTAACATGCTTGCTTTGTTGACCTAAAAGCACGTATGCGTTTTTTCCTGAATATATTCAGGAAAAAACGCATATGCCCTTTTTGGCCAAGTGCATCATTGTCGATGTTCTGCCTCTTTTCCTATGCTTTAAATGCAATTCCAGTCTACGCCCTGAAATCATTTTCCTGCAATTCTGCCCCGCTTTCAAGTCCTCTTCGCAGCCTTCCTTCAATATATTTTTGGACGATAGCTGTCATTTATAACTCTGCAGGTTTGTGAATTACAGTGCCCCTGAGCTCCTTTCTTCAAATCGCTTTCTTGTGAGCTGGCTGCAAACCCGCAGGATTGCTTCTGGCCCTAATCTGGTTCCGGCACGGCATGCTCAGCCTTTTGGTTAATTCCTCTTCCTGGTTGGAAATGAGTGTTAAATTTGCCCGTGCAGACACCTACAGCTAGTCTCTCATTGCTTCTCCCTAATCCTGTTCATCTTGTGCAGAAATTGCAAACTCTGCCAAATAGCAGGTTAAAGGCACTGACTCTCCATGTGGGGAGAGTGTTAGTAAAGGGTGTGGAATTTTGAACCCGAGTAAAAGGGGACGAAAACTGAGATGCATTTGAAAACGTTTCCCGGTCACACGGTGCACCATACTGTGGGTTTCCCATGCATGTTTTAGCTGAAGGAAGAATCGCTTAAACCTGGAGAGTTGGGACCCATGGAATGGGTACCATGCAGTATGACTTCAAATGGTTTGCATTTGCTCATCGAACCTCACCAATGCTATCAGCCCGAAGTGTCCAACCTTATGTCTCACTCTGCTCTGGGTGAAGATGAGGTAAATCCAGGTTGCATCACAAGCCCTGAATGAATTATTTAAGAATTGCTCTCTATTTCACTGTCCTTCTGTTTTGTTTTTGTAATTCATTTTGATAATGGGATTTATCGGATTTTCTCTGCTGCCTTCATGCAGCTGTACACACGCTTGATTCTCTTATGGAGACATATAAATCCATGGGTTTGAAAATTCTTTCTAGTCAGGTGTATTCCTAGGCGTTGAATATAGGGTGTTTAGCCCATTTCGTTGAGAAAGGGGTAGGTCTTGACTATTAAATATTTGACGTATGGAGTGGTATCTGTGCTAATTTCTATCTCTGGTTTTATGCAGCACCCCACTCACCTTTCCCCTTAAGCAAACATAAGTTGGTTTTCTAAATTTGAGACCCTGTTCTGTTTTGTAATTCAGTTCATGTGTAGCCAAGATTACATTCGGTGTATTAGTGATATCTTATGATGTTTCATTTTCTGTGTGACTTATTTCACTTAGAATCATTGTAACTGAATCCACTCATTATGCCAGGACGGGCCAGATGACATAGATTTCATTGGTGAGTGATATTCCATTGTACGTACGTACCACAACTTCTTTATCCATTTTTCGCTTTCTGGGATATTTGACGTGTACCGTAGATGAGGTTCTTGGAAACAGAGCCGTCTAAAACCTTGGGGTGGCTGTGTGTTTTTGATCTTAATTTCCCTAAGCTATAGGACCATAAGTGGAAGTGCCGTAGGCTCCGTTGCTTTGTTTTTTAGGTGTTTCAGGAAACACCATACACTTCTCCAGAGTGGCTCTTGGCAATTTACATCCCACCCACCAGCATAACAAGGCTCCCTGTTCTTCATGGCCTGTGCTGCATTTCTGGATTTTACACTTTTTTCAGATGGCCCTTTTGACCGGGGGGCAGTGAGACTTCATTGTAGTGCAGATTTCTTTAACATGCTTGTTTGGTTGGCCAAAAAGGGCGTATGCGTTTTTTCCTGAATATATTCAGGAAAAAACGCATACGCCCTTTTTGGCCAAGTGCATCATTGTCGACGTTCTGCCTCTTTTCCTATGCTTTAAATGCATTTCCAGTCTACCCCATGAAATCGTTTTCCTGCAATTCTGCCATGCATAGAAGTTCTCTTCGCAGCCTTCCTTCAATATATTTTTGGACGATAGCTGTCATTTATAACTCTGCATGTTTGTGAGTTTCAGTGCCCCTGAGCTCCTTTCTTCAAATCGCTTTCTTGTGAGCTGGCCGCAAACCCGCAGGATTGCTTCAGGCCCTAATCTGGTTCCGGCATGGCATGCTGAGCCTTAGGTTAATTCCTCTTCCTTGTGGGAAAAGAGCGTTAAATTTGCCTGTGCAGACAGCTACAGCTAGCCTCTCATTTGTTCTCCCTATTCCTGTTCATCTTGCGGTGAAATTGTAAACTGTGCCAAACAGGAGGTTAAAGGCACTGACTCTCCAAGTGAGGAGAATGTTAGTTAAGCCTCTGGAATGGTGAACCCGAGTATAAAGGGAGGAAAACTGAGATGCATTTGACAACGTTTCCTAATCACATGGTGGACCATACTCTGGGTTTCCCATACATGATGTAGCGGAAGGAAGAATCCCTTAAACCTGGAGATTTGGGACCCATGGAATGGGTACCATGCAGTATGACCTCAAAGGGTCTGCATTTGCTCACTGAACCTCACCAATGCTATCAGAACGAAGTGTCCGGCCTTAAGTCTCCCCATCTCTGGGTGTAGATGTGGTAAATCCAGGTTGCATCAGAAGCCCTGAGTGAATTATTTAAGAATTTCTCTCTATTTCACTGTCATTGTGTTGTCTTTTTGAAATTTATTTTGATAATGGGATTTATCAGATTTTCACTGCTGCGTTCAGGCCACTGAACACACGCTTGATTCTCTTACGGAGACATATAAATCCATGGGTTTTAAGATTCTTACTAGGCAGGTATATTCCTAGGCATTGAATATGGGGTGTTGAGTCCATTTCGTTGAGCAAGGAGTAGGTCATGTCTATTACATATTTGGCTTATGGAATGGTTTCTGTGCGAATTTATATCTGTTTTTATGCAGCACCCAAACTCACCTTTCCCAAAAAGCAAGCATAAGTTGGTTTTCTAAATTGGAGACCCTGTTCTGTTTTGTAATTCAGTACATGTGTAGCCAAGTTTACATTCCGTGTATTAGTGATATCTTATGATGTTTGTTTTTCTGTATGACCTATTTCACTTAGGATCATCGTACCTGAATCCACGCATTATGCCGCTATGGTCCTGATGACATAGATTTCATTGCTGAGTGATATTCCATTGTACGTACGTACCACAACTTCTTTATCCATTTTTCGCTCTCTGCGATATTTAACTTGTACCGTAGACGAGGTTCTTGTAAACAGAGCCGTTCCAAACGTTGGGGTGGCTGTGTGGTTTTTATTTTAATTTCCCTAACTATAGGACCATAAGCGAAAGTGCCATAGGCTGTGTTGCTTTGTTATTTATGTGTTTCAGGAAACACCATACACTTCTCCAGAGTGGCTGTTGGCAATTCACATCCCGCCCATCAGCATAACAATGCTCCCTGTTCTCCATGGCCTGTCCTGCCCCTCTGGATTTTATACTTTTTTCAGATGGCCCTTTTGAGCGGGGGTCAGTGAGACTTCATTGTAGTGCAGATTTCTTTAACATGCTTGCTTGGTTGGCCAAAAAGGGCGTATGCGTATTTTCTTGAATATATTCAGAAAAATACGCATACGCCGTTTTAGGCCAAGTGCATCATTCTCGCCGTTCTGCCTCTTTCCTATGCTTTAAGTGCAATTCCAGTCTACCCCCTGAAATCGTTTTCCTGAATTTCTGCCCAACTTCCAAGTCCTCTTCGCAGCCTTCCTTCAATATATTTTTGGACGATAGCTGTCATTTATAACTCTGCAGGTTTGTGAATTACAGTGCCCTTGAGCCCCTTTCTTCAACTCGCTTTCCTGTGAGCTGGGCGCAAAACCGCAGGATTGCTTCAGGCCCTAATCTGGTTCCGGCACAGCATGCTGAACCTTTGGTTAATTCCTCTTCCTGGTGGGAAATGTGTGTTACATTTGCCCGTGCAGACACCTACAGCTGGTATCTCATTGGTTCTCACTTTTCCTATTCATCTTGCACAGAATTTGCAAACTGTGCCAAACAGGAGGTTAAAGGCACTGACTCTCCAAGTGGGGAGAGTGTTAGTAAACCGTGTGGAATGGTGAACCCGAGTACCAGGGGACGAAAACTGTGATGCATTTGAAAACGATTCCCACTCACAGGGAGGACGTTACTCTGGGTTTCCCATGCATGTTTTAACGGAAGGAAGAATCCCTTAATCCTGGAGAGTTGGGACCCATGGAATGGTACCATGCAGTATTACTTCATACGGTCTGCATTTGCTCAAGGAACCTCACCAATGCTATCAGCCCGAAGTGTGCAGCGTTATGTTTCACCCAGCTCTGGGTGTAGATGTGGTAAATCCAGGTTGCATCACAAGCCCTGAATTAATTATTTAATAATTGCTCCCTATTTCACTCTCATTGTGTTCTGTATTTGAAATTTATTTTGATAATGGGATTTATCGGATTTTCACTGCTGCGTTTATGCCGCTGTACACACGTTGATTCTCTTACGGAGACATATAAATCCATGGGTTTTAAGATTCTTACTAGTCAGGTATATTCCTAGGCGTTGAATATGGAGTGTTGAGTCCATTTCGTTGAGCAGCGAGTAGCTCTTGACTATTACACATTTGGCTTATGGAACGGTATCTGTACTAATTTCAATCTCTGGTTTTATGCAGCATCCCAACTCACCTTTCCCCATTAGCAAGCATAAGTTGGGTTCCTAATTTCAGACCCTGTTCTGTTTTGTATTTCAGTTCATGTGTAGCCAAGTTTACATTCCGTGTATTAGTGATATCTTATGTTGCTTTAAATGATATCCTATGTTGTGTGTCTTTTTCTTTTGAATTATGTGACTTCGAACGATCATACTTAACTCCTCTGGAGTTGTTACAACTGGCCGTATTTCTTTGATTTCCTGGCTGAGTAAAATTCCGGTCTACATAAGTACCACATCTCTATCCATTTTTTCCCTCCAGAGACATTTAAGTTATATCCTAGTCGAGGATCTTTTAAACTGAGAGGCGGTAAATATTGGGGTGCCTGAGTCCTCTCGATTTTTGTTTTTCCCAAGATATACGTCCATGAGTGCTAGTGCCCTGTGCCCTGTAGCTCATTTTTTAGATGCTTTAGTAAACACAATACACTTCTCCAGAGTGACCGTTGGCAATATACGTTTCCACTATAAGCCTCACAGGGCTCCCTTTTCTTCTTGCCCTGTCCTGCATTTCTGGTGTTTACACTTTATGAGGAAGGCTCTTCTGACTGATGCGAAGTGATATCTTTTGTAGTATTGATTTCCAGTGCCCACCTGTTTGGTTGGCTAAAAAAGTGTATGCCCTTTTCTTGAATATATACAGAAAAAAACGCATATACACTTTTTGGCCAACTGCAGTGTTGGCAATGTTCAACCCCTTTTCTTGTGCTTAATGGCGAGTCCTTTCTACCTCTTCCAATCCCTTTCCTGCCATTCTCCATTGCTTACAAGTCCTTTTCTCTGACTTTCCTCAAGACATTTTTCAGTGATAGATATTTTCAACTCTGCAGTTTCGTGAATTTTAGTGCCCCTGAGTTCCATTTTTTAATTGTGTTTATGGGAACTGGCCACAAAGCAGTGGAATTTCCTCAAGCCCTATTCTGTTACCATGGGCAACCCTAACCTTTGGTCAATTCGTCTTCCTGATTGGAAATGAGAGTGACATGTGCCTGTCCGAACACCTAGGACTTGCCAATCATTGTTCCTCCTCCTTCCGCTTCATCCTCTGGACAAATTCCAAACTGTATGCAACAGGATTTTGACAATGCTGACATCTCCAAGTGGGGAGACTGTTATTAAAGACGCTGGAGGGGTGAACCCTAGTACCAGGAGATGAGGAGATGAGATGCCTTTTCCAAACTCATCCTGGTCAGACGGTATACCATCCTCTGGGTGTGACAGGCAAGTTTTAGTTGTAGGAAGGGTCCCATTCATGTGAGGAGAACACCAGGGCTTTTTCAAAATCAGTGTCTCTCCACAACCCAAACTGGGGAATTTTTTAAGCTACGGCTACACATATGTTCATTAAGGGCCTTGGGAAGTAGGCAGAGTCCAAGCTTTAGATGATTGAAGTCTTCAGGGTCAGAAGCACTCACCACCGGCTTCCCTTAGGTTCCATTTTAACTGTCATTGATAGATGATGTCAATAAAAAATCTATTCTTTTTCAGATTATTTCCCCTTATAGGTTATTGCAAAATATTGAGTGTAGTTCCCTGTGCTATACAGTTGTTCCTTGTTGATGATCGATTTTATACATAGCAGTGTGTATGTGTTAATCCCAAACTGTTAATTTATCCCTCCTCCCAACTTTCCCCTTTGGTAATAATAAATTATAAGATTTTATACTTCTCAGAAATGGGGGAGCTGAAAGAGAGGTATCATTTTCAATGGAAAAGCATTTAAAAGAAGATTGAAGCTTTAACCATGATTATTAGATGTACATCCTTCGAAAGAAATCACTTCATTTCTCTAATATTGACCTGACAAATAAGACAAACCTTTTCACTGAACTTGCTTATAATAAAGTGATGGAAATATCAAATGGAAGTGTTAGAAACATCTTATTTTACCCGAGCCTTATACACTGTTCTATGTTAATTACAGTTTGGCTCAAACATCGGTTCATTGAAGTTACAATGTTCTCAATTTCTGTTACTGATCCTCCAGAGTGGACCCCAACAAGTGTCCCCCTGCCTGGTGTCATTGGAGCCAACAGATCGAGACTGAGTTTGGTTCAGAAGCAAAGGAAACTTTATATTTTGATCAGAGAATGGAGAGGTGAGAGCATGTGCTACCCTGTGGGCTGTGGGCTGGGCTGCTGTGTAGAGATCCTGTCAGAGTCAGTGGGAGGGAGTGGCGGAGCTCTCGAAGGCTCGGTTGGCTGCAGTTCAGGCTCTATATCACGGAGTCTGCACTGGGCCCCAGGAGCTGATGTGTCGACCCAGCCATTCTGCACTAGGAATTTTGGTCTGAAGTGCCGGGTGTGGAACCTCTGTATGCAGGACCCTAGGAGCACGTGAAATTAGACAAAGCACAAAGGATAAAAAAGGTTAGACTTTGTTTTATTGCACAGATTCTATTTTTATCTCCCAGGGATTTTTAAGGGGCTTTGCCTGGGACAATCCCCTCTTCTGCCTTTTTTCCCCTTCCTCATCCTTGGAGTGCTGAGGGTGCAGACCCTTCTTCTGTAGCTGCTGAGTGCTGAGTTAGGAGCCCTCATACCCGTGGGTGAGGGTCAGAACTTCTCCCCAGCAGCCTCCAGGTGACGTTGATTGTCCCCAGGCCTCCTGCCTCCCTGCTCGTCCGCCTGAGCACCAGTATTGGAAGTGTTATAGATTCTAATGACCTTTAAGGGTCCAGGAAGGAGATGTGCAGTGACGCTGTGAGGCCCAGTTTCACCCCGCCCCGCATTTGTTCGGCCACTTTAGGCTGACCGTTTCTGCCAGCCTAGATGCTCTGACCAGTAGTCTGCGCTTTCTTCAATTAGGCCCCTGAATTAACGTAAAAACAGCACCAGGTGTCAGGACCCTGTCCGCTCAACTCCCAGACAGTCCAGGATCAGTGGTGATGAAGGACCATGATGGCCACTGAGTCAACAGCCTTTTGAAGTAAACAGGAGTCCAGCCGGTCTTATTGGCCACCATTATCACAGTGTCCGTAGGCTTTTCTATGGTGACAGCGTGATATACGGTTCCCCCGCCAAGATTATTAGGTCCGCTCTGGGTGCAGTAAGTCCTGCAAGCAGTAGTCTACTCTTTTGGGACACACTCTTGTTGTTTTATGAGAGAAACTCCAGGTCAAGTGATGGTCACATGAGTCGTCATGGTGCCCCGTTGCCCCCGGTTATCTCTCTGGAGGTTGAAGCTGGAGGGCCTCCTCACTCGAGGTCAGTGTGCCCACGGAGCAAACCCTGCAACTTCAGGGCATGGTTGGGGGTTAGGATCACCACGTGGGGTCCTTTTCCCTTAGGAGGGAGGTGGCCTTTAGGGCTGCTGATTTCCAGGTTTTTAGATACCGCCAGTATCTTGGCCAGATGTGGCAGTGGGCCAAGCCCCTTGGTGACTGTAGTTTATCCTACCTGGATGGCATTCTTGCATTGTTCCATTTCAAGTGGTCCCAGTTTTTGCACTAATACTCCAATGGTGATTCACTTTTCACCAGGAATGTAAAGATCAAAGGGTTTAGCTAAATTAGGGAGTTCCAGGGCAAGGGTCTGAATTGACTGCTCTTTCCATTCTTGAAAGGCCACTTCTGGATTCTATTCAAAAGGAGCATCATCTTTTCCTTTCAGTGTTTCATATAGAGGCCCAGCTAGTAGCCTGTAGTTAGGGATCCAGAAGCAGCAAACCCTGGCCTCCCCAGGAACCCCTAAGCTGTCTTCTAGTTTTAGATATGGGTAAGGCTGTAAATTGTTTCTTCCCTTTCCTGGGATGGGCTTCTCGGACCTTCTGTGAGAATGAAGCCCAGGCAGGTTGCCGTAGTCTGTGATATTTGAGCTTTTTCTTGGACAACTTGTATCCTTTATTGGCTTGGTAGTTCAGAGGTCTCCTTAGTAGGGCTGGTGATCAGAATGTCGTCTGCATATTGAAGGAGTGTTTCCTTTTCCAGTGGTAGAACTTTTAGGTCTTTAGCTGAGCTTTCCCCAAAGATGGTGTGGGAATTTTTGAACCCTTGGGGCAAGAC
Source organism: Delphinapterus leucas (assembly GCF_059928025.1). Lineage (NCBI taxonomy): Eukaryota > Metazoa > Chordata > Mammalia > Artiodactyla > Monodontidae > Delphinapterus > Delphinapterus leucas. Next base: position 16,534,639 of record NW_028322235.1, on the reverse strand, counting down.
GGCCCAGAAGTATTGTTTTAGTTGTATGTTGAGTCCTGCCACTCACAAGCCAAAATTTCTTGTGACTCTGACACTAATGGAATACAAAAGAAGGCATCATTGAAGACTAATACAGAATACCATGTCCTGGTGGTTGGTAGAATGACCAGCAGGGTGTAGGATTTAGGAACTACTGGAGGTATATCCTCAGTGGCTTCACTGACTGTCCTGACATCCTTTACCAGGACTCCAGCAGCCCATGGGACTCTCGAGATCAGGCCAGTCCCAGGATATGGAGATCACCTGCGCAGGTACCCTACCCCCACCCCAGACCACGGGGCTCTCGTGGTCAGGCCCCTGCCAGGATACAGAGCTACCCTTGCAGTTACCGTGGCAGGGCTGGGCACACAGGAACCGTGCACATCGCCCTCATTGCAGAGCACTCCCAGCTCACCTGTCACTCAGATCTGACACAGAGCACCTCAGAGCAGGACTTGAACTAACAAACAGCAGCTCCGACAGGTCTGTGACCCTGGGCATCACTCTGTGTGGCCTCCCTCCACCTGGTCTTCCAGAGACTTCCACTGCACCCGGGGCACCAGGTCTCTGTCTCCACCCACCACCCACCCCTCCTCTCCCTGACTCCTGGGTTCCTCTCATTAGGAGAGGGTTTTCTTGAAGTTGTCTCACACTCATGGGCCAGATAATATAATTAGAAAACAAGCCAGAGCTGCAGCCCCTTGTCTATCCTGACTCTCAGGAGCCCACACCTGTTCCTTGGACCTGGCCGATTCAGAAATTTCCATTTTCGGCAACTGTGAGCCCCTGAGGGGTGATTATTGGCTGGCCTGGGAAGCCTGACCATGCCGGCCAGCCCTCCCCAGGTGTGCCTGTGTTGAGATCAATATAAACACCGCTCCAGGCAGCAAGAGCCCCTGCAGCTGTGCCTGACGCCATTTTCTCTGCCCAGTCAGCAGTCTCGGGGCTGGGCTGGTGGGACGGAGTGAGAGGCCACGGCTTTGTGGTTGGCCCAGTGTGAGTGGGGCTCTGCTGGACTTTCTGCAGCATTTGCCAAGATGCCACCTGCTAAAGAAGAGGACGTGTCACCCATACCTGCCGCTGGAATTTCTCCCTGGGCAGAGGTGAGGAAGGAAGAAAGCAGTGGGGGCCGGGACACCAGGGGTATCTCAGGCAGGGAAATGGAAAGCTTCCAGAAGAGTACCCAGGGCCAGGACCATCCTGGCTGGCCTGCAGGCACCAAGTCGGCTGGCATGCTGTCGCTCATGTGGCTCCATGGCCCTTCCTCTAGGCTTTCAAGTCCTTGTACATATTCAGGTGTTTTACCTGGGAAGGGTGGGAACATTTCAGCAGCAGCTGGCCTGGGTCTCGGCCCACGTTTACTCACAGATGCCTTGGCACGGTCCACCAGCTTTGCAATGAGGACGCTTGTTGCGTGGGGCCTGCTGGCTGAATGGGAGATGATTCCCCACCACTGACGAACTACAGAATTGTTTACAACTGGAGCAATGGCCTGATACGGTTTTCCTCTGTGTAACTTGTGGGTTCTGTTTTTTTTTCTTTTTTTCATTTTTGGTTCAAGGTAGATTTTATTCCTCTTTTTTGTATTTACAGATATAAACATGGAAATAATTTATTCATATAAATACATGTATGTGAAGGGAAGAATATTTTTTCTGTTTTAATTTTTTTAATTTTATTTTTTTAACTTTGAATTTTATTTTATTTTTTTATAAAGCAGGTTCTTTTTGGTTATCTCTTTTCTACATATAAATGTATACATGCCAATCCCAATATCTCAACTCCTCCCACCACCAACCCCAACAGCTTTCCCCCCTTGGTGTCCATACGTTTGTTGTCTACATCTGTTGCTCTATTTCTGCCTTGCAAAACCCTTCATCTGTACAATTTTTCTAGGTTCCACATATATGCATTAATATACAAGATTTGTTTTTCTCTTTCTGACTTACTTCACTCTGTATGACAGTCTCTAGATCCATCAACGTCTCTACAAATGACCCAATTTCATTCCTTTATATGGCTTAGTAATATTCCATTTTATACTTGTACCACATCTTTATGCATTCGTCTGTCTGTGGGCAATTAGGTTGCTTCCATTACCTGGATATTGTAAATAGTGATGCAATGAACATTGCGGTGAATGTCTCTTTTTGATTTATGGTTTTGTCTGGGTATATGCCTAGTACTGGGATTGCTGTATCATATGGTAATTCTATTCTTAGTTTTATAAGAAACTCCATAATGTTCTCCACAGTGACTGTATCAATTTACATTCCCAACAATAGTGGAAGAGGGTTCCTTATCTCCACACCCATTCCAACATTTGTTGTTTGTAGATATTCTGATGATACCCGTTCTAACAGGTGTGAGGTGATACACCATGGAGGAGTCTATTTCGTTGAGCAAAGAGTAGGTCTTGTCTATTACATATTTAGCTTATGGAACGGTATGTGTGCTAATTTCAATCTCTGGTTTTATACAGCACCCTAACTCAACTTTCCCCTTAAGGAAGCATAAGTTTTTTTATCTAAATGTGAGACTCTGTTCGGTTTTGTAATTTAGTTTATGTGTAGCCAAGTTTACACTCCCTCTATTAGTGATATCTTATGATAATTATCTTTCTGTGTGTGACATATTTCTCTTAGAATCATCATACCTAAATCCACTCAATTTGCTGCTACAGGCCTGATGACATTGATTTCATTGCTGAGTGATATTCCGTTGTACGTAGGTAGCACAACTTCTTTATCCATTTTTTTCTTTCTGGGATATTTAATTTGTACTGGACTCGAGGTTCTTGTAAACACAGCAGCCCTAAATTTTGTGTTGGCTGTGTCTTGTTGATTTTAATTTTCCTAAGCTATAGGGCCAAAAGTGGAAGTGCCCTAGGCTCTGTAGCTTTGTTTTTCAGATGTTTCAGGATACACCATAAACATCTCCAGAGTGTCTGTTGGCAGTTTACATCCCACCCATCAGCATAACAAGGCTCCCTGTTCTCCATGGCCTGTCCTGTGTTTCTGGTTTTTACACTTTTTTCAGATGGCCCTTTTGACGAATGGGAAATGAGACTTCATTGTAGTGCGGATTTCCATTGCTGGAGTGCTTGGTTGGCAAAAAAGGGCATATGCGTTTTTTCTGAATATATTCAGGAAAAAAATGTATACGCGCTTTGTGTCCAAGTGCATCACTGTCAAAGATCTGCCGCTTTTCACATGCTTTAAATGCAATTCCAATCTACCTCCTGATATATGATTCCTGCAATTCTGCCTCGTTTTCAAGTCCTCTTTGCAGACTTACTTCAATATATTTTTGCCAATAGCTGTCATTTATAACTCTGCAGGTTTGTGAATTACAGCGCCCATGATTTGCTTTCTTAACTCGCTTCCTTGAAAGCTGGCCACAAAACCGCAGGTTTGCTTCAGGCCGTAATCAGGGTGTGGCACGGCACTCTGAGCCTTTGGTTAATTCCTCTTCCTGGTGGGAAATTAGAGTTAAATGTGCCTCTCCAGACACCTGCCTCACTCCCAGCCCCTTGGTGATGTGTGTCCTCTGGTTTGAGACCACATGTGATGGGTTCCTCATCTTTTGATGATGTGGCCCCACTGGTGTGAGGACACTCCTGCCTGCTTCCCATCCCCTTGGTGATGTGGTCCCTCCGGCGAGAGTCTGATCCTGGTTGGGTTCCTCACACTTCTGTGAGGTGGACCCTCTTCTCTGAGGTCATTTTTGCCTGGGTGGCACACCCCGCCTTGGTGACGTCGGCCCTCTGGTGGCAGTTGGAGCCTGCTGGGAGCCTCCTTCCCTCGGTGATGAGGCCCTCTGGCATCAGGCCCTAACTGCTGGGTTCACACATTTTCTGATACGTGCTAAGTGGTGCGAGGGCACTCCTGCCAGGTTCCCATCCCCATGGGCATGTGGGCCTTTTGCTCTAAGTCCCAACACCTGTGTTGTTCACCGTTTCATGATGTTGGCTCTCTGGTGTTAGTTCACTCAGGCCTAGATCCCATAGACTCTGTGCTCTGAGCCGCCTGCTGGGAGGTTCCAACTGCTGGATTCCTTACCTTTTCTATTCTTTGGGTCCTGTGTTTTCATGCTCCTCCTTCCTAACTCACTCCCAGCCCCTTTTTGATGTAGGTCCTCTGGTTTGAGGCCACCTGTGCTGGTTTCCTCACCTTTATTGATGTGGTCCCACTGGTGTGAGGACACTCCTGCCTGGTTCCCACCCCCTTGGTGATGGGGGCCCTCTGGTGAGAGTCTGATCCTGACTGTATTCCTCACACTTCTGGGAGGTGGGCCCTCTGCTGTGAGGTCACTCCTTCCTGGCTGTCACACGTCACCTTGGAAATGTGCGCCCTCAGTTGGGAGTTGGTGCCTGCTGGGAGTCTCCTCCCCTCGGTAATGAGGACCCTCTGGCATCAGGCCCTAACTCATGGGCTCCCAAAATTTTCTGATGTGCGGCCTGTCATGCGAGTACACTCCTGCCAGCGTCCCATCCCCATGGGGATGTGGGCTTTCTGCTCTGAGGTCCCAACAGCTGGGTTGCTCACAGTGTCAGAATGTGGGCCGTCTACTGTGAGTTCACTCCGGCATGGATCCCATAGCCTCGGTGCTCTGGGCCACCTGCTTGGAGCTTCCAACTGCGGGGTTCCTCACCTTTTTTATTCTATGGGCCCTCTGTTGTGAGTCTCCTCCTGCATGCCTCACTCCCAGCCCTTTCATGATGTGTGTCCCCTTGTTTGAGGCCACATATGCTGTGTTCCTCACCTTTCGCTGATGTGGCCCCACTGGTGTGAGGACACTCCTGCCTGGTTTCCATCCCCTTGGTGATGTGGGCCCTCTGGTTAGAGTCTGATCCTGTTTGGGTTCCTCACACTTCTGTGAGGTGGGCCCTCTGCTGTGAGGTAACTCCTGCCTGGCTTTCTCCCGTTGCCTTGGTGACGTCGGCCCTCTGGTGGCATTTGGAGCCTGCTGGTAGCCTCCTCTCCTCAGTGATGAGGGCCCTCTGGCGTCAGGCCCTAACTGCTGGGTTCCCACATTTTCTGATATGTTCTAAGTTGTGCGAGGACACTCCTGCGAGGTTCCCATCCCCATGGGGATGTGGGCCTTCTGCTTTGAGGTCCCACCGGCTGGGTTGCTCACAATTTCATGATGTGGGCACTCTGCTGTGAGTTCACTGTGGCCTGGATCCCATAGACTCCGTGCTCTTGGCCACCTGCTGGGAGGTTCAAACTGCTGGATTCCTCACATTTTTTATTCTGTGGGCCCTGTGTTGTTAGGCTACTCCTGCCTGCCTCACTCGGAGCACCTTGGAAATGTGGGTCCTCTGGTTTAGGCCACATGTGCTGGGTTCCTCACCTTTCTATAATGTGGCCCCACTGGTGTGAGGACACTCCTGCCTTGTTCCGATCCCCTTGGTGATGTGAGTTCTCTGGTGAGAGCCTTATCCTGGCTGGGTTCCTCACCCTTCTGTGAGGTAGGCCCTCTGCTGTGAGGTCACTCCTGCCTGACTGGCACACGTCACCTTGGCGACATGGGCCCTCAGTTGGGAGTTGGTGCCTGCTGGGAGTCTCCTCCCCTCCGTAATGAGGGACCTCTGGCATCAGGCCCTAACTTCTGAGCTCCCAAAATTTTCTGATGTGCACCCTGTGGTGCGAGTACACTCCTGCCAGGTTCCCAACCCCATGGGAATGTGGGCCTTCTGCTCTGAGGTCCCAACGGTGGGTTGCTCAGTTTCATGATGAGGGCCCTCTGGTGTGAGTTCACTCCGGCCTGGATCCCATAGCCTCGCTGCTGCTGGCCGACTTCAGGGAGGTTCCAACTGCGGGATTCCTCACCTTTTTTCTTCTATGGGCCCTCTGTTTTGAGACTCCTCCTGCCTGCTTCACTCCAGGCCCCATGGTGATGTGTGTCCTCTGGTTTCAGGCTACGTGTGCTGGGTCCCTCACCTTTCAATTATGTGGCCCCACTGGTGTGAGGACACTCCTGCCTGGTTCCTATCCCCTTGGTGATGTGGGTCCTCTGGTGAGAGTGTGATCCTGGCTGGGTTCCTCACCATTCTGTGAGGTGGGCCCTCTGCTGTGAGGTCACTCCTGCCTGGCTGGCACACCCCGCCTTTGCAACGTCGGCCCTCTTGTGTCAGTTGGAGCCTGCTGGGAGCCTCCTCCCCTCCGTGATGAGGGCCCTCTGGCGTCAGGCCCTAACTGCTGGGTTCCCACATTTTCTGATACGTGCTAAGTGGTGTGAGGACACTCGTGCCATGTTCCCAACCCCATGGGAATGTGGGCCTTCTGTTCTGAGGTCCCAACGGCTGGGTTGCTCACAGTTTCATGATGTGGGCCCACTGCTGTGAGTTCACTGCGGCCTGGATCGCATAGACTCGGTGCTCTGTGCCACCTGCTGGGAGGTTCACACTGCAGGATTCCTCAGCTGTTTTATTCTATTGGCCCTGTGTTGTGAGGCTACTCCTGCCTGACTCGATCCGAGACCCATGGTGATGTGGGTCCTCTGGTTTGAGACAACATGTGTTGGGTACCTCAACTTTCGATGATGTGGCGCCACGGGTGTGAGGACACTCCTGCCTGGTTCCCAGACCCTAGCTGATGTGGGCACTCTGGTGAGAGTCTGCTCCTGGCTGGGTACCTTACCCTTCTGTGAGGTGGGCCCTCTGATGTGAGGTAACTCCTGCCTGGTTGGCTCACATCGCCTTGGCGACGTGGAGCCTCTGTTGGCCACTGAAGCATGCTGGGCCTCCTACCCTCTTGAATGACGGCCCTGGAAAAATCACATATGCCATTTTGACCAAGGGAATCATTGTCGAGGTTCTGCCTCTTTTACTATGCTTTCAAAGGACTTCCCGTTTACCTCCTGAAATCGTATTCCTGGAATTCTACCCCACTTTCAAGTCCTCTTCGCAGCCTTCCTTCAAATATTTTTGGACGATAGCTGTCATTTATAACTCTGCAGATTTGTGAATGGCAGTGGCCCTGAGCTCTTTTCTTCAACTCGCTTTCTTGTGAGCTGGCCGCAAAACCACTGGATTGCTTCAGGCCCTAATCTGGTTCTGGCACGGCATGCTGAGCCTTTGGCTATTTCTTCTTCCTAGTGGTAAAGGAGCGTTAAATTTGCCCATGCAGATACCTACAGCTAGTCTCTCATTGGTTCTCCCTATTCCTGTTCATCTTGCGCAGAAATTGCAAACTGTGCCAAACAGGAGGTTAAAGGCACTGACTCTCCAAGCTGGGAGAGTGTTAGAAAAGGTTCTGGAATGGTGAACCCGAGTACCAGGGGACGAAAACTGAGATGCATTTAAAAATGTTTACCAGTCACACGGTGGGCCATACTCTGGGTTTCCCATGCATGTTTTAGCTGAAGGAAGAATCCCTTAAACCTGGAGAGCTGGGACCCATGGAATGAGTACCATGCAGTATGACTTCAAAGGGTCTGCGTTTGCTCACCGAACCTCACAAATGCTATCAGCCCGAAGTGTCCGGCCTTATGTCTCACCAAGCTCTTGGTGTAGATGTGGTAAATCCAGGTTGCATCACAAGCCCTGAATGAATTATTTAAGAATTGCTCTCTATTTCACTGTCATTGTGTTTTGTTTTTGTAATTTATTTTGATAACTGGATTTATCGGATTTTCACTACTGCATTAATGCGGCTGTACACACACTTGATTCTCTTACGTAGACATATAAATCCATGGGTTTTAAGATTCTTACTAGTCAGGTATATTCCTAGGCGTGGAATATGTGGTGTTGTGTCCATTTCGTTGAGCAAGGAGTAGGCCTTGACTCTAATATATTTGGTTTATGGAAGGGTATCTGTGGTAATTTCAATCTCTGGTTTTATGCAGCACCCCAACTCACATTTCCCCTTAAGCAAGCATAAGTTGGTTTTCTAAATTTGAGACCCTGTTCTGTTTTGTAATTCAGTGCATGTGTAGCCAAGTTTACATTCCGTCTATTAGTGATATCTTATGATGTTTCTTTCTCTGTGTGACTAATTTCACTTAGAATCATCGTAGCTGCATGCACTCATTATGCTGCAACAGGCCTGATGACATAGATTTCATTGCTGAGTGATATTCCATTGTACGTATGTATCACAACTTCTTTATCCATTTTTCACATTGTGGGACATTTAACTTGTACCGTAGACGAGGTTCTTGTAAACACAGCCACCCGAATCTTTGGGGTGGCTGTGTGTTTTTGATTTTAATTTCCCTAAACTCTAGGACAATAAGTGGAAGTGCCGTAGGCAACATCGCTTTGTTTTTTAGGTGTTTCAGGAAACACCATACACTTCTCCAGAGTGGCAGTTGGCAATTTATATCCTGCCCATCAACAAAACAAGGCTCCCTCTTCTCCATGGCCTGTCCTGCCTTTCTGGATTTTACACTTTTTTCAGATGGCCCTTTTGACCGGGGGCAGTGAGACTTCATTGTAGTGCACATTTCCTTTACACGCTTGCTTGGTTGGCCAAAAAGGGCGTATACGTTTTTTCCTGAATATATTCAGGAAAAAACACATATGCCATTTTTGGCCAAGTGCATCATTGTCGACACTCTGCCTCTTTTCCTATGCTTTAAGTGCAATTCCAGCCTAACCCTTAAATCCTTTTCATAAAATTCTGCCCCGCTGTCAAGTCCTCTTCGAAGATTTACTTCAATACATTTTTGGACGAGAGCTGTCATTCATAAGTCTGCAGTTTTGTGAATTACAGTGTCCCTGAGCTCCTTTCTTCAACTCGCTTTCTTGTGAGCTGGCTGCAAAACCGCAGGATTGCTTCAGGCCCTAATCTCTTTCCGGCAGGGCACACTGAGCCTTTGTTTAATTCCTCTTCCTGGTGGGAAATGAGCGTTCCATTTGCCCGTGCAGACACCTACAGCTAGTCTCTCATTGATTCTCCCTATTTATGTTCATCTTGCGCAGAAATTGCAAACTGTGCCAAACAGGAGGTTAAAGGCACTGACTCTCCAAGTGGGGAGAGTGTTAGTAAAGCGTCTGGAATGGTGAACCCGAGTACCAGGGGACGAAAACTGAGATGCATATGAAAACGTTTCCCAACCACACGGTGGACCATAGTCTGGGATTCCCATGCATGTTTTAGCTGAAAGAAGAATCCCTTAAACCTGGAGAGTTGGGACCCATGGAATGGGTACCATGCAGTATGACTTCAAAGGGTCTGCGTTTGCTCAACGAACCTCACCAATGCTATCAGCCCGAAGTGTCCAGCCTTATGTCTCTCCCAGCTCTGGGTGTAGATGTGGTAAATCCAGGTTGCATCACAAGCCCTGAATGAATTATTTAAGAATTGCTCTCTATTTCACTGTCATTGTGATTTGTTTTTGAAATTTATTTTGATAATGGGATTTATCGAATTTTCACTGCTGCGTTTAGGCCACTGTACACACGCTTGCTTTCCATATGCAGGCATATAAATCCATGGGTTTTAAGATTCTTACTTGTCTGGTATATTCCCTGGCGTTGAATATGTGGTGTTGGGTCCATTTCGTTGAGCAAGGAGTAGGTCTTGTCTATTATATATTTGGCTTATGGAACGGTATCTGTGCTAATTTCAATCTCTGGTTTTATGCAGCACCCCAACTCACCTTTCCCCATAAGCAAGCATAAGTTGGTTTTCTAAATTTGAGACCCTGTTCTGTTTTGTAATTCAGTTCATGTGTAGCCAAGTTTATATTCCGTGTAGTAGTGATATCTTATGATGTTCCTTTTTCTGTGTGACTTATTTCACTTAGAATCATCGTACCTGAATCCACTCATTATGCCGCTATGGGCCTGATGACGTAGATTTCAGTGCTGAGTGATATTCCATTGTACACACGTACCACAACTTCTTTATCCATTTTTTGCTTTCTTGGATATTTAACTTGTACCGTAGACGAGGTTCTTGTAAACAGAGTCGTCCCAAATTTGGGGTGGCTGTGTGTTTTTGATTTTAATTTCCCTAAGCTATAGGACCATAAGTGGAAGTGCCATAGGCTGTGTTGCATTGTTTCCTACGTGTTTCAGGAAACACTATACACTTCTCCATAGTGGCTGTTGGCAATTTACCTCCCGCCCATCAGCATAACACTTCTCCCTGTTCTCCATGGCCTCTGCTGCCTTTCTGGATTTTACACTTTTTTCAGATGGCCCTTTTGACTGGGGGGCAGTGAGACTTCATTGTAGTGCAGATTTCTTTAACATGCTTGCTTGGTTGGCCAAAAAGGGCGTATGCGTTTTTTCCTGTATATTTTCAGGAAAAAACGCATACGCACTTCTTGGCAAAGTGCACCATTGACGACCTTCTGCCTCTTTTCCTATGCTTTAAATGCAATTCCAGTCTACCCATGAAATCTTTTTCCTGCAATTCTGCCCCACTTTCAAGTCCTCTTCGCTGACTTCCTTCAATATATATTTGGACGATAGCTGTCATTTATAACTCTGAAGCTTTGTGGATTACAGTGCCCCTGAGCTCCTTTCTTCAACTCACTTTCTTGTGAGCTGTCGGCAAAATCGCAGGATTTCTTCACGTCCTAATCTGGTTCTGGCACGGCATGCTGAGCCTTTGGTTAATTCCTCTTCCTGGTGGGAAATGAGCGTTCCATTTGCCCGTGCAGACACCTACAGCTAGTCTCTCCTTGGATCTGCCTATTCCTGTTCATCTTGCGCAGAAATTGCAAACTGTGCCAAACAGGACGTTAAAGGCACTGACTCTCCAAGTGGGGAGAGTGTTAGTGAAGCATCTGGAATGTTGAACCCGAGTACCAGGGGACGAAAACTGAGATGCATTTGAAAACATTTCCCCATCACACGGTGGATCATACTCTGTGTTTCCCATGCATGTTTTAGCTAAAGGAAGAATCCCTTAAACCTGGAGATTTGGGACCCATGGAATGGGTACCATGCAGTATGACTTCAAAGGGTCTGCGTTTGCTCACCGTACCTCAACAATGCTATCAGCCCAAAGTGTCCAGCCTTATGTCTCACCCAGCTCTGGGTGTAGATGTGGTAAATCCAGGTTGCATCACAAGCCCTGAATGAATTATTTAAGAATTGCTCTCTAATTCACTGTCATTGTGTTTTGTTTCTGAAATTTATTTTGATAATGGGATTTATCGGATTTTCACTGCTGCGTTTAGGCCGCTGTACACATGCTTGATTTCCTTATGGAGACATATAAATCCATGTGTTTTAAGATTCTTACATGTCAGGTATATTCCCAGGTGTTGAATATGGGGTGATGACTCCATTTCGTTGAGCAACAGTAGGTCTTGTCTATTATATATTTGGCTTATGGAACGGTATCTGTGCTAATTTCAATCTCTGATTTTATGCAGCACCCCAACTCACCTTTCCCCATAAGCAAGCATAAGTTGGTTTTCTAAATTTGAGACCCTGTTCTGTTTTGTAATTCAGTTCATGTGTAGTCAAGTTTACATTCCATGTATTAGTGATATCTTATGATGTTTCTTTCTCTGTGTGACTTATTTCTCGTAGAATCATCCTACCTGAATCCAGTCATTATGCCGCTACGGGCCTGATGACGTAGATTTCATTGCTGAGTGATATTCCATTGTACGTACGTACCACAAATTCTGTATCCATTTTTTGCTTTCTCGGATATTTAACTTGTACCAAAGACGAGGTTCTTGTAAACAGAGCCGTCCAAAACTTTGGGGTGGCTGTGTGTTTTTGACTTTAATTTCCCTAAGCTATAGGACCCTAAGTGGAAGTGCCATAGGCTGTGTTGCTTTGTTTCCTACGTGTTTCAGGAAACACCATACACTTCTCCAGAGTGGCTGTTGGCAATTTACATCCCGCCCATCAGCATAACAAGGCTCCCTCTTCTCCATGACCTGTCCTGCCTTTCTGGATTTTACACTTGTTTCAGATGGCCGTTTGGACCGGGGGGCAGTGAGACTTCATTGTAGTTCAGATTTCCTTTACCCGCTTGCTTGGTTGGCCAAAAAGGGCGTATGCGTTTTTTCCTGAATATATTCAGGAAAAAACGCATACGCCCTTTTTGGCCAAGTGCATCATTGTCGACATTCTGCCTCTTTTCCTATGCTTTAAGTGCAATTCCAGTCTACCCCCTGAAATCGTTTTCCTGAAATTCTGCCCCGCTTTCAAGTCCTCTTCGAGGACTTACTTCAATACATTTTTGAACGAGCTGTCATTCATAACTCTGCAGGTTTGTGAATTGCAGTGCCCCTGAGCTCCTTTCTTCAAGTCGCTTTCTTGTGAGCTGGCCGCAAAACCGCAGGATTGCTTCAGGCCCTAATCTGGTTCCGGCAGGGCACGCTGAGCCTTTGGATAATTCTTCTTCCTGGTGGGAAATGAGCGTTCCATTTGCCCGTGCAGCCACCTACAGCTTCTCTCTCATTGGTTCTCCCTATTCCTGTTCATCTTGCGCAGAAATTGCAAACTGTGCCAAACAGGCGGTTAAAGGCACTGACTCTCCAAGTGGGGAGAGTGTTAGTAAAGCGTCGGGAATGTTGAACCCGAGTACCAGGGGACGAAACCTGAGATGCATTTGAAAACGTTTCCCAATCACACGGTGGACCATACTCTGGGTTTCCCATGCATGTTTTAGCTGAAGGAAGAATCCCTTAAACCTGGAGAGTTGGGACCAATGGAACGGCTACCATGCAGTATGACTTCAAAGGGTCTGCGTTTGCTCACCGAACCTCACCAATGCTATCAGCCCGAAGTGTCCAGCCTTATGTCTCACCCAGCTCTGGGTGTTGATGTGGTAAATACAGGTTGCATCACAAGCCCTGAATGAATTATTAAAGAAGTGCTCTCTATTTCACTGTCATTGTGTTGTGTTTGTGAAATTTATTTTGATAATGGGATTTATCGGATTTTCACTGCTCCATATAGGCCGCTGTACACACGCTTGATTTCCTTATGGAGACATATAAATCCATGGGTCTTAAGATTCTTACTAGTCAGGTGTATTCCTAGGCGTTGAATATGGGGTGTTTAGTCCATTTCGTTGAGCAAGGGGTAGGTCTTGACTATTACATATTTGGCTTATGGAAAGGTATCTGTGCTAATTTCTATCTCTGGTTTTATGCAGCACCCCAACTCACCTTTCCCCTTAAGCAAGCATATGTTGGTTTTCTAAATTTCAGACCCTGTTCTGTTTTGTAATTCAGTTCATGTGTAGCCAAGATTACATTCGGTGTATTAGTGATATCTTATGATGTTTCATTCTCTGTGTGACTTTTTTCACTTAGAATCATCGTACCTGAATCCACTCATTATGCCAGGACGTGCCAGATGACATAGACTTCATTGGTGAGTGATATTTCATTGTACGTACGTACCACAACTTCTTTATCCATTTTTCGCTTTCTGGGATATTTAACTTGTACCGTAGACGAGGTTCTTGTAAACAGAGCCGTCTGAAACTTTGGGGTGGCTGTGTGATTTTGATTTTAATTTCCCTAAGCTATAGGACCGTAAGTGGAAGAGCCGTAGGCTCCGTTGCTTTGTTTTTTAGGTGTTTCAGGAAACACCATACACTTCTCCAGAGTGGCTCTTGGCAATTTACATCCCACCCATCAGCATAACAAGGCTCCCTGTTCTCCATGGCCTGTGCTGCATTTCTGGATTTTACACTTTTTTCAGATGGCCCTTTTGACCGGGGGGCAGTGAGACTTCATTGTAGTGCAGATTTCTTTAACGTGCTTGCTTGGTTGGCCAAAAAGAGCGTATGCGTTTTTTCCTGAATATATTCAGGAAAAAACGCATATGCCCTTTTTGGCCAAGTGCATCATTGTCGACGTTCTGCCTCTTTTCCTATGCTTTAAGTGCAATTCCAGTCTACCCCCTGAAATCGTTTTCCTGCAATTCTGCCCCGCTTTCAAGTCCTCTTCGCAGCCTTCCTTCAATATATTTTTGGACAATAGCTGTCATTTATAACTCTGCAGGTTTGTGAATTACAGTGCCCCTGAGCTCTTTTCTTCAAATCGCTTTCTTGTGAGCTGGCGGCAAACCCGCAGGATTGCTTCAGGCCCTAATCTGGTTCCGGCACGGCATGCTGAGCCTTTGGTTAATTCCTCTTCCTGATTGGAAATGAGCGTTAAATTTGCCCGTGCAGACACCTACAGCTAGTCTCTTATTGGTTCTCCCTATTCCTGTTCATCTTGTGCAGAAATTGCAAACTGTGCCAAACAGCAGGTTAAAGGCACTGACTCTCCAAGTGGGGAGAGTTTTAGTAAAGGGTCTGGAATTGTGAACCTGAGTAAAAGGGGACGAAAACTGAGATGCATTTGAAAACGTTTCCCGGTCACACGGTGCACCATACTGTGTGTTTCCCATGCATGTGTTAGCTGAAGGAAGAATCGCTTAACCCTGGAGAGTTGGGACCCATGGAATGGGTACCATGCAGTATGACTTCAAATGGTCTGCATTTGCTCATCGAACCTCACCAATGCTATCAGCCCGAAGTGTCCAACCTTATGCCTCACTCAGCTCTAGGTGTAGATGAGGTAAATCCAGGTTGCATCACAAGCCCTGAATGAATTATTTAAGAATTGCTCTCTATTTCACTGTCATTGTGTTTTGTTTTTGTAATTCATTTTGATAATGGGATTTATCGGATTTTCTCTGCTGCCTTCATGCAGCTGTACACACGCTTGATTCTCTTATGGAGACATATAAATCCATGGGTTTGAAGATTCTTTCTAGTCAGGTGTATTCCTAGGCGTTGAATATAGTGTGTTTAGCCCATTTCGTTGAGCAAGGGGTAGGTCTTGACTATTACATATTTGACGTCTGGAATGGTATCTGTGCTAATTTCTATCTCTGGTTTTATGCAGCACCCCAACTCACCTTTCCCCTTAAGCAAACATAAGTTGGTTTTCTAAATTTGAGACCCTGTTCTGTTTTGTAATTCAGTTCATGTGTAGCCAAGGTTACATTCCGTGTATTAGTGATATCTTATGATGTTTCATTTTCTGTGTGACTTATTTCACTTAGAATCATCGTACCTGAATCCACTCATTATGCCACGACGGGCCAGATGACATAGATTTCATTGGTGAGTGATATTCCATTGTACGTACGTACCACAACTTCTTTATCCATTTTTCGCTTTCTGGGATATTTAACTTGTACCGTAGACGAGGTTCTTGTAAACAGAGCCGTCTGAAACTTTGGGGTGGCTGTGTGGTTTTGATTTTAATTTCCCTAAGCTATAGGACCATAAGTGGAAGTGCCGTAGGCCCCGTTGCTTTGTTTTTTAGGTGTTTCAGGAAACACCATACACTTCTCCAGAGTGGCTCTTGGCAATTAACATCCCACCCATCAGCATAACAAGGCTCCCTCTTCTCCATGGCCTGTGCTGCCTTTCTGGATTTTACACTTTTTTCAGATGGCCCTTTTGACCGGGGGGCAGTGAGACTTCATTTTAGTGCAGATTTCTTTAACATGCTTGCTTTGTTGACCTAAAAGCACGTATGCGTTTTTTCCTGAATATATTCAGGAAAAAACGCATATGCCCTTTTTGGCCAAGTGCATCATTGTCGATGTTCTGCCTCTTTTCCTATGCTTTAAATGCAATTCCAGTCTACGCCCTGAAATCATTTTCCTGCAATTCTGCCCCGCTTTCAAGTCCTCTTCGCAGCCTTCCTTCAATATATTTTTGGACGATAGCTGTCATTTATAACTCTGCAGGTTTGTGAATTACAGTGCCCCTGAGCTCCTTTCTTCAAATCGCTTTCTTGTGAGCTGGCTGCAAACCCGCAGGATTGCTTCTGGCCCTAATCTGGTTCCGGCACGGCATGCTCAGCCTTTTGGTTAATTCCTCTTCCTGGTTGGAAATGAGTGTTAAATTTGCCCGTGCAGACACCTACAGCTAGTCTCTCATTGCTTCTCCCTAATCCTGTTCATCTTGTGCAGAAATTGCAAACTCTGCCAAATAGCAGGTTAAAGGCACTGACTCTCCATGTGGGGAGAGTGTTAGTAAAGGGTGTGGAATTTTGAACCCGAGTAAAAGGGGACGAAAACTGAGATGCATTTGAAAACGTTTCCCGGTCACACGGTGCACCATACTGTGGGTTTCCCATGCATGTTTTAGCTGAAGGAAGAATCGCTTAAACCTGGAGAGTTGGGACCCATGGAATGGGTACCATGCAGTATGACTTCAAATGGTTTGCATTTGCTCATCGAACCTCACCAATGCTATCAGCCCGAAGTGTCCAACCTTATGTCTCACTCTGCTCTGGGTGAAGATGAGGTAAATCCAGGTTGCATCACAAGCCCTGAATGAATTATTTAAGAATTGCTCTCTATTTCACTGTCCTTCTGTTTTGTTTTTGTAATTCATTTTGATAATGGGATTTATCGGATTTTCTCTGCTGCCTTCATGCAGCTGTACACACGCTTGATTCTCTTATGGAGACATATAAATCCATGGGTTTGAAAATTCTTTCTAGTCAGGTGTATTCCTAGGCGTTGAATATAGGGTGTTTAGCCCATTTCGTTGAGAAAGGGGTAGGTCTTGACTATTAAATATTTGACGTATGGAGTGGTATCTGTGCTAATTTCTATCTCTGGTTTTATGCAGCACCCCACTCACCTTTCCCCTTAAGCAAACATAAGTTGGTTTTCTAAATTTGAGACCCTGTTCTGTTTTGTAATTCAGTTCATGTGTAGCCAAGATTACATTCGGTGTATTAGTGATATCTTATGATGTTTCATTTTCTGTGTGACTTATTTCACTTAGAATCATTGTAACTGAATCCACTCATTATGCCAGGACGGGCCAGATGACATAGATTTCATTGGTGAGTGATATTCCATTGTACGTACGTACCACAACTTCTTTATCCATTTTTCGCTTTCTGGGATATTTGACGTGTACCGTAGATGAGGTTCTTGGAAACAGAGCCGTCTAAAACCTTGGGGTGGCTGTGTGTTTTTGATCTTAATTTCCCTAAGCTATAGGACCATAAGTGGAAGTGCCGTAGGCTCCGTTGCTTTGTTTTTTAGGTGTTTCAGGAAACACCATACACTTCTCCAGAGTGGCTCTTGGCAATTTACATCCCACCCACCAGCATAACAAGGCTCCCTGTTCTTCATGGCCTGTGCTGCATTTCTGGATTTTACACTTTTTTCAGATGGCCCTTTTGACCGGGGGGCAGTGAGACTTCATTGTAGTGCAGATTTCTTTAACATGCTTGTTTGGTTGGCCAAAAAGGGCGTATGCGTTTTTTCCTGAATATATTCAGGAAAAAACGCATACGCCCTTTTTGGCCAAGTGCATCATTGTCGACGTTCTGCCTCTTTTCCTATGCTTTAAATGCATTTCCAGTCTACCCCATGAAATCGTTTTCCTGCAATTCTGCCATGCATAGAAGTTCTCTTCGCAGCCTTCCTTCAATATATTTTTGGACGATAGCTGTCATTTATAACTCTGCATGTTTGTGAGTTTCAGTGCCCCTGAGCTCCTTTCTTCAAATCGCTTTCTTGTGAGCTGGCCGCAAACCCGCAGGATTGCTTCAGGCCCTAATCTGGTTCCGGCATGGCATGCTGAGCCTTAGGTTAATTCCTCTTCCTTGTGGGAAAAGAGCGTTAAATTTGCCTGTGCAGACAGCTACAGCTAGCCTCTCATTTGTTCTCCCTATTCCTGTTCATCTTGCGGTGAAATTGTAAACTGTGCCAAACAGGAGGTTAAAGGCACTGACTCTCCAAGTGAGGAGAATGTTAGTTAAGCCTCTGGAATGGTGAACCCGAGTATAAAGGGAGGAAAACTGAGATGCATTTGACAACGTTTCCTAATCACATGGTGGACCATACTCTGGGTTTCCCATACATGATGTAGCGGAAGGAAGAATCCCTTAAACCTGGAGATTTGGGACCCATGGAATGGGTACCATGCAGTATGACCTCAAAGGGTCTGCATTTGCTCACTGAACCTCACCAATGCTATCAGAACGAAGTGTCCGGCCTTAAGTCTCCCCATCTCTGGGTGTAGATGTGGTAAATCCAGGTTGCATCAGAAGCCCTGAGTGAATTATTTAAGAATTTCTCTCTATTTCACTGTCATTGTGTTGTCTTTTTGAAATTTATTTTGATAATGGGATTTATCAGATTTTCACTGCTGCGTTCAGGCCACTGAACACACGCTTGATTCTCTTACGGAGACATATAAATCCATGGGTTTTAAGATTCTTACTAGGCAGGTATATTCCTAGGCATTGAATATGGGGTGTTGAGTCCATTTCGTTGAGCAAGGAGTAGGTCATGTCTATTACATATTTGGCTTATGGAATGGTTTCTGTGCGAATTTATATCTGTTTTTATGCAGCACCCAAACTCACCTTTCCCAAAAAGCAAGCATAAGTTGGTTTTCTAAATTGGAGACCCTGTTCTGTTTTGTAATTCAGTACATGTGTAGCCAAGTTTACATTCCGTGTATTAGTGATATCTTATGATGTTTGTTTTTCTGTATGACCTATTTCACTTAGGATCATCGTACCTGAATCCACGCATTATGCCGCTATGGTCCTGATGACATAGATTTCATTGCTGAGTGATATTCCATTGTACGTACGTACCACAACTTCTTTATCCATTTTTCGCTCTCTGCGATATTTAACTTGTACCGTAGACGAGGTTCTTGTAAACAGAGCCGTTCCAAACGTTGGGGTGGCTGTGTGGTTTTTATTTTAATTTCCCTAACTATAGGACCATAAGCGAAAGTGCCATAGGCTGTGTTGCTTTGTTATTTATGTGTTTCAGGAAACACCATACACTTCTCCAGAGTGGCTGTTGGCAATTCACATCCCGCCCATCAGCATAACAATGCTCCCTGTTCTCCATGGCCTGTCCTGCCCCTCTGGATTTTATACTTTTTTCAGATGGCCCTTTTGAGCGGGGGTCAGTGAGACTTCATTGTAGTGCAGATTTCTTTAACATGCTTGCTTGGTTGGCCAAAAAGGGCGTATGCGTATTTTCTTGAATATATTCAGAAAAATACGCATACGCCGTTTTAGGCCAAGTGCATCATTCTCGCCGTTCTGCCTCTTTCCTATGCTTTAAGTGCAATTCCAGTCTACCCCCTGAAATCGTTTTCCTGAATTTCTGCCCAACTTCCAAGTCCTCTTCGCAGCCTTCCTTCAATATATTTTTGGACGATAGCTGTCATTTATAACTCTGCAGGTTTGTGAATTACAGTGCCCTTGAGCCCCTTTCTTCAACTCGCTTTCCTGTGAGCTGGGCGCAAAACCGCAGGATTGCTTCAGGCCCTAATCTGGTTCCGGCACAGCATGCTGAACCTTTGGTTAATTCCTCTTCCTGGTGGGAAATGTGTGTTACATTTGCCCGTGCAGACACCTACAGCTGGTATCTCATTGGTTCTCACTTTTCCTATTCATCTTGCACAGAATTTGCAAACTGTGCCAAACAGGAGGTTAAAGGCACTGACTCTCCAAGTGGGGAGAGTGTTAGTAAACCGTGTGGAATGGTGAACCCGAGTACCAGGGGACGAAAACTGTGATGCATTTGAAAACGATTCCCACTCACAGGGAGGACGTTACTCTGGGTTTCCCATGCATGTTTTAACGGAAGGAAGAATCCCTTAATCCTGGAGAGTTGGGACCCATGGAATGGTACCATGCAGTATTACTTCATACGGTCTGCATTTGCTCAAGGAACCTCACCAATGCTATCAGCCCGAAGTGTGCAGCGTTATGTTTCACCCAGCTCTGGGTGTAGATGTGGTAAATCCAGGTTGCATCACAAGCCCTGAATTAATTATTTAATAATTGCTCCCTATTTCACTCTCATTGTGTTCTGTATTTGAAATTTATTTTGATAATGGGATTTATCGGATTTTCACTGCTGCGTTTATGCCGCTGTACACACGTTGATTCTCTTACGGAGACATATAAATCCATGGGTTTTAAGATTCTTACTAGTCAGGTATATTCCTAGGCGTTGAATATGGAGTGTTGAGTCCATTTCGTTGAGCAGCGAGTAGCTCTTGACTATTACACATTTGGCTTATGGAACGGTATCTGTACTAATTTCAATCTCTGGTTTTATGCAGCATCCCAACTCACCTTTCCCCATTAGCAAGCATAAGTTGGGTTCCTAATTTCAGACCCTGTTCTGTTTTGTATTTCAGTTCATGTGTAGCCAAGTTTACATTCCGTGTATTAGTGATATCTTATGTTGCTTTAAATGATATCCTATGTTGTGTGTCTTTTTCTTTTGAATTATGTGACTTCGAACGATCATACTTAACTCCTCTGGAGTTGTTACAACTGGCCGTATTTCTTTGATTTCCTGGCTGAGTAAAATTCCGGTCTACATAAGTACCACATCTCTATCCATTTTTTCCCTCCAGAGACATTTAAGTTATATCCTAGTCGAGGATCTTTTAAACTGAGAGGCGGTAAATATTGGGGTGCCTGAGTCCTCTCGATTTTTGTTTTTCCCAAGATATACGTCCATGAGTGCTAGTGCCCTGTGCCCTGTAGCTCATTTTTTAGATGCTTTAGTAAACACAATACACTTCTCCAGAGTGACCGTTGGCAATATACGTTTCCACTATAAGCCTCACAGGGCTCCCTTTTCTTCTTGCCCTGTCCTGCATTTCTGGTGTTTACACTTTATGAGGAAGGCTCTTCTGACTGATGCGAAGTGATATCTTTTGTAGTATTGATTTCCAGTGCCCACCTGTTTGGTTGGCTAAAAAAGTGTATGCCCTTTTCTTGAATATATACAGAAAAAAACGCATATACACTTTTTGGCCAACTGCAGTGTTGGCAATGTTCAACCCCTTTTCTTGTGCTTAATGGCGAGTCCTTTCTACCTCTTCCAATCCCTTTCCTGCCATTCTCCATTGCTTACAAGTCCTTTTCTCTGACTTTCCTCAAGACATTTTTCAGTGATAGATATTTTCAACTCTGCAGTTTCGTGAATTTTAGTGCCCCTGAGTTCCATTTTTTAATTGTGTTTATGGGAACTGGCCACAAAGCAGTGGAATTTCCTCAAGCCCTATTCTGTTACCATGGGCAACCCTAACCTTTGGTCAATTCGTCTTCCTGATTGGAAATAAGAGTGACATGTGCCTGTCCGAACACCTAGGACTTGCCAATCATTGTTCCTCCTCCTTCCGCTTCATCCTCTGGACAAATTCCAAACTGTATGCAACAGGATTTTGACAATGCTGACATCTCCAAGTGGGGAGACTGTTATTAAAGACGCTGGAGGGGTGAACCCTAGTACCAGGAGATGAGGAGATGAGATGCCTTTTCCAAACTCATCCTGGTCAGACGGTATACCATCCTCTGGGTGTGACAGGCAAGTTTTAGTTGTAGGAAGGGTCCCATTCATGTGAGGAGAACACCAGGGCTTTTTCAAAATCAGTGTCTCTCCACAACCCAAACTGGGGAATTTTTTAAGCTACGGCTACACATATGTTCATTAAGGGCCTTGGGAAGTAGGCAGAGTCCAAGCTTTAGATGATTGAAGTCTTCAGGGT
The DNA here is from genome assembly GCF_059928025.1 of Delphinapterus leucas. NCBI lineage: Eukaryota > Metazoa > Chordata > Mammalia > Artiodactyla > Monodontidae > Delphinapterus > Delphinapterus leucas. Next base: position 16,513,112 of record NW_028322235.1, on the reverse strand, counting down.
CAGAAGCACTCACCACCGGCTTCCCTTAGGTTCCATTTTAACTGTCATTGATAGATGATGTCAATAAAAAATCTATTCTTTTTCAGATTATTTCCCCTTATAGGTTATTGCAAAATATTGAGTGTAGTTCCCTGTGCTATACAGTTGTTCCTTGTTGATGATCGATTTTATACATAGCAGTGTGTATGTGTTAATCCCAAACTGTTAATTTATCCCTCCTCCCAACTTTCCCCTTTGGTAATAATAAATTATAAGATTTTATACTTCTCAGAAATGGGGGAGCTGAAAGAGAGGTATCATTTTCAATGGAAAAGCATTTAAAAGAAGATTGAAGCTTTAACCATGATTATTAGATGTACATCCTTCGAAAGAAATCACTTCATTTCTCTAATATTGACCTGACAAATAAGACAAACCTTTTCACTGAACTTGCTTATAATAAAGTGATGGAAATATCAAATGGAAGTGTTAGAAACATCTTATTTTACCCGAGCCTTATACACTGTTCTATGTTAATTACAGTTTGGCTCAAACATCGGTTCATTGAAGTTACAATGTTCTCAATTTCTGTTACTGATCCTCCAGAGTGGACCCCAACAAGTGTCCCCCTGCCTGGTGTCATTGGAGCCAACAGATCGAGACTGAGTTTGGTTCAGAAGCAAAGGAAACTTTATATTTTGATCAGAGAATGGAGAGGTGAGAGCATGTGCTACCCTGTGGGCTGTGGGCTGGGCTGCTGTGTAGAGATCCTGTCAGAGTCAGTGGGAGGGAGTGGCGGAGCTCTCGAAGGCTCGGTTGGCTGCAGTTCAGGCTCTATATCACGGAGTCTGCACTGGGCCCCAGGAGCTGATGTGTCGACCCAGCCATTCTGCACTAGGAATTTTGGTCTGAAGTGCCGGGTGTGGAACCTCTGTATGCAGGACCCTAGGAGCACGTGAAATTAGACAAAGCACAAAGGATAAAAAAGGTTAGACTTTGTTTTATTGCACAGATTCTATTTTTATCTCCCAGGGATTTTTAAGGGGCTTTGCCTGGGACAATCCCCTCTTCTGCCTTTTTTCCCCTTCCTCATCCTTGGAGTGCTGAGGGTGCAGACCCTTCTTCTGTAGCTGCTGAGTGCTGAGTTAGGAGCCCTCATACCCGTGGGTGAGGGTCAGAACTTCTCCCCAGCAGCCTCCAGGTGACGTTGATTGTCCCCAGGCCTCCTGCCTCCCTGCTCGTCCGCCTGAGCACCAGTATTGGAAGTGTTATAGATTCTAATGACCTTTAAGGGTCCAGGAAGGAGATGTGCAGTGACGCTGTGAGGCCCAGTTTCACCCCGCCCCGCATTTGTTCGGCCACTTTAGGCTGACCGTTTCTGCCAGCCTAGATGCTCTGACCAGTAGTCTGCGCTTTCTTCAATTAGGCCCCTGAATTAACGTAAAAACAGCACCAGGTGTCAGGACCCTGTCCGCTCAACTCCCAGACAGTCCAGGGTCAGTGGTGATGAAGGACCATGATGGCCACTGAGTCAACAGCCTTTTGAAGTAAACAGGAGTCCAGCCGGTCTTATTGGCCACCATTATCACAGTGTCCGTAGGCTTTTCTATGGTGACAGCGTGATATACGGTTCCCCCGCCAAGATTATTAGGTCCGCTCTGGGTGCAGTAAGTCCTGCAAGCAGTAGTCTACTCTTTTGGGACACACTCTTGTTGTTTTATGAGAGAAACTCCAGGTCAAGTGATGGTCACATGAGTCGTCATGGTGCCCCGTTGCCCCCGGTTATCTCTCTGGAGGTTGGAGCTGGAGGGCCTCCTCACTCGAGGTCAGTGTGCCCACGGAGCAAACCCTGCAACTTCAGGGCATGGTTGGGGGTTAGGATCACCACGTGGGGTCCTTTTCCCTTAGGAGGGAGGTGGCCTTTAGGGCTGCTGATTTCCAGGTTTTTAGATACCGCCAGTATCTTGGCCAGATGTGGCAGTGGGCCAAGCCCCTTGGTGACTGTAGTTTATCCTACCTGGATGGCATTCTTGCATTGTTCCATTTCAAGTGGTCCCAGTTTTTGCACTAATACTCCAATGGTGATTCACTTTTCACCAGGAATGTAAAGATCAAAGGGTTTAGCTAAATTAGGGAGTTCCAGGGCAAGGGTCTGAATTGACTGCTCTTTCCATTCTTGAAAGGCCACTTCTGGATTCTATTCAAAAGGAGCATCATCTTTTCCTTTCAGTGTTTCATATAGAGGCCCAGCTAGTAGCCTGTAGTTAGGGATCCAGAAGCAGCAAACCCTGGCCTCCCCAGGAACCCCTAAGCTGTCTTCTAGTTTTAGATATGGGTAAGGCTGTAAATTGTTTCTTCCCTTTCCTGGGATGGGCTTCTCGGACCTTCTGTGAGAATGAAGCCCAGGCAGGTTGCCGTAGTCTGTGATATTTGAGCTTTTTCTTGGACAACTTGTATCCTTTATTGGCTTGGTAGTTCAGAGGTCTCCTTAGTAGGGCTGGTGATCAGAATGTCGTCTGCATATTGAAGGAGTGTTTCCTTTTCCAGTGGTAGAACTTTTAGGTCTTTAGCTGAGCTTTCCCCAAAGATGGTGTGGGAATTTTTGAACCCTTGGGGCAAGACGGCCCAGAAGTATTGTTTTAGTTGTATGTTGAGTCCTGCCACTCACAAGCCAAAATTTCTTGTGACTCTGACACTAATGGAATACAAAAGAAGGCATCATTGAAGACTAATACAGAATACCATGTCCTGGTGGTTGGTAGAATGACCAGCAGGGTGTAGGATTTAGGAACTACTGGAGGTATATCCTCAGTGGCTTCACTGACTGTCCTGACATCCTTTACCAGGACTCCAGCAGCCCATGGGACTCTCGAGATCAGGCCAGTCCCAGGATATGGAGATCACCTGCGCAGGTACCCTACCCCCACCCCAGACCACGGGGCTCTCGTGGTCAGGCCCCTGCCAGGATACAGAGCTACCCTTGCAGTTACCGTGGCAGGGCTGGGCACACAGGAACCGTGCACATCGCCCTCATTGCAGAGCACTCCCAGCTCACCTGTCACTCAGATCTGACACAGAGCACCTCAGAGCAGGACTTGAACTAACAAACAGCAGCTCCGACAGGTCTGTGACCCTGGGCATCACTCTGTGTGGCCTCCCTCCACCTGGTCTTCCAGAGACTTCCACTGCACCCGGGGCACCAGGTCTCTGTCTCCACCCACCACCCACCCCTCCTCTCCCTGACTCCTGGGTTCCTCTCATTAGGAGAGGGTTTTCTTGAAGTTGTCTCACACTCATGGGCCAGATAATATAATTAGAAAACAAGCCAGAGCTGCAGCCCCTTGTCTATCCTGACTCTCAGGAGCCCACACCTGTTCCTTGGACCTGGCCGATTCAGAAATTTCCATTTTCGGCAACTGTGAGCCCCTGAGGGGTGATTATTGGCTGGCCTGGGAAGCCTGACCATGCCGGCCAGCCCTCCCCAGGTGTGCCTGTGTTGAGATCAATATAAACACCGCTCCAGGCAGCAAGAGCCCCTGCAGCTGTGCCTGACGCCATTTTCTCTGCCCAGTCAGCAGTCTCGGGGCTGGGCTGGTGGGACGGAGTGAGAGGCCACGGCTTTGTGGTTGGCCCAGTGTGAGTGGGGCTCTGCTGGACTTTCTGCAGCATTTGCCAAGATGCCACCTGCTAAAGAAGAGGACGTGTCACCCATACCTGCCGCTGGAATTTCTCCCTGGGCAGAGGTGAGGAAGGAAGAAAGCAGTGGGGGCCGGGACACCAGGGGTATCTCAGGCAGGGAAATGGAAAGCTTCCAGAAGAGTACCCAGGGCCAGGACCATCCTGGCTGGCCTGCAGGCACCAAGTCGGCTGGCATGCTGTCGCTCATGTGGCTCCATGGCCCTTCCTCTAGGCTTTCAAGTCCTTGTACATATTCAGGTGTTTTACCTGGGAAGGGTGGGAACATTTCAGCAGCAGCTGGCCTGGGTCTCGGCCCACGTTTACTCACAGATGCCTTGGCACGGTCCACCAGCTTTGCAATGAGGACGCTTGTTGCGTGGGGCCTGCTGGCTGAATGGGAGATGATTCCCCACCACTGACGAACTACAGAATTGTTTACAACTGGAGCAATGGCCTGATACGGTTTTCCTCTGTGTAACTTGTGGGTTCTGTTTTTTTTTCTTTTTTTCATTTTTGGTTCAAGGTAGATTTTATTCCTCTTTTTTGTATTTACAGATATAAACATGGAAATAATTTATTCATATAAATACATGTATGTGAAGGGAAGAATATTTTTTCTGTTTTAATTTTTTTAATTTTATTTTTTTAACTTTGAATTTTATTTTATTTTTTTATAAAGCAGGTTCTTTTTGGTTATCTCTTTTCTACATATAAATGTATACATGCCAATCCCAATATCTCAACTCCTCCCACCACCAACCCCAACAGCTTTCCCCCCTTGGTGTCCATACGTTTGTTGTCTACATCTGTTGCTCTATTTCTGCCTTGCAAAACCCTTCATCTGTACAATTTTTCTAGGTTCCACATATATGCATTAATATACAAGATTTGTTTTTCTCTTTCTGACTTACTTCACTCTGTATGACAGTCTCTAGATCCATCAACGTCTCTACAAATGACCCAATTTCATTCCTTTATATGGCTTAGTAATATTCCATTTTATACTTGTACCACATCTTTATGCATTCGTCTGTCTGTGGGCAATTAGGTTGCTTCCATTACCTGGATATTGTAAATAGTGATGCAATGAACATTGCGGTGAATGTCTCTTTTTGATTTATGGTTTTGTCTGGGTATATGCCTAGTACTGGGATTGCTGTATCATATGGTAATTCTATTCTAAGTTTTATAAGAAACTCCATAATGTTCTCCACAGTGACTGTATCAATTTACATTCCCAACAATAGTGGAAGAGGGTTCCTTATCTCCACACCCATTCCAACATTTGTTGTTTGTAGATATTCTGATGATACCCGTTCTAACAGGTGTGAGGTGATACACCATGGAGGAGTCTATTTCGTTGAGCAAAGAGTAGGTCTTGTCTATTACATATTTAGCTTATGGAACGGTATGTGTGCTAATTTCAATCTCTGGTTTTATACAGCACCCTAACTCAACTTTCCCCTTAAGGAAGCATAAGTTTTTTATCTAAATGTGAGACTCTGTTCGGTTTTGTAATTTAGTTTATGTGTAGCCAAGTTTACACTCCCTCTATTAGTGATATCTTATGATAATTATCTTTCTGTGTGTGACATATTTCTCTTAGAATCATCATACCTAAATCCACTCAATTTGCTGCTACAGGCCTGATGACATTGATTTCATTGCTGAGTGATATTCCGTTGTACGTAGGTAGCACAACTTCTTTATCCATTTTTTTCTTTCTGGGATATTTAATTTGTACTGGACTCGAGGTTCTTGTAAACACAGCAGCCCTAAATTTTGTGTTGGCTGTGTCTTGTTGATTTTAATTTTCCTAAGCTATAGGGCCAAAAGTGGAAGTGCCCTAGGCTCTGTAGCTTTGTTTTTCAGATGTTTCAGGATACACCATAAACATCTCCAGAGTGTCTGTTGGCAGTTTACATCCCACCCATCAGCATAACAAGGCTCCCTGTTCTCCATGGCCTGTCCTGTGTTTCTGGTTTTTACACTTTTTTCAGATGGCCCTTTTGACGAATGGGAAATGAGACTTCATTGTAGTGCGGATTTCCATTGCTGGAGTGCTTGGTTGGCAAAAAAGGGCATATGCGTTTTTTCTGAATATATTCAGGAAAAAAATGTATACGCGCTTTTTGTCCAAGTGCATCACTGTCAAAGATCTGCCGCTTTTCACATGCTTTAAATGCAATTCCAATCTACCTCCTGATATATGATTCCTGCAATTCTGCCTCGTTTTCAAGTCCTCTTTGCAGACTTACTTCAATATATTTTTGCCAATAGCTGTCATTTATAACTCTGCAGGTTTGTGAATTACAGCGCCCATGATTTGCTTTCTTAACTCGCTTCCTTGAAAGCTGGCCACAAAACCGCAGGTTTGCTTCAGGCCGTAATCAGGGTGTGGCACGGCACTCTGAGCCTTTGGTTAATTCCTCTTCCTGGTGGGAAATTAGAGTTAAATGTGCCTCTCCAGACACCTGCCTCACTCCCAGCCCCTTGGTGATGTGTGTCCTCTGGTTTGAGACCACATGTGATGGGTTCCTCATCTTTTGATGATGTGGCCCCACTGGTGTGAGGACACTCCTGCCTGCTTCCCATCCCCTTGGTGATGTGGTCCCTCCGGCGAGAGTCTGATCCTGGTTGGGTTCCTCACACTTCTGTGAGGTGGACCCTCTTCTCTGAGGTCATTTTTGCCTGGGTGGCACACCCCGCCTTGGTGACGTCGGCCCTCTGGTGGCAGTTGGAGCCTGCTGGGAGCCTCCTTCCCTCGGTGATGAGGCCCTCTGGCATCAGGCCCTAACTGCTGGGTTCACACATTTTCTGATACGTGCTAAGTGGTGCGAGGGCACTCCTGCCAGGTTCCCATCCCCATGGGCATGTGGGCCTTTTGCTCTAAGTCCCAACACCTGTGTTGTTCACCGTTTCATGATGTTGGCTCTCTGGTGTTAGTTCACTCAGGCCTAGATCCCATAGACTCTGTGCTCTGAGCCGCCTGCTGGGAGGTTCCAACTGCTGGATTCCTTACCTTTTCTATTCTTTGGGTCCTGTGTTTTCATGCTCCTCCTTCCTAACTCACTCCCAGCCCCTTTTTGATGTAGGTCCTCTGGTTTGAGGCCACCTGTGCTGGTTTCCTCACCTTTATTGATGTGGTCCCACTGGTGTGAGGACACTCCTGCCTGGTTCCCACCCCCTTGGTGATGGGGGCCCTCTGGTGAGAGTCTGATCCTGACTGTATTCCTCACACTTCTGGGAGGTGGGCCCTCTGCTGTGAGGTCACTCCTTCCTGGCTGTCACACGTCACCTTGGAAATGTGCGCCCTCAGTTGGGAGTTGGTGCCTGCTGGGAGTCTCCTCCCCTCGGTAATGAGGACCCTCTGGCATCAGGCCCTAACTCATGGGCTCCCAAAATTTTCTGATGTGCGGCCTGTCATGCGAGTACACTCCTGCCAGCGTCCCATCCCCATGGGGATGTGGGCTTTCTGCTCTGAGGTCCCAACAGCTGGGTTGCTCACAGTGTCAGAATGTGGGCCGTCTACTGTGAGTTCACTCCGGCATGGATCCCATAGCCTCGGTGCTCTGGGCCACCTGCTTGGAGCTTCCAACTGCGGGGTTCCTCACCTTTTTTATTCTATGGGCCCTCTGTTGTGAGTCTCCTCCTGCATGCCTCACTCCCAGCCCTTTCATGATGTGTGTCCCCTTGTTTGAGGCCACATATGCTGTGTTCCTCACCTTTCGCTGATGTGGCCCCACTGGTGTGAGGACACTCCTGCCTGGTTTCCATCCCCTTGGTGATGTGGGCCCTCTGGTTAGAGTCTGATCCTGTTTGGGTTCCTCACACTTCTGTGAGGTGGGCCCTCTGCTGTGAGGTAACTCCTGCCTGGCTTTCTCCCGTTGCCTTGGTGACGTCGGCCCTCTGGTGGCATTTGGAGCCTGCTGGTAGCCTCCTCTCCTCAGTGATGAGGGCCCTCTGGCGTCAGGCCCTAACTGCTGGGTTCCCACATTTTCTGATATGTTCTAAGTTGTGCGAGGACACTCCTGCGAGGTTCCCATCCCCATGGGGATGTGGGCCTTCTGCTTTGAGGTCCCACCGGCTGGGTTGCTCACAATTTCATGATGTGGGCACTCTGCTGTGAGTTCACTGTGGCCTGGATCCCATAGACTCCGTGCTCTTGGCCACCTGCTGGGAGGTTCAAACTGCTGGATTCCTCACATTTTTTATTCTGTGGGCCCTGTGTTGTTAGGCTACTCCTGCCTGCCTCACTCGGAGCACCTTGGAAATGTGGGTCCTCTGGTTTAGGCCACATGTGCTGGGTTCCTCACCTTTCTATAATGTGGCCCCACTGGTGTGAGGACACTCCTGCCTTGTTCCGATCCCCTTGGTGATGTGAGTTCTCTGGTGAGAGCCTTATCCTGGCTGGGTTCCTCACCCTTCTGTGAGGTAGGCCCTCTGCTGTGAGGTCACTCCTGCCTGACTGGCACACGTCACCTTGGCGACATGGGCCCTCAGTTGGGAGTTGGTGCCTGCTGGGAGTCTCCTCCCCTCCGTAATGAGGGACCTCTGGCATCAGGCCCTAACTTCTGAGCTCCCAAAATTTTCTGATGTGCACCCTGTGGTGCGAGTACACTCCTGCCAGGTTCCCAACCCCATGGGAATGTGGGCCTTCTGCTCTGAGGTCCCAACGGTGGGTTGCTCAGTTTCATGATGAGGGCCCTCTGGTGTGAGTTCACTCCGGCCTGGATCCCATAGCCTCGCTGCTGCTGGCCGACTTCAGGGAGGTTCCAACTGCGGGATTCCTCACCTTTTTTCTTCTATGGGCCCTCTGTTTTGAGACTCCTCCTGCCTGCTTCACTCCAGGCCCCATGGTGATGTGTGTCCTCTGGTTTCAGGCTACGTGTGCTGGGTCCCTCACCTTTCAATTATGTGGCCCCACTGGTGTGAGGACACTCCTGCCTGGTTCCTATCCCCTTGGTGATGTGGGTCCTCTGGTGAGAGTGTGATCCTGGCTGGGTTCCTCACCATTCTGTGAGGTGGGCCCTCTGCTGTGAGGTCACTCCTGCCTGGCTGGCACACCCCGCCTTTGCAACGTCGGCCCTCTTGTGTCAGTTGGAGCCTGCTGGGAGCCTCCTCCCCTCCATGATGAGGGCCCTCTGGCGTCAGGCCCTAACTGCTGGGTTCCCACATTTTCTGATACGTGCTAAGTGGTGTGAGGACACTCGTGCCATGTTCCCAACCCCATGGGAATGTGGGCCTTCTGTTCTGAGGTCCCAACGGCTGGGTTGCTCACAGTTTCATGATGTGGGCCCACTGCTGTGAGTTCACTGCGGCCTGGATCGCATAGACTCGGTGCTCTGTGCCACCTGCTGGGAGGTTCACACTGCAGGATTCCTCAGCTGTTTTATTCTATTGGCCCTGTGTTGTGAGGCTACTCCTGCCTGACTCGATCCGAGACCCATGGTGATGTGGGTCCTCTGGTTTGAGACAACATGTGTTGGGTACCTCAACTTTCGATGATGTGGCGCCACGGGTGTGAGGACACTCCTGCCTGGTTCCCAGACCCTAGCTGATGTGGGCACTCTGGTGAGAGTCTGCTCCTGGCTGGGTACCTTACCCTTCTGTGAGGTGGGCCCTCTGATGTGAGGTAACTCCTGCCTGGTTGGCTCACATCGCCTTGGCGACGTGGAGCCTCTGTTGGCCACTGAAGCATGCTGGGCCTCCTACCCTCTTGAATGACGGCCCTGGAAAAATCACATATGCCATTTTGACCAAGGGAATCATTGTCGAGGTTCTGCCTCTTTTACTATGCTTTCAAAGGACTTCCCGTTTACCTCCTGAAATCGTATTCCTGGAATTCTACCCCACTTTCAAGTCCTCTTCGCAGCCTTCCTTCAAATATTTTTGGACGATAGCTGTCATTTATAACTCTGCAGATTTGTGAATGGCAGTGGCCCTGAGCTCTTTTCTTCAACTCGCTTTCTTGTGAGCTGGCCGCAAAACCACTGGATTGCTTCAGGCCCTAATCTGGTTCTGGCACGGCATGCTGAGCCTTTGGCTATTTCTTCTTCCTAGTGGTAAAGGAGCGTTAAATTTGCCCATGCAGATACCTACAGCTAGTCTCTCATTGGTTCTCCCTATTCCTGTTCATCTTGCGCAGAAATTGCAAACTGTGCCAAACAGGAGGTTAAAGGCACTGACTCTCCAAGCTGGGAGAGTGTTAGAAAAGGTTCTGGAATGGTGAACCCGAGTACCAGGGGACGAAAACTGAGATGCATTTAAAAATGTTTACCAGTCACACGGTGGGCCATACTCTGGGTTTCCCATGCATGTTTTAGCTGAAGGAAGAATCCCTTAAACCTGGAGAGCTGGGACCCATGGAATGAGTACCATGCAGTATGACTTCAAAGGGTCTGCGTTTGCTCACCGAACCTCACAAATGCTATCAGCCCGAAGTGTCCGGCCTTATGTCTCACCAAGCTCTTGGTGTAGATGTGGTAAATCCAGGTTGCATCACAAGCCCTGAATGAATTATTTAAGAATTGCTCTCTATTTCACTGTCATTGTGTTTTGTTTTTGTAATTTATTTTGATAACTGGATTTATCGGATTTTCACTACTGCATTAATGCCGCTGTACACACACTTGATTCTCTTACGTAGACATATAAATCCATGGGTTTTAAGATTCTTACTAGTCAGGTATATTCCTAGGCGTGGAATATGTGGTGTTGTGTCCATTTCGTTGAGCAAGGAGTAGGCCTTGACTCTAATATATTTGGTTTATGGAAGGGTATCTGTGGTAATTTCAATCTCTGGTTTTATGCAGCACCCCAACTCACATTTCCCCTTAAGCAAGCATAAGTTGGTTTTCTAAATTTGAGACCCTGTTCTGTTTTGTAATTCAGTGCATGTGTAGCCAAGTTTACATTCCGTCTATTAGTGATATCTTATGATGTTTCTTTCTCTGTGTGACTAATTTCACTTAGAATCATCGTAGCTGCATGCACTCATTATGCTGCAACAGGCCTGATGACATAGATTTCATTGCTGAGTGATATTCCATTGTACGTATGTATCACAACTTCTTTATCCATTTTTCACATTGTGGGACATTTAACTTGTACCGTAGACGAGGTTCTTGTAAACACAGCCACCCGAATCTTTGGGGTGGCTGTGTGTTTTTGATTTTAATTTCCCTAAACTCTAGGACAATAAGTGGAAGTGCCGTAGGCAACATCGCTTTGTTTTTTAGGTGTTTCAGGAAACACCATACACTTCTCCAGAGTGGCAGTTGGCAATTTATATCCTGCCCATCAACAAAACAAGGCTCCCTCTTCTCCATGGCCTGTCCTGCCTTTCTGGATTTTACACTTTTTTCAGATGGCCCTTTTGACCGGGGGCAGTGAGACTTCATTGTAGTGCACATTTCCTTTACACGCTTGCTTGGTTGGCCAAAAAGGGCGTATACGTTTTTTCCTGAATATATTCAGGAAAAAACACATATGCCATTTTTGGCCAAGTGCATCATTGTCGACACTCTGCCTCTTTTCCTATGCTTTAAGTGCAATTCCAGCCTAACCCTTAAATCCTTTTCATAAAATTCTGCCCCGCTGTCAAGTCCTCTTCGAAGATTTACTTCAATACATTTTTGGACGAGAGCTGTCATTCATAAGTCTGCAGTTTTGTGAATTACAGTGTCCCTGAGCTCCTTTCTTCAACTCGCTTTCTTGTGAGCTGGCTGCAAAACCGCAGGATTGCTTCAGGCCCTAATCTCTTTCCGGCAGGGCACACTGAGCCTTTGTTTAATTCCTCTTCCTGGTGGGAAATGAGCGTTCCATTTGCCCGTGCAGACACCTACAGCTAGTCTCTCATTGATTCTCCCTATTTATGTTCATCTTGCGCAGAAATTGCAAACTGTGCCAAACAGGAGGTTAAAGGCACTGACTCTCCAAGTGGGGAGAGTGTTAGTAAAGCGTCTGGAATGGTGAACCCGAGTACCAGGGGACGAAAACTGAGATGCATATGAAAACGTTTCCCAACCACACGGTGGACCATAGTCTGGGATTCCCATGCATGTTTTAGCTGAAAGAAGAATCCCTTAAACCTGGAGAGTTGGGACCCATGGAATGGGTACCATGCAGTATGACTTCAAAGGGTCTGCGTTTGCTCAACGAACCTCACCAATGCTATCAGCCCGAAGTGTCCAGCCTTATGTCTCTCCCAGCTCTGGGTGTAGATGTGGTAAATCCAGGTTGCATCACAAGCCCTGAATGAATTATTTAAGAATTGCTCTCTATTTCACTGTCATTGTGATTTGTTTTTGAAATTTATTTTGATAATGGGATTTATCGAATTTTCACTGCTGCGTTTAGGCCACTGTACACACGCTTGCTTTCCATATGCAGGCATATAAATCCATGGGTTTTAAGATTCTTACTTGTCTGGTATATTCCCTGGCGTTGAATATGTGGTGTTGGGTCCATTTCGTTGAGCAAGGAGTAGGTCTTGTCTATTATATATTTGGCTTATGGAACGGTATCTGTGCTAATTTCAATCTCTGGTTTTATGCAGCACCCCAACTCACCTTTCCCCATAAGCAAGCATAAGTTGGTTTTCTAAATTTGAGACCCTGTTCTGTTTTGTAATTCAGTTCATGTGTAGCCAAGTTTATATTCCGTGTAGTAGTGATATCTTATGATGTTCCTTTTTCTGTGTGACTTATTTCACTTAGAATCATCGTACCTGAATCCACTCATTATGCCGCTATGGGCCTGATGACGTAGATTTCAGTGCTGAGTGATATTCCATTGTACACACGTACCACAACTTCTTTATCCATTTTTTGCTTTCTTGGATATTTAACTTGTACCGTAGACGAGGTTCTTGTAAACAGAGTCGTCCCAAATTTGGGGTGGCTGTGTGTTTTTGATTTTAATTTCCCTAAGCTATAGGACCATAAGTGGAAGTGCCATAGGCTGTGTTGCATTGTTTCCTACGTGTTTCAGGAAACACTATACACTTCTCCATAGTGGCTGTTGGCAATTTACCTCCCGCCCATCAGCATAACACTTCTCCCTGTTCTCCATGGCCTCTGCTGCCTTTCTGGATTTTACACTTTTTTCAGATGGCCCTTTTGACTGGGGGGCAGTGAGACTTCATTGTAGTGCAGATTTCTTTAACATGCTTGCTTGGTTGGCCAAAAAGGGCGTATGCGTTTTTTCCTGTATATTTTCAGGAAAAAACGCATACGCACTTCTTGGCAAAGTGCACCATTGACGACCTTCTGCCTCTTTTCCTATGCTTTAAATGCAATTCCAGTCTACCCATGAAATCTTTTTCCTGCAATTCTGCCCCACTTTCAAGTCCTCTTCGCTGACTTCCTTCAATATATATTTGGACGATAGCTGTCATTTATAACTCTGAAGCTTTGTGGATTACAGTGCCCCTGAGCTCCTTTCTTCAACTCACTTTCTTGTGAGCTGTCGGCAAAATCGCAGGATTTCTTCACGTCCTAATCTGGTTCTGGCACGGCATGCTGAGCCTTTGGTTAATTCCTCTTCCTGGTGGGAAATGAGCGTTCCATTTGCCCGTGCAGACACCTACAGCTAGTCTCTCCTTGGATCTGCCTATTCCTGTTCATCTTGCGCAGAAATTGCAAACTGTGCCAAACAGGACGTTAAAGGCACTGACTCTCCAAGTGGGGAGAGTGTTAGTGAAGCATCTGGAATGTTGAACCCGAGTACCAGGGGACGAAAACTGAGATGCATTTGAAAACATTTCCCCATCACACGGTGGATCATACTCTGTGTTTCCCATGCATGTTTTAGCTAAAGGAAGAATCCCTTAAACCTGGAGATTTGGGACCCATGGAATGGGTACCATGCAGTATGACTTCAAAGGGTCTGCGTTTGCTCACCGTACCTCAACAATGCTATCAGCCCAAAGTGTCCAGCCTTATGTCTCACCCAGCTCTGGGTGTAGATGTGGTAAATCCAGGTTGCATCACAAGCCCTGAATGAATTATTTAAGAATTGCTCTCTAATTCACTGTCATTGTGTTTTGTTTCTGAAATTTATTTTGATAATGGGATTTATCGGATTTTCACTGCTGCGTTTAGGCCGCTGTACACATGCTTGATTTCCTTATGGAGACATATAAATCCATGTGTTTTAAGATTCTTACATGTCAGGTATATTCCCAGGTGTTGAATATGGGGTGATGACTCCATTTCGTTGAGCAACAGTAGGTCTTGTCTATTATATATTTGGCTTATGGAACGGTATCTGTGCTAATTTCAATCTCTGATTTTATGCAGCACCCCAACTCACCTTTCCCCATAAGCAAGCATAAGTTGGTTTTCTAAATTTGAGACCCTGTTCTGTTTTGTAATTCAGTTCATGTGTAGTCAAGTTTACATTCCATGTATTAGTGATATCTTATGATGTTTCTTTCTCTGTGTGACTTATTTCTCGTAGAATCATCCTACCTGAATCCAGTCATTATGCCGCTACGGGCCTGATGACGTAGATTTCATTGCTGAGTGATATTCCATTGTACGTACGTACCACAAATTCTGTATCCATTTTTTGCTTTCTCGGATATTTAACTTGTACCAAAGACGAGGTTCTTGTAAACAGAGCCGTCCAAAACTTTGGGGTGGCTGTGTGTTTTTGACTTTAATTTCCCTAAGCTATAGGACCCTAAGTGGAAGTGCCATAGGCTGTGTTGCTTTGTTTCCTACGTGTTTCAGGAAACACCATACACTTCTCCAGAGTGGCTGTTGGCAATTTACATCCCGCCCATCAGCATAACAAGGCTCCCTCTTCTCCATGACCTGTCCTGCCTTTCTGGATTTTACACTTGTTTCAGATGGCCGTTTGGACCGGGGGGCAGTGAGACTTCATTGTAGTTCAGATTTCCTTTACCCGCTTGCTTGGTTGGCCAAAAAGGGCGTATGCGTTTTTTCCTGAATATATTCAGGAAAAAACGCATACGCCCTTTTTGGCCAAGTGCATCATTGTCGACATTCTGCCTCTTTTCCTATGCTTTAAGTGCAATTCCAGTCTACCCCCTGAAATCGTTTTCCTGAAATTCTGCCCCGCTTTCAAGTCCTCTTCGAGGACTTACTTCAATACATTTTTGAACGAGCTGTCATTCATAACTCTGCAGGTTTGTGAATTGCAGTGCCCCTGAGCTCCTTTCTTCAAGTCGCTTTCTTGTGAGCTGGCCGCAAAACCGCAGGATTGCTTCAGGCCCTAATCTGGTTCCGGCAGGGCACGCTGAGCCTTTGGATAATTCTTCTTCCTGGTGGGAAATGAGCGTTCCATTTGCCCGTGCAGCCACCTACAGCTTCTC
The DNA here is from genome assembly GCF_059928025.1 of Delphinapterus leucas. Lineage (NCBI taxonomy): Eukaryota > Metazoa > Chordata > Mammalia > Artiodactyla > Monodontidae > Delphinapterus > Delphinapterus leucas. The sequence continues at coordinate 16,498,111 of NW_028322235.1, read as the reverse complement.
TCTCATTGGTTCTCCCTATTCCTGTTCATCTTGCGCAGAAATTGCAAACTGTGCCAAACAGGCGGTTAAAGGCACTGACTCTCCAAGTGGGGAGAGTGTTAGTAAAGCGTCGGGAATGTTGAACCCGAGTACCAGGGGACGAAACCTGAGATGCATTTGAAAACGTTTCCCAATCACACGGTGGACCATACTCTGGGTTTCCCATGCATGTTTTCGCTGAAGGAAGAATCCCTTAAACCTGGAGAGTTGGGACCAATGGAACGGCTACCATGCAGTATGACTTCAAAGGGTCTGCGTTTGCTCACCGAACCTCACCAATGCTATAAGCCCGAAGTGTCCAGCCTTATGTCTCACCCAGCTCTGGGTGTTGATGTGGTAAATACAGGTTGCATCACAAGCCCTGAATGAATTATTAAAGAAGTGCTCTCTATTTCACTGTCATTGTGTTGTGTTTGTGAAATTTATTTTGATAATGGGATTTATCGGATTTTCACTGCTCCATATAGGCCGCTGTACACACGCTTGATTTCCTTATGGAGACATATAAATCCATGGGTCTTAAGATTCTTACTAGTCAGGTGTATTCCTAGGCGTTGAATATGGGGTGTTTAGTCCATTTCGTTGAGCAAGGGGTAGGTCTTGACTATTACATATTTGGCTTATGGAAAGGTATCTGTGCTAATTTCTATCTCTGGTTTTATGCAGCACCCCAACTCACCTTTCCCCTTAAGCAAGCATAAGTTGGTTTTCTAAATTTCAGACCCTGTTCTGTTTTGTAATTCAGTTCATGTGTAGCCAAGATTACATTCGGTGTATTAGTGATATCTTATGATGTTTCATTCTCTGTGTGACTTTTTTCACTTAGAATCATCGTACCTGAATCCACTCATTATGCCAGGACGTGCCAGATGACATAGACTTCATTGGTGAGTGATATTTCATTGTACGTACGTACCACAACTTCTTTATCCATTTTTCGCTTTCTGGGATATTTAACTTGTACCGTAGACGAGGTTCTTGTAAACAGAGCCGTCTGAAACTTTGGGGTGGCTGTGTGGTTTTGATTTTAATTTCCCTAAGCTATAGGACCATAAGTGGAAGTGCCGTAGGCTCCGTTGCTTTGTTTTTTAGGTGTTTCAGGAAACACCATACACTTCTCCAGAGTGGCTGTTGGCTATTTACATCCCACCCATCAGCATAACAAGGCTCCCTGTTCTCCATGGCCTGTGCTGCATTTCTGGATTTTACACTTTTTTCAGATGGCCCTTTTGACCGGGGGGCAGTGAGACTTCATTGTAGTGCAGATTTCTTTAACATGCTTGCTTGGTTGGCCAAAAAGAGCATATGCGTTTTTTCCTGAATATATTCAGGAAAAAACGCATAGGCCCTTTTTGGCCAAGTGCATCATTGTCGACGTTCTGCCTCTTTTCCTATGCTTTAAATGCAATTCCAGTCTACCCCCTGAAATCGTTTTCCTGCAATTCTGCCCCGCTTTCAAGTCCTCTTCGCAGCCTTCCTTCAATATATTTTTGGACGATAGCTGTCATTTATAACTCTGCAGGTTTGTGAATTACAGTGCCCCTGAGCTACTTTTTCAATCGCTTTCTTGAGAGCTGGCCGCAAACCCGCAGGATTGCTTCAGGCCCTAATCTGGTTCCGGCACGGCATGCTGAGCCTTTGGTTAATTCCTCTTCCTGGTGGGAAATGAGCGTTAAATTTGCCCGTGCAGACACCTACAGCTAGTCTCTAATTGGTACTCCCTATTCCTGTTCATCTTGCGCAGAAATTGCAAACTGTGCCAAACAGGAGGTTAAAGGCACTGACTCTCCAAGTGGGGAGAGTGTTAGTAAACGGTCTGGAATACTGAACCCGAGTAAAAGGGGACAAAACTGAGATGCATTTGTAAACGTTTCCCGGTCACACGGTGCACCATATTGTGGGTTTCCCATGCATGCTATAGCTGAAGGAAGAATCACTTCAACCTGGAGAGTTGGGACCCATGGAATGGGTACCATGCAGTATGACTTCAAATGGTCTGCATTTGCTCATCGAACCTCACCAATGCTATCAGCGCGAAGTGTCCAACCTTATGTCTCACTCAGCTCTGGGTTTAGATGAGGTAAATCCAGGTTGCATCACAAGCCCTGAATGAATTATTTAAGAATTGCTCTCTATTTCACTGTCATTGTGTTTTGTTTTTGTAATTCATTTTGATAAAGGGTTTTATCGGATTTTCTCTGCTGCCTTCATGCAGCTGTACACACGCTTGATTCTCTTATGGAGACATATAAATCCATGGGTTTGAGGATTCTTACTAGTCATGTGTATTCCTAGGCGTTGAATATAGGGTGTTTAGCCCATTTCGTTGAGCAAGGGGTAGGTCTTGACTATTACATATTTGACGTATGGAATGGTATCTGTGCTAATTTCTATCTCTGGTTTTATGCAGCACCCCAACTGACCTTTCCCCTTAAGCACACATAAGTTGGTTTTCTAAATTTGAGACCCTGTTCTGTTTTGTAATTCAGTTCATATGTAGCCAAGAGTACAATTGGTGTATTAGTGATATCTTATGATGTTTCATTTTCTGTGTGACTTATTTCACTTGGAATCATCGTAACTGAATTCACTCATTATGCCACGACGGGCCCGATGACATAGACTTCATTGGTGAGTGATATTCCATTGTACGTATGTACCACAACTTCTTTATCCATTTATCGCTTTCTGGGATATTTAACTTGTACTGTAGGCGAGGTTCTTGTAAACAGAGCCGTCTGAAACTTTGGGGTGGCTGTGTGTTTTTGATTTTAATTTCCATAATCTATAGGACCATAAGTGGAAGTGCCGTAGGCTCCGTTGCTTTGTTTTTTAGGTGTTTCAGGAAACACCATACACTTCTCCAGAGTGGCTGTTGGCTATTTACATCCAATCCATCAGCATAACAAGGCTCCCTGTTCTCCATGGCCTATGCTGCATTTCTGGATTTTACACTTTTTTCAGATGGCCCTTTTGACCGGGGCGCAGTGAGACTTCATTGTAGTGCAGATTTCTTTAACATGCTTGCTTGGTTGGCCTAAAAGTGCGTATGCGTTTTTTCCTGAATATATTCAGGAAAAAACGCATACGCACTTTTTGGCCAAGTGCATCATTGTCGACGTTCTGCCTCTTTTCCTATGCTTTAAATGCAATTCCAGTCTACCCCCTGAAATCGTTTTCCTGCAATTCTGCCCCGCTTTCAAGTCCTCTTCGCAGCCTTCCTTCAATATATTTTTGGACGATAGCTGTCATTTATAACTCTGCAGGTTTGTGAATTACAGTGCCCCTGAGCTCCTTTCTTCAACTCGCTTTCTTGTGAGCTGGCCGCAAACCCGCAAGATTGCTTCAGGCCCTAATCTGGTTCCGGCACGGCATGCTGAGCCTTTGGTTAATTCCTCTTCCTGGTGGGAAATGAGCGTTAAATTTGCCCGTGCAGACACCTACAGCTAGTTTCTCATTGGTTCTCCCTATTCCTGTTCATCTTGCGCAGAAATTGCAAACTGTCCCAAACAGGAGGTTAAAGGCAATGACTCTCCATGTGGGGAGAGTGTTAGTAAAGGGTCTGGAATTGTGAACCCGAGTAAAAGGGGACAAAAACTGAGATGCATTTGAAAACGTTTCCCGGTCACACGGTGCACCATACTGTGGGTTTCCCATGCATGCTTTAGCTGAAGGAAGAATCGCTTAAACCTGGAGAGTTGGGACCCATGGAATGGGTACCATGCAGTATGACTTCAAATGGTCTGCATTTGCTCATCGAACCTCACCAATGCTATCAGCCCGAAGTGTCCAACGTTATGTCTCACTCAGCTCTGGGTGTAGATGAGGTAAATCCAGGTTGCATCACAAGCCCTGAATGAATTATTTAAGAATTGCTCTCTATTTCACTCTCATTGTGTTTTGTTTTTGTAATTCATTTTGATAAGGGGATTTATCGGATTTATTCTGCTGAATACATGCAGCTGTACACACGCTTGATTCTCCTATGGAGACATATAAATCCATGGGTTTGAAGATTCTTACTAGTCAGGTGTATTCCTAGGCGTTGAATATAGGGTGTTTAGTCCATCTCGGTGAGCAAGGGGTTGGTCTTGACTATTACATATTTGACTTATGGAATGGTATCTGTGCTAATTTCTATCTCTGGTTTTATGCAGCACCCCAACTCACCTTTCCCCTTAAGCAAACATAAATTGGTTTTCTAAATTTGAGACCCTGTTCTGTTTTGTAATTCAGTTCATGTGTAGCCAAGATTACATTCCGTGTATTAGTGATATCTCATGATGTTTCGTTTTCTGTGTGACTTATTTCCCTTAGAATCATCATACCTGAATCCACTCATTATGCCACGACGGGCCTGATGACATAGATTTCATTGGTGAATGATATTGCTTTGTACGTAGGTACCACAACTTCTTTATCCATTTTTCGCTTTCTGGGATATTTAACTTGTACCGTAGACGAGGTTCTTGTGAAGAGAGCCGTCTGAAATTTTGGGGTGGCTGTGTGTTTTTGATTTTAATTTCCCTAATCTATAGGACCAAAAGTGGAAGTGCCGTAGGCTCCGTTGCTTTGTTTTTTAGGTGTTTCAGGAAACACCATACACTTCTCCAGAGTGGCTGTTTGCAATTTACATCCCAACCATCAGTATAACAAGGCTCCCTGTTCTCCATGGCCTGTGCTGCCTTTCTGGATTTTACACTTTTTTCAGATGGCCCTTTTGACTGGGGGGCAGTGAGACTTCATTGTAGTACAGATTTCTTTAACATGCTTGCTTGGTTGTCCAAAAAGCGCGTATGAGTTTTTTCCTGAATATATTCAGGAAAAAACGCATATGCCCTTTTTGGCCAAGTGCATCATTGTCGACGTTCTGCCTCTTTTCCTATGCTTTAAATGCAATTCCAGTCTACCCCCTGAAATCGTTTTCCTGCAATTCTGCCCCGCTTTCAAGTCCTCTTCGCAGCCTTCCTTCAATATATTATTGGACGATAGCTGTCATTTATAACTCTGCAGGTTTGTGAATTACAGTGCCCCTGAGCTCCTTTCTTCAAATCGCTTTCTTGAGAGCTGGCCGCAAACCCGCAGGATTGCTTCAGGCCCTAATCTGTTTCTGGCACGGCATGGTGAACGTTTGGTTAATTCCTCTTCCTGGTGGGAAATGATCGTTAAATTTGCCCGTGCAGACACCTACAGCTAGTCTCTCATTGGTTCTCCTTATTCCTGTTCATCTTGCCCAGAAATTGCAAACTGTGCGAAACAGCAGGTTAAAGGCACTGACTACCCAAGTGGGGAGAGTTTTAGTAAAGTGTCTGGAATTGTGAACCTGAGTAAAAGGGGACGGAAACTGAGATGCATTTGAAAACGTTTCCCAGTCACACGGCGCACCATACTGTGGATTTCCCATGCATGTTTTAGCTGAAGGAAGAATCCCTTAAACCTGGAGAGTTGGGACCCATGGAATGGGTCCCATGCAGTATGACTTCAAAGGGTCTGCATTTTCTCATCGAACCTCACCAATGCTATCAGCCCGGAGTGTCCAACCGTATGTGTCATTCAGCTTTGGGTGTAGATGAGGTAAATCCAGGTTGCCTCAGAAGCCCTGAATGAATTCTTTAAGAATTGCTCTCTATTTCACTGTCATTGTGTTTTGTTTTTGTAATTCATTTTGATAATCGGATTTATCGGATTTTCTCTGCTGCCTTCATGCAGCTGTACACACGCTTGATTCTCTTATGGAGACATATAAATCCATGGGTTTGAAGATCCTTACTAGTCAGGTGTATTCCTAGGCGTTGAATATAGTGTGTTTAGCCCATTTCGTTGAGCAAGGGGTAGGTCTTGACTATTACGTATTTGACGTATGGAATGGTATCTGTGCTAATTTCTAACTCTGGTTTTATGCAGCACCCCAACTCACCTTTCTCCTTATGCAAACATAAGTTGGTTTTCTAAATTTGAGACCCTGTTCTGTTTTGTAATTCAGTTCATGTGTAGCCAAGATTACATTCGGTGTATTAGTGATATCTTATGATGTTTCATTTTCTGTGTGACGTATTTCACTTAGAATCATCGTACCTGAATCCACTCATTATGCCTCGACGGGCTAGATGACATAGATTTCATTGGTGACTGATATTCCATTGTACGTACGTACCACAACTTCTTTATCCATTTTTCGCTTTCTGGGATATTTAACTTGTACCGTAGACGAGCTTCTTGTAAACAGAGCCGTCTGAAACTTTGTGGTGGCTGTGTGTTTTTGATTTTAATTTCCCTAAGCTATAGGACCATAAGTGGAAGTGCCGTAGGCTCCGTTGCTTTGTTTTTTATGTGTTTCAGGAAACACCATACACTTCTCCAGAGTGGCTGTTGGCAATTTACATCCCACCCATCAGCATAACAAGGCTCCCTGTTCTCCATGGCCTGTGCTGCATTTCTGGATTTTACACTTTTTTCAGATGGCTCTTTTGACCGGGGGGCAGTGAGACTTCATTGTAGTGCAGATTTCTTTAACATGCTTGCTTGGTTGGCCAAAAAGGGCGTATGCGTTTTTTCCTGAATATATTCAGGAAAAAACGCATACGCCCTTTTTTGCCAAGTGCATCATTGTCGACGTTCTGCCTCTTTTCCTATGCTTTAAATGCAATTCCAGTCTACCCCCTGAAATCGTTTTCCTGCAATTCTGCCCCGCTTTCAAGTCCTCTTCGCAGCCTTCCTTCAATATATTTTTGGACGATAGCTGTCATTTATAACTCTGCAGGTTTGTGAATTACAGTGCCCCTGAGCTCCTTTCTTCAACTCGCTTTCTTGTGAGCTGGCCGCAAACCCGCAAGATTGCTTCAGGCCCTAATCTGGTTCCGGCACGGCATGCTGAGCCTTTGGTTAATTCCTCTTCCTGGTGGGAAATGAGCGTTAAATTTGCCCCTGCAGACACCTACAGCTAGTCTCTCATTGGTTCTCCCTATTCCTGTTCATCTTGCGCAGAAATTGCAAACTGTGCGAAACAGGAGGTTAAAGGCACTGACTCTCCAAGTGGGGAGAGTGTTAGAAAGTGTCTGGAATTGTGAACCCGAGTAAAAGGGGACAAAATCTGAGATGCATTTTGCCGGTTACACGGTGCACCATACTGTGGGTTTCCCATGCATGCTTTAGCTGAAGGAAGAATCGCTTCAACCTGGAGAGTTGGGACCCATGGAATGTGTACCATGTATTATGACTTCAAAAGGTTTGCATTTTCTCATCGAACCTCACCAATGGTATCAGCACCAAGTGTCCAACCTTATATCTCACTCAGCTCTGGGTGTAGATGAGGTAAATCCAGGTTGCATCACAAGCCCTGAATGAATTATTTAAGAATTGCTCTCTATTTCACTGTCATTGTGTTTTGTTTTTGTAATTCATTTTGATAATAGGATATATCGGATTTTCTCTGCGGCCTTCATGCAGCTGTACACACGCTTGATTCACTTATGGAGACATATAAATCCATGGGTTTGAAGATCCTTACTAGTCAGCTGTATTCCTAGGGGTTGAATATAGTGTGTTTAGCCCATTTCGTTGAGCAAGGGGTAGGTCTTGACTATTATGTATTTGACTTATGGAATGGTATCTGTGCTAATTTCTAACTCTGGTTTTATGCAGCACCCCAACTCACCTTTCCCCTTATGCAAACATAAGTTGGTTTTCTAAATTTGAGACCCTGTTCTGTTTTGTAATTCAGTTCATGTGTAGCCAAGATTACATTCGGTGTATTAGTGATATCTTATGATGTTTCATTTTCTGTGTGACGTATTTCACTTAGAATCATCGTACCTGAATCCACTCATTATGCCACGACGGGCCAGATGACATAGATTTCATTGGTGACTGATATTCCATTGTACGTACGTACCACAACTTCTTTATCCATTTTTCGCTTTCTGGGATATTTAACTTGTACCGTAGACGAGGTTCTTGTAAACAGAGCCGTCTGAAACTTTGGGGTGGCTGTGTATTTTTGATTTTAGTTTCCCTAAGCTCTAGGACCATAAGTGGAAGTGCCGTAGGCTCCGTTGCTTTGTTTTTTAGGTGTTTCAGGAAACACCATACACTTCTCCAGAGTGGCTGTTGGCAATTTACATCCCACCCATCAGCATAACAAGGCTCCCTGTTCTCCATGGCCTGTGCTGCATTTCTGGATTTTACACTTTTTTCAGATGGCCCTTTTGATCGGGGAGCAGTGAGACTTCATTGTAGTGCAGATTTCTTTAACAGGGGACTGGGACCGTTTAGAGTACAGGTTAGCATACGACAACGTTTTATGGAGAGCGTACGTGTTAGGATACTGGTTAGTGTTATCGTACGGGTTAGGATTAGGGCACGGGCTAGGGTAAGGCTTCGGGTAAGGGTTAGGGTTAGGGTTGGTGTTAGGGTTAGGGTTAGGTAACGGGGACGTTTTAGGGTACAGCTTAGGTTACAACAACTGTTTACGGTGAGCCTACGTGTTAGGGTACGTGTTAGTGTTAGCGTACGGGTTAGGTTTAGGGGACGTGTTAGGGTAATTTTTCGGGTAAGGGTTAGGGTTAGGGTTAGTGTTAGGGGACGTGGATGGTTTAGGGTAAAGGTTAGGGTACGACAACGGTTTAGCGTGAGCATACGTGTTAGGGTACAGGTTAGTTTTAGCGTACGTTTTAGGATAAGGGGACGGGTTAGGGTAAGGCTTCGGGTAAATGTTAAGGTTAGTGTTAGTGGTAGGGTTAGGGTTAGGGTACGGGGATGGTTTAGGGTACAGGTTAGGGTACGACAACGGTTTAGCTAGAGCGTACGTGTTATGGTACCTGTTGGTGTTAGCGTACGGGTTAGGATTAGAAGACCGGTTAGGGTAAGGCTTCGGGTAAGGGTAAGGTTTAGGGTTAGGGATAGGGTTAGGGGATGGGAACGGTTTAGGGTACAGGTTAGTGTACGACAATGGTTTAGGGTGAGCGTACATGTTAGTGTACAGGTTAGTGTTAGCATACGGTTTAGGATTAGGGGAAGGGTTAGGGTAAGGCTTCGGGTAAAGTTTAGGGTTAAGGTTAGTGTTAGGGTTAGGGTTAGAGGACGGGGACGGTTTGGGGTGCAGGTTAGGCTATGACAACTGCTTAGGGTGAGCGTACGTGTTAGGGTAGGTGTTAGTGTTTGCGTAAGGGTTAGGATTAAGGTACGGGTTAGTGTAAGGCTTCAGGTAAGGGTTAGGTTTAGGGTTAGGGTTAGGGGACGGGCACGGGGACGGGGACAGTTTAGGGTACTGGTTAGGGTACGACAACTGTTTAGGGTGAGCATACGTGTTAGGGTACGGGTTAGTGGTAGCATACGTGTTAGGATTATAGGATGTATTAGTGTAAGGCTTCGGGTAAGGGTTAGGGTTAGGGTTAGGGTTAGGGTTAGGGGACGGGGACGGTTTAGGGTACAGGTTAGGGTACGACAACGGTTTAGGGTGAGCGTACGTGTTAGGGTACGTGTTAGTGTTAGCGTACGGGTTAGGATTAAGGGACGGGTTAGTGTAAGGCTTCGGGTAAGGGTTAGGGTTAAGGTTAGGGTTAGGGGACGGGGACGGTTTAGGGTACAGATTAGTGTACGACAACGTTTTAGGGTGAGCGTATGTGTTAGGGTACAGGTTAGTGTTAGCGTACGGTTTAGGATTAGGGGACGGATTAGGGTAAGGCTTCGGCTAAGGGTTAGGGTTAGGATTAGGGTTAGGGTTAGGGTTAGGGTTAGTTGACGGCGACAGTTTAGGGTACAGGTTAGGGTACGACAACGGTTTAGGGAGAGCGTACGTGTTAGGGTATGGGTTACTGTTAGCGTACGGGTTAGAATTAGTGGATGGGTTAGGGTAAGGCTTCGGGTAAGGGTTAGGGTGAGGGTTAGGGTTAGGGGACGGGGAAGGGGACGGGGATGGTTTAGGTTACAGGTAAGTGTACAAGAACGGTTTAGGGTGAGCGTACGTGTTAGGGTACAGGTTAGTGTTAGTGTACGGGTTAGGATTAGGGGACGGGTTAAGGTAAGACTTCGGGTAAGGGTTAGGGTTAGGGTTAGGGTTAGGGGACGTTTGAGTGTACAGGTAAGTGTATGACAACGGTTTAGGGTGAGTGTACGTGTTAGAGTACAGGTTAATGTTAGCGTACGGGTTAGGATTACGGGACACGTTAGGGTAAGGCTTCGAGTAAGGGTTAGGGTTAGGGTTAGGGTTAGGGGACGGGCACGGGGACGGGGACTGTTTAGGGTACATGTTAGGTACGACAACGGTTTAGGGTGAACGTACGTGTTAGGGTAAGGGTTCGTGTTAGCGTGCAGTTTAGGATTAGGGGAAGGGTTAGGGTAAGGCTTTGGGTAAGGATTAGGGTTAGGGTTACGGTTAGGGTTAGGGTCAGGGGACGGGTAAGGGGACGGTTTAGGGTACAGTTTAGCGTACGAAAATGGTTTAGGGTGAGCGTACGTGTTAGGGTACGCGTTAGTGTTAGCGTACGGGTTAGGATTGGGGGACGGGTTAGGGTAAGGCTTCGGGTAAGGGTTAGGGTTAGGGTTAGGTTAAGGGGACGGGGACGGTTTAGGGTACAGGTTAGGGTACGACAACGGTTTAGGGTGAGCGTATGTGTTAGGGTACAGGTTAGTGTTAGGGTACGGGTTAGGATTAGGGGACGGGTTACGGTAAGGCTTCAGGTAAGGGTTAGGGTTAGGGTTAGTGTTAGAGTTAGGGTTAGGGGACATGGACGGTTTAGGGTACAGGTTAGGGTACGACAACTGTTTAGGGAGAGCGTACGTGTTAGGGTACGGGTTAGTGTTAGCGTACGGGTTAGGATTGGGGACGGGTGAGGGTAAGGCTTCAGGTAAGGGTTAGGGTTAGGTTTAGGGTTAGGGATAGGGGACGGGGACGGTTTAGGGTACAGATTAGTGTACGACAACGGTTTAGGGTGAGCGTACGTGTTAGGGTACGGGTTAGTGTTTGCGTACGGGTTAGGATTAGGGGAAGGGTGAGGGTAAGGCTTCGGGTAAGGGTGAGGGTTAGGGTTAGGCTTAGGGTTAGGGGATGGGCACGGGGACCGTTTATAGTACAGGTTAGTGTACGACAACGGTTTAGGGTGAGCGTACGTGTTAGGGTACGGGTTAGTGTTAGCGTACGGGTTAGGATTAGGGGACGGGTGAGTGTAAGGCTTCGGGTAAGGGTTAGGGTTAGGGTTAGGGTTAGGGTTAGGGGACGGGGACCGTTTAGGGTACAGGTTATGGTACGTCAAAGGTTTAGGGTGAGCGTACGTGTTAGGGTACGGGTTAGTGTTAGTGTACGGGTTAGGATAAGGGGACGGGTGAGGGTAAGGCTTCGGGTAAGGGTTAGGGTTAGGGTTATGGTTAGGGTTAGGGTTAGGGGACGGGGACGGTTTAGGGTACAGGTTAGGGTACGACAACGGTTTAGGGGGAGCGTACGTGTTACGGTACGGGTTAGTGTTAGCGTACGGGTTAGGATTAGGTGACGGGTGAGGTTAAGGCTTCGGGAAAGGGTTAGTGTTAGGGTTAGGGGACGGGGACGGTTTAGGGTACAGGTTAGGGTACGACAACGGTTTAGGGTGAGGGTACGTGTTAGGGTACGGGTTAGTGTTAGCTTACGGGTTAGGATTAGGGGACGGGTGAGGGTAAGGGTTAGGGTTAGGGTTAGGTTTAGGGTTAGGGTTAGGGGACGGGGACGGTTTAGGGTACAGGTTACGGTACGACAACGGTTTAGGGTGAGCGTACGTGTTAGGGTACGGGTTAGTGTTAGCGTACGCGTGAGGATTATGGGACGGGTGAGTGTAAGGCTTCGGGTAAGGGTTAGGGTTAGGGTTAGGGTTAGGGTTAGGGGACGGGGACGGTTTAGAGTGCAGGTTAGGGTACGACAACGGTTTAGGGTGAGCGTACGTGTTAGGGTACGGGTTAGTGTTAGCGTACGGGTTAGGATTAGGGGACGGGTGAGGGTAAGGCTTCGGGTAAAGATTAGGGTTAGGGTTAGGGTTAGGGGACGGGGACGGGGACGGTTTAGGGTACAGATTAGGGTACGACAACGGTTTAGGGTGAGCGTACGTGTTAGGGTACGGGTTAGTGTTAGCGTACAGGTTAGGATTAGGGGACGGGTGAAGGTAAGGGTTAGGGTTAGGGTTAGGGTTAGGGTTAGGGGACGGGGACGTTTTAGGGTACAGGTTAGGGTACGACAACGGTTTAGGGTGAGTGTACGTGTTAGGGTACGGGTTAGTGTTAGTGTAAGGGTTAGGATTAGGGGACGGGTGAGGGTAAGGCTTCGGGTAAGGGTTAGGGTTAGGTTTAGGGGACGGGGAAGGGGACGGGGACGGTTTAGGGTACAGGTTAGTGTACGACAACGGTTTAGGGTGAGCGTACGTGTTAGGGTACGGGTTAGTGTTAGCGTACGGGTTAGGATTAGGGGACGGGTGAGGGTAAGGCTTCGGGTAAGGGTTAGGGTTAGGGTTAGGGTTAGGGTTAGGGGACGGGGATGGTTTAGGGTACAGGTTAGGCTACGACAACGGTTTAGGGTGAGCGTACGTGTTAGGGTACGGGTTAGTGTTAGCGTACGGGTTAGGATTAGGGGACGGGTGAGGGTAAGGCTTCGGGTAAGGGTTAAGGTTAGGGTTAGGGTTAGGGTTAGGGTTAGGGGACGGGGACAGGGACGGTTTAGGGTACAGGTTAGGGTACGACAATGGTTTAGGGTGACCGTACATGTTAGGGTATGGGTTAGTTTTAGCGTACGGGTTAGGATTAGAGGACGGGTGAGGGTAAGGCTTCGGGTAAGGGTTAGGTTTAGGGTTAGGGGACGTGGACGGGGACGGGGACGGTTTAGGGTACAGGTTAGGGTACGACAACAGTTTAGGGCGAGCGTACGTTTTAGGGTACGGGTTAGTGTTAGCGTACGGGTTAGGATTAGGGGACGGGTGAGGGTAAGGCTTCGGGTAAAGGTTAGGGTTAGGGTTAGGGTTAGTGTTAGGGGACGGGGACGGTTTAGGGTACAGGTTAGGGTACGACAACGGTTTAGGGTGAGCGTACGTGTTAGGGTACGGTTTAGTGTTGGGGTACGGGTTAGGATTAGGGGACGGGTGAGGGTAAGGCTTCGGGAAAGGGTTAGGGTTAGGGTTAGGGGACGGGGACGGGGACGGGGACGGTTTAGGGTACAGGTTAGGGTACAACAACGGTTTAGGGTGAGCTTACGTGTTAGGGTACGGGTTAGTGTTAGCGTACAGGTTAGGATTAGGGGACGGGTGAGGGTAAGGGTTAGGGTTAGGGTTAGGGTTAGGGTTAGGGTTAGGGGACGGGGACGGTTTAGGGTACAGATTAGGGTACGACAACGGTTTAGGGTGAGCGTACGTGTTAGGGTATGGGTTAGTGTTAGCGTACGGGTGAGGATTAGGGGACGGGTGAGTGTAAGGCTTCGGGTAAGGGTTAGGGTTAGGGTTAGGGAACGGGGACGGTTTAGGGTACAGGTTAGGGTACGACAACGGTTTAGGGTGAGCGTACGTGTTAGGGTACGGGTTAGTGTTAGCGTACGGGTTAGGATTAGGGGACGGGTGAGGGTAAGGCTTCGGGTAAGGGTTAGGTTTAGGGTTAGGGTTAGGGGACGGGGACGGTTTAGGATACAGGTTAGGGTACGACAACGGTTTAGGGTGAGCGTACGTGTTAGGGTACGGGTTAGTGTTAGCGTACGGGTTAGGATAAGGGGACGGGTGAGGGTAAGGCTTCGGGTAAGGGTTAGGGATAGGGTTAGGGTTAGGGTTAGGGGACGGGGATGGTTTAGGGTACAGGTTAGGGTACGACAACGGTTTAGGGTGAGCGTATGTCTTAGGGTACGGGTTAGTGTTAGCGTACGGGTTAGGATTAGGGGACGGGTGAGGGTAAGGCTACGGGTAAGTGTTAGGGTTAGGGTTAGGGTTAGGGTTAGGTTACGGGGACGGTTTAGGGTACAGGTTAGGGTACGACAATGATTTAGGGTGAGCGTACCTGTAAGGGTACGGGTTAGTGTTAGCGTACGGGTTAGGATCAGGGGACGGGTGAGGGTAAGGCTTCGGGTAAGGGTTAGGGTTAGGGTTAGGGTTAGGGGACGGGGACGGTTTAGGGTACAGGTTAGGCCTACGACAACGGTTTAGGGTGAGCGTACGTGTTAGGGTAGGGGTTAGTGTTAGCGTACGGATTAGGATTAGCGGACGGTGAGGGTAAGGCTTCGGGTAAGGGTTAGGGTTAGTGTTATGGTTAGGGTTAGGGTTAGGGGACGGGGACAGGGACGGTTTAGGGTACAGATTAGGGTACGACAACGGTTTAGCGTGAGCGTACATGTTAGGGTATGGGTTAGTGTTAGCGTACGGGTTAGTATTAGGGGACGGGTGAGGGTAAGGCTTCGGGTAAGGGTTAGGGTTAGGGGACGGGGACGGGGAGGGGGACGGTTTAGGGTACAGGTTAGGGTACGACAACGGTTTAGGGTGAGCGTACGTGTTAGGGTACGGGTTAGTGTTAGCGTACGGTTTAGGGTTAGGGGACGGGTGAGGGTAAGGCTTCGGGTAAGTGTTAGGGTTAGGGTTAGGGTTAGGGGACGGGGACGGGGACGGTTTAGGGTACAGGTTAGGGTACGACAACAGTTTAGGGTGAGCGTACGTGTTAGGGTACGGGTTAGTGTTAGCGTACGGGTTAGGATTAGTGGACGGGTGAGGGTAAGGCTTCGGGTAAGGGTTAGGGTTAGGGTTAGGGTTAGGGGACGGGGATGGGGACGGTTTAGGGTACAGGTTAGGGTACGACAACGGTTTAGGGTGAGCGTACGTATTAGGGTACGGGCTAGTGTTGGCGTACGGGTTAGGATTAGGGGAAGGGTGAGGGTAAGGCTTCGGGTAAGGGTTAGGGTTAGGGTTAGGGTTAGGGGACGGGCACGGGGACGGTTTAGGGTACAGGTTAGGGTATGACAACGGTTTAGGGTGAGCGTATGTGTTAGGGTACGGGTTAGTGTTAGCGTACGGGTTAGGATTAGGGGACGGGTGAGGGTAAGGCTTCGGGTAAGGGTTAGGTTTAGGGTTAGGTTTAGGGTTAGGGGACGGGGACGGTTTAGGGTACAGGTTAGGGTACGACAACGGTTTAGGGTGAGCATACGTGTTAGGGTACGGGTTACTGTTAGCGATCGGGTGAGGATTATGGGACGGGTGAGTGTAAGGCTTCGGGTAAGGGTTAGGGTTAGGGTTAGGGTTAGGGTTAGGGGACGGGGACGGTTTAGGGTACAGGTTAGGGTACGACAACGGTTTAGGGTGAGCGTACGTGTTAGGGTATGGGTTAGTGTTAGCGTACGGGTTAGGATTAGGGGACGGGTGAGGGTAAGGCTTCGGGTAAGGGTTAGGGTTAGGGTTAGGGTTAGGGTTAAGGGACGGTTTAGGGTACAGGTTAGGGTACGACAATGGTTTAGGGTGAGCGTACGTGTTAGGGTACGGGTTAGTGTTAGCGTACGGGTTAGGATAAGGGGACGGGTGAGGCTAAGGCTTCGGGTAAGGGTTAGGGTTAGGGTTAGGGTTAGGGGACGGGGACGGTTTAGGGTACAGGTTAGGGTACGACAACGGTTTAGGGTGAGCGTACGTGTTAGGGTACGGGTTAGTGTTAGCGTACGGGTTAGGATTAGGGGACGGGTGAGGGTAAGGCTTCGGGTAAGTGTTAGGCTTAGGGTTAGGGTTAAGGTTAGGGTACGGGGACGGTTTAGGGTACAGTTTAGAGTACGACAATGATTTAGGGTGAGTGTACGTGTTAGGGTACGGATTAGTGTTAGCGTACGGGTTAGGATTAGGGGACGGGTGAGGGTAAGGCTTCGGGTAAGGGTTAGATTTAGGGTTAGGGTTAGGGTTAGGGGACGGGGATGGTTTAGGGTACACGTTAGGCTACGACAGCGGTTCAGGGTGAGCGTACGTGTTAGGGTACGGGTTAGTGTTAGCGTACGGTTTAGGATTAGGGGACGGGTGAGGGAAAGGCTTCGGGTAAGGGTTAGGGTTAGGGTTAGGGTTAGGGTTAGGGTTAGGGGACGGGGACAGGGACGGGGACGGGGACGGGGACGGTTTAGGGTCCAGGTTAGGGTACGACAAGGGTTTAGGGTGAGCGTACGTGTTAGGGTACGGGTTAGTGTTAGCGTACGGGTTAGGATTAGGGGACGGGTGAGGGTAAGGCTTCGGGTAAAGGTTAGGGTTAGGGCTTGGGTTAAGGGACGGGGACGGGGACGGTTTAGGGTACAGGTTAGGGTACGACAACGGTTTACGGTGAGCGTACGTGTTAGGATACGGGTTAGTGTTAGGGTACGGGTTAGGATTAGGGGACGGGTGAGTGTAAGGCTTCGGGTAAGGGTTAGGGTTAGGGTTAGGGTTAGGATTAGGGTTAGGGGACGGGGACGGTTTAGGGTACAGGTTAGGGTACGTCAACGGTTTAGGGTGAGCGTACGTGTTAGGGTACGGGTTAGTGTTAGTGTACGGGTTAGGATTAGGGGACGTGTGAGGGTAAGGCTTCGGGTAAGGGTTAGGGTTAGGGTTAGGGTTAGGGTTAGGGGACGGGGACTGTTTAGGGTACAGGTTAGGGTACGACAACGGTTTAGGGTGACCGTACGTGTTAGGGTACGGGTTAGTGTTAGCGTACGGGTGAGGATTAGGGGACGGTTGAGTGTAAGGCTTCGGGTAAGGGTTAGGGTTAGGGTTAAGGTTAGGGTTAGGGTTAGGGTACGGGGACGGTTTAGGGTACAGGTTAGGGTACGACAACGATTTAGGGTGAGCGTACGTGTTAGGGTACGGGTTAGTGTTAGCGTACGAGTTAGGATTAGGGGACGGGTGAGGGTAAGGCTTTCGGTAAGGGTTAGGGTTAGTGTTAGGATTAGGGTTAGGGGACGGGGACGGTTTAGGGTACAGGTTAGGCTACGACAACGGTTTAGGGTGAGCGTACGTGTTAGGTTACGGGTTAGTGTTAGCGTACGGGGTAGGATTAGGGGACGGGTGAGGGTAAGGCTTCGGGTAAGTGTTAGTGTTAGGATTAGGGTTAGGGTACGGGGACGGTTTAGGGTACAGGTTAGGGTACGACAACGATTTAGGGTGAGCGTACGTGTTAAGGTACGGGTTAGTGTTAGCGTACGGGTTAGGATTAGGGGACGGGTGAGGGTAAGGCTTCGGGTAAGGGTTAGGGTTAGTGTTAGGGTTAGGGTTAGGGGACGGGGATGGTTTAGGGTACAGGTTAGGCTACGACAACGGTTTAGGGTGAGCGTACGTGTTAGGGTACGGGTTAGTGTTAGCGTACGGGTTAGGATTAGGGGACGGGTGAGGGTAAGGCTTCAGGTAAGGGTTAGGGTTAGGGTTAGTGGACGGGGATGGGGACGGGGACGGGGACGGTTTAGGGTACAGGTGAGGGTACGACAACGATTTAGGGTAAGCGTACGTGTTAGGGTACGGGTTAGTGTTAGCGTACGGGTTAGGATTAGGGGACGGGTGAGGGTAAGGCTTCGGGTAAAGGTTAGGGTTAGGGTTAGGGTTAGGGGACGGTGACGGGGACGGTTTAGGGTACAGGTTAGGGTACGACAACGGTTTAGTGTGAGCGTACGTGTTAGGGTACGGGTTAGTGTTAGCGTACGGATTAGGATTAGGGGACGGGTCAGGGTAAGGCTTCGGGTAAGGGTTAGGGTTAGGGTTTGGGTTAGTGTTAGGGGACGGGGACGGTTTAGGGTACAGGTTAGGGTACGACAACGGTTTAGGGTGAGCGTACGTGTTAGGGTATGGGTTAGTGTTAGCGTACGGGTTAGGATAAGGGGACGGGTGAGTGTAAGGCTTCGGGTAAGGGTTAGGGTTAGGGTTCGTGTTAGGGGACGGGGACGGTTTAGGGTACAGGTTAGGGTACAACAACGGTTTAGGGTGAGCGTACGTGTTAGGGTACGGGTTAGTGTTAGCGTACGGGTTCGGATTAGGGGACGGGTGAGGGTAAGGCTTCAGGTATGTGTTAGGGTTAGGGTTAGGGTTAGGGTTAGGGTTAGGGTAAGGGGGACGGTTTAGGGTACAGGTTAGGGTACGACAACGATTTAGGGTGAGCGTACGTGTTAGGGTAGGGGTTAGTGTTAGCGTACGGGTTAGGATTAGGGGACGGGTGAGGGTAAGGCTTCGGGTAAGGGTTAGGGTTAGGGTTAGGGTTAGGGGACGGTGACGGTTTAGGGTACAGGTTAGGCTACGACAACGGTTTAGGGTGAGCGTACGTGTTAGGGTACGGGTTAGTGTTAGCGTACGGGTTAGGATTAGGGCACGGGTGAGGGTAAGGCTTTGGGTAAGGGTTAGGGTTAGGGTTAGGGTTAGGGTTAGGGTTAGGGGACGGGGACAGGGACGGTTTAGGGTACAGGTTAGGGTACGACAACGGTTTAGGGTGAGCGTACATGTTAGGGTATGGGTTAGTGTTAGCATACGGGTTAGGATTAGGGGACGGGTGAGGATAAGGCTTCGGCTAAGGGTTAGGGTTAGGGTTAGGGGACGGGGACAGGGACGGGGACGGTTTAGGGTACAGGTTAGGGTACGACAACGATTTAGGGTGAGCGTACGTGTTAGGGTACGGGTTAGTGTTAGCGTACGGGTTAGGATAAAGGGACGGGTGAGGGTAAGGCTTCGGGTAAGGGTTAGGGTTAGGGTTAGGGTTAGGGTTAGGGGACGGGGACAGTTTAGGGTACAGGTTAGGGTACGAGAACGGTTTAAGGTGAGTGTACGTCTTAGGGTATGGGTTAGTGTTAGCGTACGGGTTAGGATTAGGGGACGGGTGAGGGTAAGGCTTCGGGTAAGTTTTAGGGTTAGGGTTAGGGTTAGGGTTAGGGTTAGGGTACGGGGACGGTTTAGGGTACAGGTTAGGGTACGACAACGATTTAGAGTGAGCGTACGTGTTAGGGTACGGGTTAGTGTTAGCGTACGGGTTAGGATTATGGGACAGGTGAGGGTAAGGCTTCGGGTAAGGGTTAGGGTTAGGGTTAGGGTTAGGGGACGGGACGGTTTAGGGTACAGGTTAGGCTACGACAACGGTTTAGGGTGAGCGTACGTGTTAGGTTACGGGTTAGTGTTAGCGTACGGGTTAGGATTAGGGGACGGGTGAGGGTAAGGCTTCGGGTAAGGGTTAGGATTAGGGTTAGGGTTAGGGTTAGGGGACGGGGACGGTTTAGGGTACAGGTTAGGGTACGACAACGGTTTATGGTGAGCGTACGTGTTAAGGTACGGGTTAGTGTTAGAGTACGGGTTAGGATTAGGGGACGGGTGAGGGTAAGGCTTCGGGTAAGTGTTAGGGTTAGGGTTAGGGTTAGGGTTAGGGTTAGGGTTCGGGTACGGTTTAGGGTACAGGTTAGGGTACGACAACGATTTAGGGTGAGCGTACATGTTAGGGTACGGGTTAGTGTTAGCGTACGAGTTAGGATTAGGGGACGGGTGAGGGTAAGGCTTCGGGTAAGGGTTAGGGTTAGGGTTAGGGTTAGGGGA
Source organism: Delphinapterus leucas (assembly GCF_059928025.1). NCBI lineage: Eukaryota > Metazoa > Chordata > Mammalia > Artiodactyla > Monodontidae > Delphinapterus > Delphinapterus leucas. Next base: position 16,478,597 of record NW_028322235.1, on the reverse strand, counting down.
CGGGGACGGTTTAGGGTACAGGTTAGGGTGCGACAACGGTTTAGGGTGAGCGTACGTGTTAGGTTACGGGATAGTGTTAGCGTACGGGTTAGGATTAGGGGACGGGTGAGGGTAAGGCTTCGGGTAAGGGTTAGGGTTAGGGTTAGGGTTAGGGTTCGGCTACAGGGACGGTTTAGGGTACAGGTTAGGGTACGACAACGTTTTAGGGTGAGCGTACATGTTAGGTTATGGGTTAGTGTTGCGTACGGGTTAGGATTAGGAGACGGGTGAGGGTAAGGCTTCGGGTAAGCGTTAGGGTTAGGGTTAGGGGACGGGGACGGGGACGGGGACGGGGACGGTTTAGGGTACAGGTTAGGGTACGACAACGGTGTAGGGTGAGCGTACGTGTTAGGGTACGGGTTAGTGTTAGCGTACGAGTTAGGATTAGGGGACGGGTGAGGGTAAGGCTTCTGGTAAGGGTTAGGGTTAGGGTTAGGGGACGGTTTAGGGTACAGGTTAGGGTACGAAAACCGGTTAGGGTGAGCTAACGTGTTAGGGTACGGGTTAGTGTTAGCGTAAGGTTTAGGATTAGGGGACGGGTGAGGGTAAGTCTTCGGGTAAGGGTTAGGGTTAGGGTTAGGGTTAGGGTTAGGGTTAGGGGACGGGGACGGTTTAGGGTACAGGTTAGTGTACGACAACGGTTTAGGGTGAGCGTACGTGTTAGGGTACGGGTTAGTGTTAGCGTACGGATTAGGATTAGGGGACGGGTGAGGGTAAGGCTTCGGGTAAGGGTTAGGGTTAGGGTTAGGGTTAGGGTTAGGGTTACGGGACGGGGAAAGGGACGGTTTATGGTACATGTTAGGGTACGACAACAGTTTAGGGTGAGCGTACGTGTTAGGGTACGGGTTAGTGTTAGCGTACGGGTTAGGATTAGGGGACGGGTGAGGGTAAGGCTTCGGGTAAGGGTTAGGGTTAGGGTTAGGGTTAGGGGACGGGGACGGGGACGGCGCCGGTTTAGGGTACAGGTTAGTGTACGACAACGGTTTAGGGTGAGCGTACGTGTTAGGGTACGGGTTAGTGTTAGCGTACGGGGTAGGATTAGGGGACGGTTGAGGGTAAGGCTTCGGGTAAGCGTTAGGGTTAGGGTTAGGGTTAGGGTTAGGGTTAGGGAACGGGGAAGGTTTAGGGTACAGGTTAGGGTACGACAACGGTTTACGGTGAGCGTACGTTTTAGGGTACGGGTTAGTGTTAGCGTACGGGTTAGGATTAGGGGACGGGTGAGGGTAAGGCTTCTGGTAAGGGTTAGGGTTAGGGTTAGGGTTAGGGGACGGGGACGGTTTAGGGTACAAGTTACGGTACGACAACGGTTTAGGGTGAGCGTACGTGTTAGGGTACAGGTTAGTGTTAGCGTACGGGTTAGGATTAGGGAACGGGTGAGGGTAAGGCTTCGGGTAAGGGTTAGGGTTAGGGTTAGGGGACGGGGACGGTTTAGGGTACAGGTTAGGGTACGACAACGGTTTAGGGTGAGCGTACGTGTTAGGGTACGGTTTAGTGTTAGCGTACGGGTTAGAATTATGGGACGGGTGAGGGTAAGGCTTCGGGTAAGGGTTAGGGTTAGGGTTAGGGTTAGGGTTAGGGGACGCGGACGGTTTAGGGTACAGGTTAGGGTACGACAAAGGTTTAGGGTGAGCGTACGTGTTAGGGTACAGGTTAGTGTTAGCGTACGGGTTAGGATTAGGGCACGGGTGAGGGTAAGGCTTCGGGTAAGGGTTAGGGTTAGGGTTAGGGTTAGGGGACGGGGACGGTTTAGGGTACAGGTTAGGGTACGAAAACGGTTTAGGGTGAGCGTACGTGTTAGGGTACGGGTTAGTGTTAGCGTACGGGTTAGGATTAGGGGACGGGTGAGGGTAAGGCTTCGGGTAAGTGTTAGGGTTAGGGTTAGGGTTAGGGTTAGGGTACGGGGACGGTTTAGGGTACAGGTTAGGGTACGACAACGATTTAGGGTGAGCGTACGTGTTAGGGTACGGGTTAGTGTTAGCGTACGGGTTAGGATTAGGGGACGGGTGAGGGTAAGACTTCGGGTAAGGGTTAGGGTTAGGGTTACGGTTAGGGGACGGGACGGTTTAGGGTACAGGTTAGGCTACGACAACGGTTTAGGGTGAGCGTACGTGTTAGGTTACGGGATAGTGTTAGCGTACGGGTTAGGATTAGGAGACGGGTGAGGGTAAGGCTTCGGGTAAGGGTTAGGGTTAGGATTAGGGTTAGGTTTAGGGGACGGGGACGGTTTAGGGTACACGTTAGGGTACGACAACGGTTTAGGGTGAGCGTACGTGTTAGGGTACGGGTTAGTGTTATCGTACGGGTTAGGATTAGGGGACGGGTGAGGGTAAGTCTTCGGGTAAGTGTTAGGGTTAGGGTTAGGGTTAGGGTTAGTGTTCGGGGACGGTTTAGGGTACAGGTTAGGGTACGACAACGATTTAGGTTGAGCGTACGTGTTAGGGTACGGGTTAGTGTTAGCGTACGAGTTAGGATTAGGGGACGGGTGAGGGTAAGGCTTCGGGTAAGGGTTAGGGTTAGGGTTAGGGCTAGGGTTAGGGTTAGGGGACGGGGACAGGGACGGTTTAGGGTACAGGTTAGGGTATGGGTTAGTGTTAGCGTACGGGTTAGGATTAGGGGACGGATGAGGGTAAGGCTTCGGGTAAGGGTTAGGGTTAGGGTTAGGGGACGGGGACGGGGACGGGGACGGGTTAGGGTTAGGGTTAGGGTTAGGGGACGGGGACGGGGACGGTTTAGGGTCCAGGTTAGGGTACGACAACGGTTTAGGGTGAGCGTACGTGTTAGGGTACGGTTTAGTGTTAGCGTACGGGTTAGGATTAGGGTACGGGTGAGGGTAAGTCTTCGGGTAAGTGTTAGGGTTAGGGTTAGGGTTAGGGTTAGTGTTCGGGGCCGGTTTAGGGTACAGGTTAGTGTACGACAACGATTTAGGGTGAGCGTACGTGTTAGGGTACGGGTTAGTGTTAGCGTACGAGTTAGGATTAGGGGACGGGTGAGGGTAAGGCTTCGGGTAAGGGTTAGGGATAGGGTTAGGGTTAGGGTTAGGGGACGGGGACGGTTTAGGGTACAGGTTAGGCTGCGACAACGTTTTAGGGTGAGCGTACGTGTTAGGGTACGGGTTAGTGTTAGCGTACGGTTTAGGATTAGGGGACGGGTGAGGATAAGGCTTCGGGTAAGGGTTAGGGTAAGGGTTAGGGCTAGGGTTAGGGTTAGGGGACGGTGACAGGGACGGTTTAGGGTACAGGTTAGGGTATGGGTTAGTGTTAGCGTACGGGTTAGGATTAGGGGACGGGTGAGGGTAAGGCTTCGGATAAGGGTTAGGGTTAGGGTTAGGGGACGGGGACGGGGACGCGGACGGGTTAGGGTTAGGGTTAGGGTTAGGGGACGGGGACGGGGACGGTTTAGGGTCCAGGTTAGGGTACGACAACGGTTTAGGGTGAGCGTACGTGTTAGGGTACGGGTTAGTGTTAGCGTACGGGTTATTATTAGGGGACGGGTGAGGGTAAGGCTTCGGGTAAGGGTTAGGGTTAGGGTGAGGGGACGGGGACGGGTACTGGGACGGTTTAGGGTACAGGTTAGGGTACAACAACGGTTTAGGGTGAGCTTACGTGTTAGGGTACGGGTTAGTGTTTGCGTACAGGTTAGGATTAGGGGACGGGTGAGGGTAAGGGTTAGGGTTGGGGTTAGGATTAGGGTTAGGGTTAGGGTTAGGGGACGGGGACGGTTTAGGGTACAGGTTAGGGTACGACAACGGTTTAGGGTGAGCGTACGTGTTAGGGTACGGGTTAGTGTTAGCGTACGGGTTAGGATTAGGGGACGGGTGAGGGTAAGGCTTCGGGTAAGGGTTAGGGTTAGGGTTAGGGTTAGGTTTAGGGGACGGGGACGGGGACGGGGACGGTTTAGGGTACAGGTTAGTGTAGGACTACGGTTTAGGGTGAGCGTACGTGTTAGGGTACGGGTTAGTGTTAGCGTACGGGTTAGGATTAGGGGACGGGTGAGTGTAAGGCTTCGGGTAAGGATTAGGGTTAGGGTTAGGGTTAGGGGACGGGGACGGTTTAGGGTACAGGTTAGTGTACGTCAACGGTTTAGGGTGAGCGTACGTGTTAGGGTACGGGTTAGCGTTAGCGTACGGGTTAGGATTAGGGGACGGGTGAGGGTAAGGCTTTGGGTAAGGGTTAGGGTTAGGGTTAGGGTTCGGGTTAGGTTTAGGGGACGGGGACGGTTTAGGGTACAGATTAGGGTACGACAACGGTTTAGGGTGAGCGTACGTGTTAGGGTACGGGTTAGTGTTAGCGTACGGGTTAGGATTAGGGGACGGGTGAGGGTAAGGCTTCGGGTAAGGGTTAGGGTTAGGGTTAGGGTTAGGGTTAGGGAACGGGGACGGTTTAGGGTACAGGTTAGGGTACGACAACGGTTTAGGGTGAGCGTACGTGTTAGGGTATGGTTTAGTGTTAGCGTACGGGTGAGGATTAGGGGACGGGTGAGTGTAAGGCTTCGGGTAAGGGTTAGGGTTAGGGTTAGGGGACGGGGACGGGGACAGGGACGGGGACGGTTTAGGGTACAGGTTAAGGTACGACAACGATTTAGGGTGAGCGTACGTGTTAGGGTACGGGTTAGTGTTAGCGTACGGGTTAGGATTAGGGGACGGGAGAGGGTAAGGCTTCGGGTAAAGGTTAGGGTTAACGTTAGGGTTACGGTTAGGGGACGGGGACGTGGACGGTTTAGGGTACACTTTAGGGTACGACAACGGTTTAGGGTGAGCGTACGTGTTAGGGTACGGGTTAGTGTTAGCGTACGGGTTAGGATTAGGGGACGGGTGAGGGTAAGGCTTCGGGTAAGGGTTAGGGTTAGGGTTAGGGTTAGGGTTAGGGGACAGGGACGGTTTAGGGTACAGGTTAGGGTACGACAACGGTTTAGTGTGAGCGTACGTGTTAGGGTACAGGTTAGTGTTAGCGTACGTGTTAGGTTTAGGGGACGGGTGAGGGTAAGGCTTCGGGAAAGGGTTAGGGTTAGAGTTAGGGGACGGGCACGGGGACGGTTTAGGGTACAAGTTAGGGTACGACAACGGTTTAGGGTGAGGGTACGTGTTAGGGTACGGGTTAGTGTTAGCGTACGTGTTAGGTTTAGGGGACGGGTGAGGGTAAGGCTTCGGGAAAGGGTTAGGGTTAGGGTTAGGGTTAGGGGACGGGGACGGTTTAGGGTACAGGTTAGGGTACGACAACCGTTTAGGGTGAGCATACGTGTTAGGGTACGGGTTAGTGTTAGCGTACGGGTTAGAATTAGGGGACGGGTGAGTGTAAGGCTTCGGGTAAGGGTTAGGGTTAGGGTTAGGGTTAGGGTTAGGGGACGGGGACGGGGACGGTTTAGGGTACAGGTTAGGGTACGACAACGGTTTAGGGTGAGCGTACGTGTTAGGGTACGGGTTAGTGTTAGCGTACGGGTTAGAATTAGGGGACGGGTGAGGGTAAGGCTTCGGGTAAGGGTTAGGGTTAGGGTTAGGTTTAGGGTTAGGGGACGGGGACGGTTTAGGGTACAGGTTAGGGTACGACAACGGTTTAGGGTGAGCGTACGTGTTTGGGTACGGGTTAGTGTTAGCGTACGGGTTAGGATTAGGGGACGGGTGAGGGTAAGGCTTCGGGTAAGGGTTAGGGTTAGGGTTAGGGTTAAGGTTAGGGTTAGGGGACGGGGACGGTTTACGGTACAGGTTAGGGTACGACAACGGTTTAGGGTGAGCGTACGTGTTAGGGTACGGGTTAGTGTTTGCGTACATGTGAGGATTAGAGGACGGATGAGTGTAAGGCTTCGGGTAAGGGTTAGGGTTAGGGGACGGGGATGGTTTAGGGTACAGGTTAGGGTACGACAACGGTTTAGGGTGAGCGTACGTGTTTGGGTACGGGTTAGTGTTAGCGTACGGGTTAGGATTAGGGGACGGGTGAGGGTAAGGCTTCGGGTAAGTGTTAGGGTTTGGCTTAGGGTTAGGGTTAGGGTTAGGGTTCAGGGACGGTTTAGGGTACAGGTTAGGGTACGACAACAATTTAGGGTGAGCGTACGTGTTAGGGTACGGGTTAGTGTTAGCGTACGAGTTAGGATTAGGGGACGGGTGAGGGTAAGGCTTCGTGTAAGGGTTAGGGTTAGGGTTAGGGTTATGGGACGGGGATGGTTTAGGGTACAGGTTAGGCTGCGTCAACGGTTTAGGGTGAGCGTACGTGTTAGGGTACGGGTTAGTGTTAGCGTACGGGTTAGGATTAGGGGACGGGTGAGGGTAAGGCTTCGGGTAAGGGTTAGGGTTAGGGTTAGGGTTAGGGTTAGGGGACGGGGACAGGGACGGTTTAGGGTACATTTTAGGGTACGACAACGGTTTAGGGTGAGCGTACATGTTAGGGTATGGGTTAGTGTTAGCGTACGGGTTAGGATTAAGGGACGGGTGAGGGTAAGGCTTCGGGTAAGGGTTAGGGTTAGGGTTAGGGGACGGGGACGGGGACGGGGACGGTATAGGGTACAGGATAGGGTACGACAACGGTTTAGGGTGAGCGTACGTGTTAGAGTACGGGTTAGTGTTAGCGTACGGGTTAGGATTAGGGAACGGGTGAGGATAAGGCTTCGGGTAAGGGTTAGTGTTAGGGTTAGGTTTAGGGATAGGGTTAGGGGACGGGGACGGTTTAGGGTACAGGTTAGGGTACGACAACGGTTTAGGGTGAGCGTACGTGTTAGGGTACGGGTTAGTGTTATCGTACGGGTGAGGATTAGGGGACGGGTGAGGGTAAGGCTTCGGGTAAGTGTTAGGGTTAGGGTTAGGTGACGGGGACGGTTTAGGGTACAGGTTAGGGTACGACAACGGTTTAGGGTGAGCGTACGTGTTAGGGTACGGGTTAGTGTTAGCGCACGGGTTAGGATAAGGGGACGGGTGAGGTTAAGGCTTCGGGTAAGGGTTAATGTTAGGGTTAGGGTTAGGGGACGGGGACGGTTTAGGGTACAGGTTAGCGTACGACAACGGTTTAGGGTGAGCGTACGTGTTAGGGTACGTGTTAGTGTTAGCGTACGGATTAGGATTAGGGGACGGGTGAGGGTAAGACTTCGGGTAAGTGTTAGGGTTAGGGTTAGGGTTAGGGTTAGGGTACGGGGACGGTTTAGGGTACAGGTTAGGGTATGACAACGATTTAGGTTGAGCGTACGTGTTAGGGTAGGGGTTAGTGTTAGCGTACGTGTTAGGATTAGGGGACGGGTGAGGGTAAGGCTTCGGGTAAGGGATAGGGTTAGGGTTAGGGTTAGGGGACGGGGACGGTTTAAGGTACAGGTTAGGATATGACAACGGTTTATGGTGACCGTACGTGTTAGGGTAAGGGTTAGTGTTAGCGTACGGGTTAGGATTAGGGGACGGGTGAGGGTAAGGCTTCGGGTAAGGGTTAGGGTTAGGGTTAGGGTTAGGGGACGGGGACGGGGACGGGGACGGTTTAGGGTACAGGTTAGGGTACGACAACGGTTTAGGGTGAGCGTACGTGTTAGGGTACGGGTTAGTGTTAGCGTACGGTTTAGGATTAGGGGACGGGTAAGAGTAAGGCTTCGGGTAAGGTTTAGGGTTAGGGTTAGGGTTAGGGGATGGGGACGGTTTAGGGTACAGGTTAGTGTACGACAACGGTTTAGGGTGAGCGTACATGTTAGGGTACGTGTTAGTGTTGGCGTACGGGTTAGTATTAGGGGACGGGTGAGGGTAAGGCTTCGGGTAAGGGTTAGGGTTAGGGTTAGGGTTAGGGGACGGGGACGGTTTAGGGTACAGGTTAGGGTACGACAACCGTTTAGGGTGAGCGTACGTGTTAGGGTACGGGTTAGTGTTAGCGTACGGGTTAGGATTAAGGGACGGGTGAGTGTAAGGCTTCGGGTAAGGGTTAGGGTTAGGGTTAGGGTTAGGGTTAGGGGACGGGGACGGGGACGGTTTAGGGTACAGGTTAGGGTACGACAACGGTTTAGGGTGAGCGTACGTGTTAGGGTACGGGTTAGTGTTAGCGTACGGGTTAGAATTAGGGGACGGGTGAGGGTAAGGCTTCGGGTAAGGGTTAGGGTTAGGGTTAGGGTTAGGTTTAGGGTTAGGGGACGGGGACGGTTTAGGGTACAGGTTAGGGTACGACAACGGTTTAGGGTGAGCGTACGTGTTTGGGTACGGGTTAGTGTTAGCGTACGGGTTAGGATTAGGGGACGGGTAAGGGTAAGGCTTCGGGTAAGGGTTAGGGTTAGGGTTAGGGTTAAGGTTAGGGTTAGGGGACGGGGACGGTTTACGGTACAGTTTAGGGTACGACAACGGTTTAGGGTGAGCGTACGTGTTAGGGTACGGGTTAGTGTTTGCGTACGGGTGAGGATTAGAGGACGGATGAGTGTAAGGCTTCGGGTAAGGGTTAGGGTTAGGGGACGGGGACGGTTTAGGGTACAGGTTAGGGTACGACAACGGTTTAGGGTGAGCGTACGTGTTTGGGTACGGGTTAGTGTTAGCGTACGGGTTAGGATTAGGGGACGGGTGAGGGTAAGGCTTCGGGTAAGTGTTAGGGTTTGGCTTAGGGTTAGGGTTAGGGTTAGGGTTCAGGGACGGTTTAGGGTACAGGTTAGGGTACGACAACAATTTAGGGTGAGCGTACGTGTTAGGGTACGGGTTAGTGTTAGCGTACGAGTTAGGATTAGGGGACGGGTGAGGGTAAGGCTTCGTGTAAGGGTTAGGGTTAGGGTTAGGGTTATGGGACGGGGATGGTTTAGGGTACAGGTTAGGCTGCGTCAACGGTTTAGGGTGAGCGTACGTGTTAGGGTACGGGTTAGTGTTAGCGTACGGGTTAGGATTAGGGGACGGGTGAGGGTAAGGCTTCGGGTAAGGGTTAGGGTTAGGGTTAGGGTTAGGGTTAGGGTTAGGGGACGGGGACAGGGACGGTTTAGGGTACATTTTAGGGTACGACAACAGTTTAGGGTGAGCGTACATGTTAGGGTATGGGTTAGTGTTAGCGTACGGGTTAGGATTAAGGGACGGGTGAGGGTAAGGCTTCGGGTAACGGTTAGGGTTAGGGTTAGGGGACGGGGACGGGGACGGGGACGGGGACGGTTTAGGGTACAGGATAGGGTACGAAAACGGTTTAGGGTGAGCGTACGTGTTAGGGTACGGGTTAGTGTTAGCGTACGGGTGAGGATTAGGGGACGGGTGAGGGTAAGGCTTCGGGTAAGGGTTAGGGTTAGGGTTAGGGGACGGGGACGGGGACGGCGACGGTTTAGGGTACAGGTTACTGACGACAACGGTTTAGGGTGAGCGTACGTGTTAGGGTACGTGTTAGTGTTAGCGTACGGGTTAGGATTAGGGGACGGGTGGGGGTAAGGCTTCGGGTAAGGCTTAGGGTTAGTGTTAGGGTTAGGGGACGGGGACGGTTTAGGGTACAAGTTAGGGTACGACAACGGTTTAGGGTGAGCGTACGTGTTAGGGTACTGGTTAGTGTTAGCGTACGGGTTAGGATTAGGGAACGGGTGAGGGTAAGGCTTCGGGTAAGGGTTAGGGTTAGCGTTAGGGGACAGGGACGATTTAGGGTACAGGTTAGGGTACGACAACGGTTTAGGGTGAGCGTACATGTTAGGGTACGGGTTAGTGTTAGCGTACGGGTTAGGATTAGGGGACGGGTGAGGATAAGGCTTCGGGTAAGGGTTAGGGTTAGGGTTAGGGTTAGGGTTAGGGGACGGGGACGGTTTAGGGTACAGGTTAGGGTACGACAACGGTTTAGGCTGAGCGTACGTGTTAGGGTACGGGTTAGTGTTAGCGTACGGGTTAGGATTAGGGGACGGGTGAATGTAAGGCTTCGGGTAAGGGTTAGGGTTAGGGTTAGGGTTAGGGTTAGGGGACGGGCACGGGGACGGTTTAGGGTACAGGTTAGGGTACGACAACGGTTTAGGGTGAGCGTCCGTTTTAGGGTACGGGTTAGTGTTAGCGTACGGTTTAGGATTAGGGGACGGGTAAGAGTAAGGCTTCGGGTAAGGTTTAGGGTTAGGGTTAGGGTTAGGGGATGGGGACGGTTTAGGGTACAGGTTAGTGTACGACAACGGTTTAGGGTGAGCGTACATGTTAGGGTACGTGTTAGTGTTGGCGTACGGGTTAGTATTAGGGGACGGGTGAGGGTAAGGCTTCGGTTAAGGGTTAGGGTTAGGGTTAGGGTTAGGGGACGGGGACGGGGACGGTTTAGGGTACAGGTTAGGGTACGAAAACGGTTTAGGGTGAGCTTACGTGTTAGGGTACGGGTTAGTGTTAGCGTAAGGGTTAGGATTAGGGGACGGGTGAGGGTAAGTCTTCGGGTAAGAGTTAGGGTTAGGCTTAGGGTTAGGGTTAGGGTTAGGTGACGGGGACGGTTTAGGGTACAGGTTAGTGTACGACAACGGTTTAGGGTGAGCGTACGTGTTAGGGTACGGGTTAGTGTTAGCGTACGGGTTAGGATTAGGGGACGGGTGAGGGTAAGGCTTCGGGTAAGGGTTAGGGTTAGTGTTAGGGTTAGGGTTAGGGTTACGGGACGGGGACAGGGACGGTTTAGGGTACAGGTTAGGGTACGACAACAGTTTAGGGTGAGCGTACGTGTTAGGGTACGGGTTAGTGTTAGCGTACGGGTTAGGATTAGGGGACGGGTGATGGTAAGGCTTCGGGTAAGGGTTAGGGTTAGGGTTAGGGGACGGGGACGGGGACGGCGCCGGTTTAGGGTACAGGTTAGTGTACGACAACGGTTTAGGGTGAGCGTACGTGTTATGGTACGGTTTAGTGTTAGCCTACGGGTTAGGATTAGGGGACGGGTGAGGGTAAGGCTTCGGGTAAGCGTTAGGGTTAGGGGACGGGGACGGTTTAGGGTACAGGTTAGGGTACGACAACGGTTTAGGTTGATCGTACGTTTTAGGGTACGGGTTAGTGTTAGAGTACGGGTTAGGATTAGGGGACGGGTGAGGGTAAGGCTTCGGGTAAGGGTTAGGGTTAGGGTTAGGATTAGGGGACGGGGATGGTTTAGGGTACAAGTTATGGTACGACAACCGTTTAGGGTGAGCGTACGTGTTAGGGTACGGGTTAGTGTTAGCGTACGGGTTAGGATTAGGGAACGGGTGAGGGTAAGGCTTCGGGTAAGGGTTAGGGATAGGGTTAGGGGACGGGGACGGTTTAGGGTACAGGTTAGGGTACGACAACGGTTTAGGGTGAGCGTACGTGTTAGGGTACGGGTTAGTGTTATCGTACGGGTTAGGATTAGGGGACGGGTGAGGGTAGGGCTTCGGGTAAGGGTTAGGGTTAGGGTTAGGGTTAGGGTTAGGGTTAGGGGACGGGGACGGTTTAGGGTACAGGTTAGGGTACGACAACGGTTTAGGGTGAGCGTACGTGTTAGGGTACGGGTAAGTGTTAGCGTACAGGTGAGGATTAGGTGACGGGTGAGTGTAAGGCTTCGGGTAAGGTTTAGGGTTAGGGTTAGGGTTAGGGTTAGGGGACGCGGACGGTTTAGGGTACATGTTAGGGTACGACAAAGGTTTAGGGTGAGCGTACGTGTTAGGGTATGGGTTAGTTTTAGCGTACGGGTTAGGATTAGGGGACGGGTGAGGGTAAGGCTTCGGGTAAGGGTTAGGGTTAGGGTTAGGGTTAGGGTTAGGGGACGGGGACGGTTTAGGTTACAGGTTAGTGTACGACAAGGGTATAGGGTGAGCGTACGTGTTAGGATACGGGTTAGTGTTAGCGTACGGGTTAGGATAAGGGGACGGGTGAGCATAAGGCTTCGGGTAAGGTTTAGGGTTAGGGTTAGGGTTAGGGGACGGGGACGGTTTAGGGTACAGGTTAGGGTACGACAACGATTTAGGGTGAGCGTACGTGTTAGGGTACGGGTTAGTGTTAGCGTACGGGTTAGGATTAGGGGAAGGGTGAGGGTAAGACTTCGGGTAAGGGTTAGGGTTAGGGTTAGGGTTAGGGGACTGGACGGTTTAGGGTACAGGTTAGGTTAGGACAACGGTTTAGGGTGAGCGTACGTGTTAGGTTACGGGTTAGTGTTAGAGTACGGGTTAGGATTAGGGGACGGATGAGGGTAAGGCTTCGGGTAAGGGTGAGGGTTAGAGTTAGGCTTAGGGTTAGGGGACGGGGACGGTTTAGGGTACAGGTTAGGGTACGACAACGGTTTAGGGTGAGCGTACGTGTTAGGGTACGGGTTAGTGTTAGCGTACGGGTTAGGATTAGGGGACGGGTGAGGGTAAGGCTTCGGGTAAGTGTTAGGGTTAGGGTTAGGGTAAGGGTTAGTGTTCGGGGACGGTTTAGGGTACAGGTTAGGGTACGACAACGATTTAGGGTCAGCGTACGTGTTAGGGTACGGGTTAGTGTTAGCGTACGAGTTAGGATTAGGGGACGGGTGAGGGTAAGGTTTCGGATAAGGGTTAGGGTTAGGGTTAGGGTTAGGGTTAGGGGACGGGGACGGTTTAGGGTACAGGTTAGGCTGCGACAACGGTTTAGGGTGAGCGTACGTGTTAGGGTACGGGTTAGTGTTAGCGTACGGGTTAGGATTAGGGGACGGGTGAGGGTAAGGCTTCGGGTAAGGGATAGGGTTAGGGTTAGGGTTAGGGGACGGGGACGGGGACGGTTTACGGTACAGGTTCTGGTATGACAACGGTTTAGGGTGAGCGTACGTGTTAGGGTACGGGTTAGTGTTAGCGTACGGGTTAGGATTAGGGTACGGGTGAGGGTAAGGCTTCGGGTAAGGGTTAGGGTTAGGGTTAGGGAACGGGGACGGGGACGGTTTAGGGTACAGGTTAGGGTACAACAACGGTTTAGGGTGAGCGTACGTGTTAGGGTACGGGTTAGTGTTAGCGTACGGTTTAGGATTAGGGGACGGGTAAGGGTAAGGCTTCGGGTAAGGGTTAGGGTTAGGGGATGGGGACGGTTTAGGGTACAGTTTAGTGTACGACAACGGTTTAGGGTGAGCGTACGTGTTAATGTACGGGTTAGTGTTGGCGTACGGGTTAGGATTAGGGGACGGGTGAGGGTAAGGCTTCGGGTAAGGGTTAGGGTTAGGGTTAGGGTTAGGGGACGGGGACGGGGACGGTTTAGGGTACAGGTTAGGGTACGTCAACCGTTTAGGGTGAGCGTACATGTTAGGGTACGGGTTAGTGTTAGTGTACGGGTTGGGAATAGGGGACGGGTGAGGGTAAGGCTTCGGGTAAGGCTTAGGGTTAGGGTTAGGGTTAGGGTTAGGGGACGTGGACGGTTTAGGGTACAGGTTAGGGTACGACAACCGTTTAGGGTGAGCGTACGTGTTAGGGTACGGGTTAGTGTTAGCGTACGGGTTAGGATTTGGGGACAGGTGAGGGTAAGGCTTCAGGTAAGGGTTAGGGTTAGGGTTAGGGTTAGGGTTAGGTTTAGGGGACCGGGACGGTTTAGGGTACAGGTTAGGGTACGACAACTGTTTTGGGTGAGCGTACGTGTTAGGGTGCGGGTTAGTGTTAGCGAACGGGTTAGTATTAGGGGACGGGTGAGGGTAAGGCTTCGGGTAAGGGTTAGGGTTAGGGTTAGGTTTAGGGTTAGGGTAGGGGACGAGGACGGTTTAGGGTACAGGTTAGTGTACGACAACGTTTTAGGGTGAGCGTACGTGTTAGGGTACGGGTTAGTGTTAGCGTACGGGTGAGGATTAGGGGACGGGTGAGGGTAAGGCTTCGGGTAAGGGTTAGGGTTAAGGTTAGGGGACGGGGACGTGTTAGGGTACAGGTTAGGGTACGACAACGGTTTAGGGTGAGCGTACGTGTTAGGGTACGGGTTAGTGTTAGCGTACGGGTTAGGATTAGGGGACGGGTGAGGGTAAGGCTTCGGGTAAGGGATAGGGTTAGGGTTAGGGTTAGGGTTAGGGGACGGGGACGGTTTAGGGTACAGGTTAGGGTATGACAACGGTTTAGGGTGAGCGTACGTGTTAGGGTACGGGTTAGTGTTAGCGTACGGGTTAGGATTAGGGGACGGGTGACGGTAAGGCTTCGGGTAAGGGTTAGGGTTAGGGTTAGGGTTAGGGGATGGGGATGGTTTAGGGTACAGGTTAGTGTACGACAACGGTTTAGGGTGAGCGTACGTGTTACGGTACGGGTTAGTGTTGGCGTACGGGTTAGGATTAGGGGACGGGTGAGGGTAAGGCTTCGGGTAAGGGTTAGGGTTAGGGTTAGGGTTAGGGGACGGGGACGGGGACGGTTTAGGGTACAGGTTAGGGTACGAAAACGGTTTAGGGTGAGCTTACGTGTTAGGTTATGGGTTAGTGTTAGCGTAAGGGTTAGGATTAGGGGACGGGTGAGGGTATGTCTTCGGGTAAGGGTTAGGGTTAGGGTTAGGGTTAGGGTTAGGGGACGGGGACGGGGACGGTTTAGGGTACAGGTTAGGGTACGACAACGGTTTAGGGTGAGCGTACGTGTTAGGGTACGGGTTAGTGTTAGCGTACGGTTTAGGATTAGGGGACGGGTAAGAGTAAGGCTTCGGGTAAGGTTTAGGGTTAGGGTTAGGGGATGGGGACGGTTTAGGGTACAGGTTAGTGTACGACAACGGTTTAGGGTGAGCGTACATGTTAGGGTACGTGTTAGTGTTGGCGTACGGGTTAGTATTAGGGGACGGGTGAGGGTAAGGCTTCGGTTAAGGGTTAGGGTTAGGGTTAGGGTTAGGGGACGGGGACGGGGACGGTTTAGGGTACAGGTTAGGGTACGAAAACGGTTTAGGGTGAGCTTACGTGTTAGGGTACGGGTTAGTGTTAGCGTAAGGGTTAGGATTAGGGGACGGGTGAGGGTAAGTCTTCGGGTAAGGGTTAGGGTTAGGCTTAGGGTTAGGGTTAGGGTTAGGGGACGGGGACGGTTTAGGGTACAGGTTAGTGTACGACAACGGTTTAGGGTGAGCGTACGTGTTAGGATACGGGTTAGTGTTAGCGTACGGGTTAGGATTAGGGGACGGGTGAGGGTAAGGCTTCGCGTAAGGGTTAGGGTTAGTGTTAGGGTTAGGGTTAGGGTTACGGGACGGGGACAGGGACGGTTTCGGGTACAGGTTAGGGTACGACAACAGTTTAGGGTGAGCGTACGTGTTAGGGTACGGGTTAGTGTTAGCGTACGGGTTAGGATTAGGGGACGGGTGAGGGTAAGGCTTCGGGTAAGGGTTAGGGTTAGGGTTAGGGGACGGGGACGGGGACGGCGCCGGTTTAGGGTACAGGTTAGTGTACGACAACGGTTTAGGGTGAGCGTACGTGATATGGTACGGTTTAGTGTTAGCGTACGGGTTAGGATTAGGGGACGGGTGAGGGTAAGGCTTCGGGTAAGCGTTAGGGTTAGGGTTAGGGGACGGGGACGGTTTAGGGTACAGGTTAGGGTACGACAACGGTTTAGGTTGATCGTACGTTTTAGGGTACGGGTTAGTGTTAGAGTACGGGTTAGGAATAGGGGACGGGTGAGGGTAAGGCTTAGGGTAAGGGTTAGGGTTAGGGTTAGTGTTAGGGGACGGGGATGGTTTAGGGTACAAGTTATGGTACGACAACGGTTTAGGTTGAGCGTACGTGTTAGGGTACGGGTTAGTGTTAGCGTACGGGTTAGGATTAGGGAACTGGTGAGGGTAAGGCTTTGGGTAAGGGTTAGGGTTACGGTTAGGGGACGGGGACGGTTTAGGGTACAGGTTAGGGTACGACAACGGTTTAGGGTGAGTGTACGTGTTAGGGTACGGGTTAGTGTTATCGTACGGGTTAGGATTAGGGGACGGGTGAGGGTAAGGCTTCGGGTAAGGGTTAGGGTAAGGGTTAGGGTTAGGGTTAGGGTTAGGGGACGGGGACGGTTTAGGGTACAGGTTAGGGTACGACAACTGTTTAGGGTGAGCGTACGTGTTAGGGTACGGGTTAGTGTTAGCGTACAGGTGAGGATTAGGTGACGGGTGAGTGTAAGGCTTCGGGTAAGGGTTAGGGTTAGGGTTAGGGTTAGGGTTAGGGGACGTGGACGGTTTAGGGTACATGTTAGGGTACGACAAAGGTTTAGGGTGAGCGTACGTGTTAGGGTATGGGTTAGTGTTAGCGTACGGGTTAGGATTAGGGGACGGGTGAGGGTAAGGCTTAGGGTAAGGGTTAGGGTTAGTGTTAGGGTTAGGGTTAGGGGACGGGGACGGTTTAGGGTACAGGTTAGTGTACGACAAGGGTTTAGGTTGAGCGTACGTGTTAGGATACGGGTTAGTGTTAGCGTACGGGTTAGGATAAGGGGACGGGTGAGCATAAGGCTTCGGGTAAGGGTTAGGGTTAGGGTTAGGGTTAGGGGACGGGGACGGTTTAGGGTACAGGTTAGGGTACGACAACGATTTAGGGTGAGCGTACGTGTTAGGGTACGGGTTAGTGTTAGCGTACGGGTTAGGATTAGGGGAAGGGTGAGGGTAAGACTTCGGGTAAGGGTTAGGGTTAGGGTTAGGGTTAGGGGACTGGACGGTTTAGGGTACAGGTTAGGCTAGGACAACGGTTTAGGGTGAGCGTACGTGTTAGGGTACGGGTTAGTGTTAGCGTACGAGTTAGGATTAGGGGACGGGTGAGGGTAAGGTTTCGGATAAGGGCTAGGGTTAGGGTTAGGGTTAGGGTTAGGGTTAGGGGACGGGGACGGTTTAGGGTACAGGTTAGGCTGCGACAACGGTTTAGGGTGAGCGTACGTGTTAGGGTACGGGTTAGTGTTAGCGTACGGGTTAGGATTAGGGTACGGGTGAGGGTAAGGCTTCGGGTAAGGGTTAGGGTTAGGGTTAGGGTTAGGGTTAGGGGACGGGGACGGGGACGGTTTAGGGTACAGGTTAGTGTACGACAACGGTTTAGGGTGAGCGTACGTGTTAGGGTACGGGTTAGTGTTAGCGTACGGTTTAGGATTAGGGGACGGGTAAGGGTAAGGCTTCGGGTAAGGGTTAGGGTTAGGGTTAGGGGATGGGGACGGTTTAGGGTACAGTTTAGTGTACGACAACGGTTTAGGGTGAGCGTACGTGTTAGGGTACGGGTTAGTGTTGGCGTACTTGTTAGGATTAGGGGACGGGTGAGGGTAAGGCTTCGGGTAAGGGTTAGGGTTAGGGTTAGGGTTAGGGGACGGGGACGGGGACGGTTTAGGGTACAGGTTAGGGTACGAAAACCGTTTAGGGTGAGCTTACGTGTTAGGGTACGGGTTAGTGTTAGCGTAAGGGTTAGGATTAGGGGACGGGTGAGGGTAAGTCTTCGGGTAAGGGTTAGGGTTAGGGTTAGCGTTAGGGTTAGGGTTAGGGGACGGGGACGGTTTAGGGTACAGGTTAGGGTACGACAACAGTTTAGGGTGAGCGTACGTGTTAGGGTACGGGTTAGTGTTAGCGTACGTGTTAGGATTAGGGGACGGGTGAGGGTAAGGCTTCGGGTAAGGGTTAGGGTTAGGGTTAGGGGACGGGGACGGGGACGGCGACGGTTTAGGGTACAGGTTACTGTACGACAACGGTTTAGGGTGAGCGTACGTGTTAGGGTACGGGTTAGTGTTAGCGTACGGGTTAGGATTAGGGGACGGGTGGGGGTAAGGCTTCGGGTAAGGCTTAGGGTTAGTGTTAGGGTTAGGGGACGGGGACGGTTTAGGGTACAAGTTAGGGTACGACAACGGTTTAGGGTGAGCGTACGTGTTAGGGTACTGGTTAGTGTTAGCGTACGGGTTAGGATTAGGGAACGGGTGAGGGTAAGGCTTCGGGTAAGGGTTAGGGTTAGCGTTAGGGGACAGGGACGATTTAGGGTACAGGTTAGGGTACGACAACGGTTTAGGGTGAGCGTACATGTTAGGGTACGGGTTAGTGTTAGCGTACGGGTTAGGATTAGGGGACGGGTGAATGTAAGGCTTCGGGTAAGGGTTAGGGATAGGGTTAGGGTTAGGTTTAGGGTTAGGGGACAGGGACGGTTTAGGGTACAGGTTAGGGTACGTCAACCGTTTAGGGTGAGCGTACGTGTTAGGGTACGGGTTAGTGTTAGTGTACGGGTTGGGAATAGGGGACGGGTGAGGGTAAGGCTTCGGGTAAGTGTTAGGGTTAGGGTTAGGGTTAGGGTTAGGGGACGGGGACGGTTTAGGGTACAGGTTAGGGTACGAAAACGGTTTAGGGTGAGCTTACGTGTTAGGTTATGGGTTAGTGTTAGCGTAAGGGTTAGGATTAGGGGACGGGTGAGGGTATGTCTTCGGGTAAGGGTTAGGGTTAGGGTTAGGGTTAGGGTTAGGGGACGGGGACGGGGACGGTTTAGGGTACAGGTTAGGGTACGACAACGGTTTAGGGTGAGCGTACGTGTTAGGGTACGGGTTAGTGTTAGCGTACGGTTTAGGATTAGGGGACGGGAAAGAGTAAGGCTTCGGGTAAGGTTTAGGGTTAGGGTTAGGGTTAGGGGATGGGGACGGTTTAGGGTACAGGTTAGTGTACGACAACGGTTTAGGGTGAGCGTACATGTTAGGGTACGTGTTAGTGTTGGCGTACGGGTTAGTATTAGGGGACGGGTGAGGGTAAGGCTTCGGTTAAGGGTTAGGGTTAGGGTTAGGGTTAGGGGACGGGGACGGGGACGGTTTAGGGTACAGGTTAGGGTACGAAAACGGTTTAGGGTGAGCTTACGTGTTAGGGTACAGGTTAGTGTTAGCGTAAGGGTTAGGATTAGGGGACGGGTGAGGGTAAGTCTTCGGGTAAGGGTTAGGGTTAGGCTTAGGGTTAGGGTTAGGGTTAGGGGACGGGGACGGTTTAGGGTACAGGTTAGTGTACGACAACGGTTTAGGGTGAGCGTACGTGTTAGGGTACGGGTTAGTGTTAGCGTACGGGTTAGGATTAGGGGACGGGTGAGGGTAAGGCTTCGGGTAAGGGTTAGGGTTAGTGTTAGGGTTAGGGTTAGGGTTACGGGACGGGGACAGGGACGGTTTAGGGTACAGGTTAGGGTACGACAACAGTTTAGGGTGAGCGTACGTGTTAGGGTACGGGTTAGAGTTAGCGTACGGGTTAGGATTAGGGGACGGGTGAGGGTAAGGCTTCGGGTAAGGGTTAGGGTTAGGGTTAGGGGACGGGGACGGGGACGGCGCCGGTTTAGGGTACAGGTTAGTGTACGACAACGGTTTAGGGTGAGCGTATGTGTTATGGTACGGTTTAGTGTTAGCGTACGGGTTAGGATTAGGGGACGGGTGAGGGTAAGGCTTCGGGTAAGCGTTAGGGTTAGGGTTAGGGTTAGGGGACGGGGACGGTTTAGGGTACAGGTTAGGGTACGACAACGGTTTAGGTTGATCGTACGTTTTAGGGTACGGGTTAGTGTTAGAGTACGGGTTAGGATTAGGGGACGGGTGAGGGTAAGGCTTCGGGTAAGGGTTAGGGTTAGGGTTAGTGTTAGGGGACGGGGATGGTTTAGGGTACAAGTTATGGTACGACAACGGTTTAGGTTGAGCGTACGTGTTAGGGTACGGGTTAGTGTTAGCGTACGGGTTAGGATTAGGGAACTGGTGAGGGTAAGGCTTTGGGTAAGGGTTAGGGTTAGGGTTAGGGGACGGGGACGGTTTAGGGTGCAGGTTAGGGTACGACAACGGTTTAGGGTGAGCGTACGTGTTAGGGTACGGGTTAGTGTTATCGTACGGGTTAGGATTAGGGGACGGGTGAGGGTAAGGCTTCGGGTAAGGGTTAGGGTTAGGGTTAGGGTTAGGGTTAGGGTTAGGGGACGGGGACGGTTTAGGGTACAGGTTAGGG
Source organism: Delphinapterus leucas (assembly GCF_059928025.1). Classification (NCBI taxonomy): domain Eukaryota; kingdom Metazoa; phylum Chordata; class Mammalia; order Artiodactyla; family Monodontidae; genus Delphinapterus; species Delphinapterus leucas. The sequence goes on along the minus strand of NW_028322235.1, from coordinate 16,458,883 downwards.
TACGACAACTCTTTAGGGTGAGCGTACGTGTTAGGGTACGGGTTAGTGTTAGCGTACAGGTGAGGATTAGGTGACGGGTGAGTGTAAGGCTTCGGGTAAGGGTTAGGGTTAGGGTTAGTGTTAGGGTTAGGGGACGCGGACGGTTTAGGGTACATGTTAGGGTACGACAAAGGTTTAGGGTGAGCGTACGTGTTAGGGTATGGGTTAGTGTTAGCGTACGGGTTAGGATTAGGGGACGGGTGAGGGTAAGGCTTCGGGTAAGGGTTAGGGTTAGGGTTAAGGTTAGGGTTAGGGGACGGGGACGGTTTAGGGTACAGGTTAGTGTACGACAAGGGTTTAGGGTGAGCGTACGTGTTAGGATACGGGTTAGTGTTAGCGTACGGGTTAGGATAAGGGGACGGGTGAGCATAAGGCTTCGGGTAAGGGTTAGGGTTAGGGTTAGGGTTAGGGGACGGGGACGGTTTAGGGTACAGGTTAGGGTACGACAACGATTTAGGGTGAGCGTACGTGTTAGGGTACGGGTTAGTGTTAGCGTACGGGTTAGGATTAGGGAACGGGTGCGGGTAAGGCTTCGGGTAAGGGTTAGGGTTAGCGTTAGGGGACAGGGACGATTTAGGGTACAGGTTAGGGTACGACAACGGTTTAGGGTGAGCGTACATGTTAGGGTACGTTTAGTGTTAGCGTACGGGTTAGGATTAGGGGACGGGTGAGGATAAGGCTTCGGGTAAGGGTTAGGGTTAGGGTTAGGGTTAGGGTTAGGGGACGGGGACGGTTTAGGGTACAGGTTAGGGTACGACAACGGTTTAGGCTGAGCGTACGTGTTAGGGTACAGGTTAGTGTTAGCGTACGGGTTAGGATTAGGGGACGGGTGAATGTAAGGCTTCGGGTAAGGGTTAGGGATAGGGTTAGGGTTAGGTTTAGGGTTAGGGGACGGGGACGGTTTAGGGTACAGGTTAGGGTACGTCAACCGTTTAGGGTGAGCGTACGTGTTAGGGTACGGGTTAGTGTTAGTGTACGGGTTGGGAATAGGGGACGGGTGAGGGTAAGGCTTCGGGTAAGGGTTAGGGTTAGGGTTAGGGTTAGGGTTAGGGGACGTGGACGGTTTAGGGTACAGGTTAGGGTACGACAACCGTTTAGGGTGAGCGTACGTGTTAGGGTACGGGTTAGTGTTAGCGTACGGGTTAGGATTTGGGGACAGGTGAGGGTAAGGCTTCAGGTAAGGGTTAGGGTTAGGGTTAGGGTTAGGTTTAGGGGACCGGGACGGTTTAGGGTACAGGTTAGGGTACGACAACTGTTTAGGGTGAGCGTACGTGTTAGGGTACGGGTTAGTGTTAGCGAACGGGTTAGTATTAGGGGACGGGTGAGGGTAAGGCTTCGGGTAAGGGTTAGGGTTAGGGTTAGGTTTAGGGTTAGGGTAGGGGACGGGGACGGTTTAGGGTACAGGTTAGTGTACGACAACGTTTTAGGGTGAGCGTACGTGTTAGGGTACGGGTTAGTGTTAGCGTACGGGTGAGGATTAGGGGACGGGTGAGGGTAAGGCTTCGGGTAAGGGTTAGGGTTAAGGTTAGGGGACGGGGACGGGTTAGGGTACAGGTTAGGGTACGACAACGGTTTAGGGTGAGCGTACGTGTTAGGGTACGGGTTAGTGTTAGCGTACGGGTTAGGATTAGGGGACGGGTGAGGGTAAGGCTTCGGGTAAGGGATAGGGTTAGGGTTAGGGTTAGGGTTAGGGGACGGGGACGGTTTAGGGTACAGGTTAGGGTATGACAACGGTTTAGGGTGAGCGTACGTGTTAGGGTACGGGTTAGTGTTAGCGTACGGGTTAGGATTAGGGGACGGGTGACGGTAAGGCTTCGGGTAAGGGTTAGGGTTAGGGTTAGGGTTAGGGGATGGGGATGGTTTAGGGTACAGGTTAGTGTACGACAACGGTTTAGGGTGAGCGTACGTGTTACGGTACGGGTTAGTGTTGGCGTACGGGTTAGGATTAGGGGACGGGTGAGGGTAAGGCTTCGGGTAAGGGTTAGGGTTAGGGTTAGGGTTGGGGGACGGGGACGGGGACGGTGTAGGGTACAGGTTAGGGTACGAAAACGGTTTAGGGTGAGCTTACGTGTTAGGTTATGGGTTAGTGTTAGCGTAAGGGTTAGGATTAGGGGACGGGTGAGGGTATGTCTTCGGGTAAGGGTTTGGGTTAGGGTTAGGGTTAGGGTTAGGGGACGGGGACGGGGACGGTTTAGGGTACAGGTTAGGGTACGACAACGGTTTAGGGTGAGCGTACGTGTTAGGGTACGGGTTAGTGTTAGCGTACGGTTTAGGATTAGGGGACGGGTAAGAGTAAGGCTTCGGGTAAGGTTTAGGGTTAGGGTTAGGGTTAGGGGATGGGGACGGTTTAGGGTACAGGTTAGTGTACGACAACGGTTTAGGGTGAGCGTACATGTTAGGGTACGTGTTAGTGTTGGCGTACGGGTTAGTATTAGGGGACGGGTGAGGGTAAGGCTTCGGTTAAGGGTTAGGGTTAGGGTTAGGGTTAGGGGACGGGGACGGGGACGGTTTAGGGTACAGGTTAGGGTACGAAAACGGTTTAGGGTGAGCTTACGTGTTAGGGTACGGGTTAGTGTTAGCGTAAGGGTTAGGATTAGGGGACGGGTGAGGGTAAGTCTTCGGGTAAGGGTTAGGGTTAGGCTTAGGGTTAGGGTTAGGGTTAGGGGACGGGGACGGTTTAGGGTACAGGTTAGTGTACGACAACGGTTTAGGGTGAGCGTACGTGTTAGGGTACGGGTTAGTGTTAGCGTACGGGTTAGGATTAGGGGACGGGTGAGGGTAAGGCTTCGGGTAAGGGTTAGGGTTAGTGTTAGGGTTAGGGTTAGGGTTACGGGACGGGGACAGGGACGGTTTAGGGTACAGGTTAGGGTACGACAACAGTTTAGGGTGAGCGTACGTGTTAGGGTACGGGTTAGTGTTAGCGTACGGGTTAGGATTAGGGGACGGGTGAGGGTAAGGCTTCGGGTAAGGGTTAGGGTTAGGGGACGGGGACGGGGACGGCGCCGGTTTAGGGTACAGGTTAGTGTACGACAACGGATTAGGGTGAGCGTACGTGTTATGGTACGGTTTAGTGTTAGCGTACGGGTTAGGATTAGGGGACGGGTGAGGGTAAGGCTTCGGGTAAGCGTTAGGGTTAGGGTTAGGGTTAGGGGACGGGGACGGTTTAGGGTACAGGTTAGGGTACGACAACGGTTTAGGTTGATCGTACGTTTTAGGGTACGGGTTAGTGTTAGAGTACGGGTTAGGTTTAGGGGACGGGTGAGGGTAAGGCTTCGGGTAAGGGTTAGGGTTAGGGTTAGTGTTAGGGGACGGGGATGGTTTAGGGTACAAGTTATGGTACGACAACGGTTTAGGTTGAGCGTACGTGTTAGGGTACGGGTTAGTGTTAGCGTACGGGTTAGGATTAGGGAACTGGTGAGGGTAAGGCTTCGGGTAAGGGTTAGGGTTAGGGTTAGGGGACGGGGAGGGTTTAGGGTACAGGTTAGGGTACGACAACGGTTTAGGGTGAGCGTACGTGTTAGGGTACGGGTTAGTGTTATCGTACGGGTTAGGATTAGGGGACGGGTGAGGGTAAGGCTTCGGGTAAGGGTTAGGGTTAGGGTTAGGGTTAGGGTTAGTGTTAGGGGACGGGGACGGTTTAGGGTACAGGTTAGGGTACGACAACTGTTTAGGGTGAGCGTACGTGTTAGGGTACGGGTTAGTGTTAGCGTACAGGTGAGGATTAGGTGACGGGTGAGTGTAAGGCTTCGGGTAAGGGTTAGGGTTAGAGTTAGGGTTAGGGTTAGGGGACGCGGACGGTTTAGGGTACATGTTAGGGTACGACAAAGGTTTAGGGTGAGCGTACGTGTTAGGGTATGGGTTAGTGTTAGCGTACGGGTTAGGATTAGGGGACGGGTGAGGGTAAGGCTTCGGGTAAGGGTTAGGGTTAGGGTTAAGGTTAGGGTTAGGGGACGGGGACGGTTTAGGGTACAGGTTAGTGTACGACAAGGGTTTAGGGTGAGCGTACGTGTTAGGATACGGGTTAGTGTTAGCGTACGGGTTAGGATAAGGGGACGGGTGAGCATAAGGCTTCGGGTAAGGGTTAGGGTTAGGGTTAGGGTTAGGGGACGGGGACGGTTTAGGGTACAGGTTAGGGTACGACAACGATTTAGGGTGAGCGTACGTGTTAGGGTACGGGTTAGTGTTAGCGTACGGGTTAGGATTAGGGGAAGGGTGAGGGTAAGACTTCGGGTAAGGGTTAGGGTTAGGGTTAGGGTTAGGGGACTGGACGGTTTAGGGTACAGGTTAGGCTAGGACAACGGTTTAGGGTGAGCGTACGTGTTAGGTTACGGGTTAGTGTTAGCGTTCGGGTTAGGATTAGGGGACGGGTGAGGGTAAGGCTTCGGGTAAGGGGGAGGGTTAGGGTTAGGTTTAGGGTTAGGGGACGGTTTAGGGTACAGGTTAGGGTACGACAACGGTTTAGGGTGAGCGTACGTGTTAGGGTACGGGTTAGTGTTAGCGTACGGGTTAGGATTAGGGGAAGGGTGAGGGTAAGGCTTCGGGTAAGTGTTAGGGTTAGGGTTAGGGTTAGGGTAAGCGTTAGTGTTTGGGGACGGTTTAGGGTACAGGTTAGGGTACGACAACGATTTAGGGTGAGCGTACGTGTTAGGGTACGGGTTAGTGTTAGCGTACGAGTTAGGATTAGGGGACGGGTGAGGGTAAGGTTTCGGATAAGGGTTAGGGTTAGGGTTAGGGTTAGGGTTAGGGGACGGGGACGGTTTAGGGTACAGGTTAGGCTGCGACAACGGTTTAGGGTGAGCGTACGTGTTAGGGTACGGGTTAGTGTTAGCGTACGGGTTAGGATTAGGGGACGGGTGAGGGTAAGGCTTCGGGTAAGGGATAGGGTTAGGGTTAGGGTTAGGGGACGGGGACGGGGACGGTTTACGGTACAGGTTATGGTATGACAACGGTTTAGGGTGAGCGTACGTGTTAGGGTACGGGTTAGTGTTAGCGCGGAGAGGCGAGTAAGGCTTCGGGTAAGGGTTAGGGTTAGGGTTAGGGTTAGGGTTAGGGGACGGGGACGGGGACGGTTTAGGGTACAGGTTAGGGTACGACAACGGTTTAGGTTGAGCGTACGTGTTAGGGTACGGGTTAGTGTTAGCGTACGGATTAGGATTAGGGGACGGGTAAGGGTAAGGCTTCGGGTAAGGGTTAGGGTTAGGGTTAGGGTTAGGGGATGGGGACGGTTTAGGGTACAGTTTAGTGTACGACAACGGTTTAGGGTGAGCGTACGGCGTACTTGTTAGGATTAGGGGACGGGTGAGGGTAAGGCTTCGGGTAAGGGTTAGGGTTAGGGTTAGGGGACGGGGACGGGGACGGTTTAGGGTACAGGTTAGGGTACGAAAACCGTTTAGGGTGAGCTTACGTGTTAGGGTACGGGTTAGTGTTAGCGTAAGGGTTAGGATTAGGGGACGGGTGAGGGTAAGTCTTCGGGTAAGGGTTAGGGTTAGGGTTAGCGTTAGGGTTAGGGTTAGGGGACGGGGACGGTTTAGGGTACAGGTTAGGGTACGACAACAGTTTAGGGTGAGCGTACGTGTTAGGGTACGGGTTAGTGTTAGCGTACGGGTTAGGATTAGGGGACGGGTGAGGGTAAGGCTTCGGGTAAGGGTTAGGGTTAGTGTTAGGGTTACGGGACGGGGACGGTTTAGGGTACAAGTTAGGGTACGACAACGGTTTAGGGTGAGCGTACGTGTTAGGGTACTGGTTAGTGTTAGCGTACGGGTTAGGATTAGGGAACGGGTGAGGGTAAGGCTTCGGGTAAGGGTTAGGGTTAGCGTTAGGGGACAGGGACGATTTAGGGTACAGGTTAGGGTACGACAACGGTTTAGTGTGAGCGTACATGTTAGGGTACGGGTTAGTGTTAGCGTACGGGTTAGGATTAGGGGACGGGTGAGGATAAGGCTTCGGGTAAGGGTTAGGGTTAGGGTTAGGGTTAGGGTTAGGGGACGGGGACGGTTTAGGGTACAGGTTAGGGTACGACAACGGTTTAGGCTGAGCGTACGTGTTAGGGTACCGGTTAGTGTTAGCGTACGGGTTAGGATTAGGGGACGGGTGAATGTAAGGCTTCGGGTAAGGGTAAGGGATAGGGTTAGGGTTAGGTTTAGGGTTAGGGGACAGGGACGGTTTAGGGTACAGGTTAGGGTACGTCAACCGTTTAGGGTGAGCGTACGTGTTAGGGTACGGGTTAGTGTTAGTGTACGGGTTGGGAATAGGGGACGGGTGAGGGTAAGGCTTCGGGTAAGTGTTAGGGTTAGGGTTAGGGTTAGGGTTAGGGGACGGGGACGGTTTAGGGTACAAGTTAGGGTACGACAACGGTTTAGGGTGAGCGTACGTGTTAGGGTATGGGTTAGTGTTAGCGTACGGGTTAGGATTAGGGGACGGGTGAGAGTAAGGCTTCGGGTAAGGGTTAGGGTTAGGGTTAGGGTTAGGGTTAGGGGACGTGGACGGTTTAGGGTACAGGTTAGGGTACGACAACCGTTTAGGGTGAGCGTACGTGTTAGGGTACGGGTTAGTGTTAGCATACGGGTTAGGATTTGGGGACGGGTGAGGGTAAGGCTTCAGGTAAGGGTTAGGGTTAGGGTTAGGGTTAGGGTTAGGTTTAGGGGACCGGGACGGTTTAGGGTACAGGTTAGGGTACGACAACTCTTTAGGGTGAGCGTACGTGTTAGGGTATGGGTTAGTGTTAGCGAACGGGTTAGTATTAGGGGACGGGTGAGGGTAAGGCTTCGGGTAAGGGTTAGGGTTAGGGTTAGGTTTAGGGTTAGGGTAGGGGACGGGGACGGTTTAGGGTACAGGTTAGTGTACGACAACGTTTTAGGGTGAGCGTACGTGTTAGGGTACGGGTTAGTGTTAGCGTACGGGTGAGGATTAGGGGACGGGTGAGGGTAAGGCTTCGGGTAAGGGTTAGGGTTAAGGTTAGGGGACGGGGACGGGTTAGGGTACAGGTTAGGGTACGACAACGGTTTAGGGTGAGCGTACGTGTTAGGGTACGGGTTAGTGTTAGCGTACGGTTTAGGATTAGGGGACGGGTGAGGGTAAGGCTTCGGGTAAGGGATAGGGTTAGGGTTAGGGTTAGGGTTAGGGGACGGGGACGGTTTAGGGTACAGGTTAGGGTATGACAACGGTTTAGGGTGAGCGTACGTGTTAGGGTACGGGTTAGTGTTAGCGTACGGGTTAGGATTAGGGGACGGGTGACGGTAAGGCTTCGGGTAAGGGTTAGGGTTAGGGTTAGGGTTAGGGGATGGGGACGGTTTAGGGTACAGGTTAGTGTACGACAACGGTTTAGGGTGAGCGTACGTGTTACGGTACGGGTTAGTGTTGGCGTACGGGTTAGGATTAGGGGACGGGTGAGGGTAAGGCTTCGGGTAAGGGTTAGGTTTAGGGTTAGGGTTAGGGTTAGGGGACGTGGACGGTTTAGGGTACAGTTTAGGGTACGACAACCGTTTACGGTGAGCGTACGTGTTAGGGTACGGGTTAGTGTTAGCGTACGGGTGAGGATTAGGGGACGGATGAGTTTAAGGCTTCGGGTAAGGGTTAGGGTTAGGGTTAGGTTTAGGTTTATGGGACGGGGACGGTTTAGGGTACAGGTTAGTGTACGACAACGGTTTAGGGTGAGCGTACGTGTTAGGGTACGGGTTAGTGTTAGGGTACGGGTTAGGATTAGGGGACGGGTGAGGGTAAGGCTTCGGGTAAGGGTTAGGGTTAGGGTTAGGGTTAGGGTTAGGGGACGGGGACGGGGACGGTTTAGGGTACAGGTTAGTGTACGACAACGGTTTAGGGTGAGCGTACGTGTTACGGTACGGGTTAGTGTTGGCGTACGGGTTAGGATTAGGGGACGGGTGAGGGTAAGGCTTCAGGTAAGGGTTAGGGTTAGGGTTAGGGTTAGGGGACGGGGACGGGTACGGTTTAGGGTACAGGTTAGGGTACGAAAACGGTTTAGGGTGAGCTTACGTGTTAGGGTATGGGTTAGTGTTAGCGTAAGGGTTAGGATTAGGGGACGGGTGAGGGTAAGTCTTCGGGTAAGGGTTAGGGTTAGGGTTAGGTTTAGGGTTAGGGTTAGGGGACGGGGACAGTTTAGGGTACAGGTTAGGGTACGACAACGGTTTAGGGTGAGCGTACGTGTTAGGGTACGGGTTAGTGTTAGCGTACGGGTTAGGATTAGGGGACGGGTGAGGGTAAGGCTTCGGGTAAGGGTTAGGGTTAGTGTTAGGGTTAGGGGACGGGGACGGTTTAGGGTACATGTTAGGGTACGACAACGGTTTAGGGTGAGCGTACGTGTTAGGGTACTGGTTAGTGTTAGCGTACGGGTTAGGATTAGGGAACGGGTGAGGGTAGGGCTTCGGGTAAGGGTTAGGGTTAGGTTTAGGGGACGGGGACGGTTTAGGGTACAGGTTAGGGTACGACAACGGTTTAGGTTGAGCGTACGTGTTAGGGTACGGGTTAGTGTTAGCGTACGGGTTAGGATTAGGGGACGGGTGAGGGTAAGGCTTCGCGTAAGGGTTAGGGTTAGGGTTAGGGTTAGGGTTAGGGTTAGGGGACGGGGACGGTTTAGGGTACAGGTTAGGGTACGACAACGGTTTAGGGTGAGCGTACGTGTTAGGGTACGGGTTAGTGTTTGCGTACGGATTAGGAGTAGGGGACGGGTGAGGGTAAGGCTTCGGGTAAGGGTTAGGGTTAGGGTTAGGGTTAGATTTAGGGTTAGGGTTAGGGGACGGTTTAGGGTACAGGTTAGGGTACGACAACGGTTTAGGGTGAGCGTACGTGTTAGGGTACGGGTTAGTGTTAGCGTACGGCTGAGGATTAGGTGACGGGTGAGTGTAAGGCTTCAGGTAAGGGTTAGGGTTAGGGTTAGGGTTAGGGTTAGGGGACGCGGACGGTTTAGGGTACAGGTTAGGGTACGACAAAGGTTTAGGGTGAGCGTACGTGAAAAGGTACGGGTTAGTGTTAGCGTACGGGTTAGGATTAGGGGACGGGTGAGGGTAAGGCTTCGGGTAAGGGTTAGGGTTAGGGTTAGGGTTAGGGTTAGGGGACGGGGACGGTTTAGGGTACAGGTTCGGCTGCGACAATGGTTTAGGGTGAGCGTACGTGTTAGGGTACGGGTTAGTGTTAGCGTACGGGTTAGGATTAGCGGACGGGTGAGGGTAAGGCTTCGGGTAAGTGTTAGGGTTAGGGTTAGGGCTAGTGTTAAGGTTAGGGGACGGGGACAGGGACGGTTAAGGGTACAGGTTAGGGTACGACAACGGTTTAGGGTGAGCGTACATGTTAGTGTATGTGTTAGTGTTAGCGTACGGGTTAGGATTAGGGGACGGGTGAGGGTAAGGCTTCGGGTAAGGGTTAGGGTTAGGGTTAGGGGACGGGGACGGGGACGGGGACGGTTTAGGGTACAGGTTAGGGTACGACAACGATTTAGGGTGAGCGTACGTGTTAGGGTACGGGTTAGTGTTAGCGTACGGGTTAGGATTAGAGGACGGCTGAGGGTAAGGCTTCGGGTAAAGGTTAGGGTTAGGGTTAGGGTTAGGGTTAGGGTTAGGGGACGGGGACGGTTTAGGGTACAGGTTAGGGTACGACAACGGTTTAGGGTGAGCGTACGTGTTAGGGTACGGGTTAGTGTTAGCGTACGGGTTAGGATTAGGGGACGGGTGAGTGTAAGGCTTCGGGTAAGGGTTAGGGATAGGGTTAGGGTTAGGTTTAGGGTTAGGGGACGGGGACGGTTTAGGGTACAGGTTAGGGTACGTCAACGGTTTAGGGTGAGCGTACGTGTTAGGGTACGGGTTAGTGTTAGTGTACGGGTTAGGATTAGGGGACGGGTGAGGGTAAGGCTTCGGGTAAGGGTTAGGGTTAGGGTTAGGGTTAGGGGACGGGGACGGTTTAGGGTACAAGTTAGGGTATGACAACGGTTTAGGGTGAGCGTACGTGTTAGGGTACGGGTTAGTGTTAGCGTACGGGTTAGGATTAGGGGACGGGTGAGTGTAAGGCTTCGGGTAAGGGTTAGGGTTAGGGTTAGGGGAAGGGGACGGGGACAGGGACGGGGACGGTTTAGGGTACAGGTTAAGGTACGACAACGATTTAGGGTGAGCGTACGTGTTAGGGTACGGGTTAGTGTTAGCGTACGGGTTAGGATTAGGGGACGGGAGAGGGTAAGGCTTCGGGTAAAGGTTAGGGTTAAGGTTAGGGTTACGGTTAGGGGACGGGGACGTGGACGGTTTAGGGTACAGTTTAGCGTACGACAACGGTTTAGGGTGAGCGTACGTGTTAGGGTACGGGTTAGTGTTAGCGTACGGGTTAGGATTAGGGGACGGGTGAGGGTAAGGCTTCGGGTAAGGGTTAGGGATAGGGTTAGGGTTAGGTTTAGGGTTAGGGGACGGGGACGGTTTAGGGTACAGGTTAGGGTACGTCAACGGTTTAGGGTGAGCGTACGTGTTAGGGTACGGGTTAGTGTTAGTGTACGGGTTAGGATTAGGGGACGGGTGAGGGTAAGGCTTCGGGTAAGGGTTAGGGTTAGGGTTAGCGTTAGGGGACGGGGACGGTTTAGGGTACAAGTTAGGGTATGACAACGGTTTAGGGTGAGCGTACGTGTTAGGGTACGGGTTAGTGTTAGCGTACGGGTTAGGATTAGGGGACGGGTGAGTGTAAGGCTTCGGGTAAGGGTTAGGGTTAGGGTTAGGGGACGGGGACGGGGACAGGGACGGGGACGGTTTAGGGTACAGGTTAAGGTACGACAACGATTTAGGGTGAGCGTACGTGTTAGGGTACGGGTTAGTGTTAGCGTACGGGTTAGGATTAGGGGACGGGAGAGGGTAAGGCTTCGGGTAAAGGTTAGGGTTAAGGTTAGGGTTACGGTTAGGGGACGGGGACGTGGACGGTTTAGGGTACAGTTTAGGGTACGACAACGGTTTAGGGTGAGCGTACGTGTTAGGGTACGGGTTAGTGTTAGCGTACGGGTTAGGATTAGGGGACGGGTGAGGGTAAGGCTTCGGGTAAGGGTTAGGGTTAGGGTTAGGGTTAGGGTTAGGGGACAGGGACGGTTTAGGGTACAGGTTAGGGTACGACAACGGTTTAGGGTGAGCGTACGTTTTAGGGTACGGGTTAGTGTTAGCGTACGTGTTAGGTTTAGGGAACGGGTGAGGGTAAGGCTTCGGGAAAGGGTTAGGGTTAGGGTTAGGGGACGGGCACGGGGACGGTTTAGGGTACAAGTTAGGGTACGACAACGGTTTAGGATGAGGGTACGTGTTAGGGTACGGGTTAGTGTTAGCTAATGGGTTAGGATTAGGGGACGGGTTAGGGTAAGGCTTCGGGTAAGGGTTAGGGTTAGGGTTAGGGTTAGGGGACGGGGACGGTTTAGGGTACAGGTTAGGGTACGACAACCGTTTAGGGTGAGCGTACGTGTTAGGGTACGGGTTAGTGTTAGCGTACGGGTTAGGATTAAGGGACGGGTGAGTGTAAGGCTTCGGGTTAGGGTTAGGGTTAGGGTTAGGGTTAGGGGACGGGGACGGGGACGGGGACGGTTTAGGGTACAGGTTAGGGTACGACAACGGTTTAGGGTGAGCGTACGTGTTAGGGTACGGGTTAGTGTTAGCGTACGGGTTAGAATTAGGGGACGGGTGAGGGTAAGGCTTCGGGTAAGGGTTAGGGTTAGGGTTAGGGTTAGGTTTAGGGTTAGGGGACGGGAACGGTTTAGGGTACAGGTTAGGGTACGACAACGGTTTAGGGTGAGCGTACGTGTTTGGGTACGGGTTAGTGTTAGCGTATGGGTTAGGATTAGGGGACGGGTGAGGGTAAGGCTTCGGGTAAGGGTTAGGGTTAAGGTTAGGGTTAGGGGACGGGGACGGTTTACGGTACAGGTTAGGGTACGACAACGGTTTAGGGTGAGCGTACGTGTTAGGGTACGGGTTAGTGTTTGCGTACGGGTGAGGATTAGAGGACGGATGAGTGTAAGGCTTCGGGTAAGGGTTAGGGTTAGGGACGGGGACGGTTTAGGGTACAGGTTAGGGTACGACAACGGTTTAGGGTGAGCGTACGTGTTTGGGTACGGGTTAGTGTTAGCGTACGGGTTAGGATTAGGGGACGGGTGAGGGTAAGGCTTCGGGTAAGTGTTAGGGTTTGGCTTAGGGTTAGGGTTAGGGTTAGGGTTCAGGGACGGTTTAGGGTACAGGTTAGGGTACGACAACAATTTAGGGTGAGCGTACGTGTTAGGGTACGGGTTAGTGTTAGCGTACGAGTTAGGATTAGGGGACGGGTGAGGGTAAGGCTTCGTGTAAGGGTTAGGGTTAGGTTTAGGGTTATGGGACGGGGATGGTTTAGGGTACAGGTTAGGCTGCGTCAACGGTTTAGGGTGAGCGTACGTGTTAGGGTACGGGTTAGTGTTAGCGTACGGGTTAGGATTAGGGGACGGGTGAGGGTAAGGCTTCGGGTAAGGGTTAGGGTTAGGGTTAGGGTTAGGGTTAGGGTTAGGGGACGGGGACAGGGACGGTTTAGGGTACATTTTAGGGTACGACAACGGTTTAGGGTGAGCGTACATGTTAGGGTATGGGTTAGTGTTAGCGTACGGGTTAGGATTAAGGGACGGGTGAGGGTAAGGATTCGGGTAAGGGTTAGGGTTAGGGTTAGGGGACGGGGACGGGGACGGGGACGGGGACGGTTTAGGGTACAGGATAGGGTACGACAACGGTTTAGGGTGAGCGTACGTGTTAGGGTACGGGTTAGTGTTAGCGTACGGGTGAGGATTAGGGGACGGGTGAGGGTAAGGCTTCGGGTAAGGGTTAATGTTAGGGTTAGGGTTAGGGGACGGGGACGGTTTAGGGTACAGGTTAGGGTACGACAACGGTTTAGGGTGAGCGTACGTGTTAGGGTACGTGTTAGTGTTAGCGTACGGATTAGGATTAGGGGACGGGTGAGGGTAAGACTTCGGGTAAGTGTTAGGGTTAGGGTTAGGGTTAGGGTTAGGGTACGGGGACGGTTTAGGGTACAGGTTAGGGTATGACAACGATTTAGGTTGAGCGTACGTGTTAGGGTAGGGGTTAGTGTTAGCGTACGTGTTAGGATTAGGGGACGGGTGAGGGTAAGGCTTCGGGTAAGGGATAGGGTTAGGGTTAGGTTTAGGGTTAGGGGACGGGGACGGTTTAGGGTACAGGTTAGGATATGACAACGGTTTAGGGTGAGCGTACGTGTTAGGGTACGGGTTAGTGTTAGCGTACGGGTTAGGATTAGGGGACGGGTGAGGGTAAGGCTTCGGGTAAGGGTTAGGGTTAGGGTTAGGGTTAGGGTTAGGGGACGGGGACGGGGACGGTTTAGGGTACAGGTTAGGGTACGACAACGGTTTAGGGTGAGCGTCCGTGTTAGGGTACGGGTTAGTGTTAGCGTACGGTTTAGGATTAGGGGACGGGTAAGAGTAAGGCTTCGGGTAAGGTTTAGGGTTAGGGTTAGGGTTAGGGGATGGGGACGGTTTAGGGTACAGGTTAGTGTACGACAACGGTTTAGGGTGAGCGTACATGTTACGGTACGTGTTAGTGTTGGCGTACGGGTTAGTATTAGGGGACGGGTGAGGGTAAGGCTTCGGTTAAGGGTTAGGGTTAGGGTTAGGGTTAGGGGACGGGGACGGGGACGGTTTAGGGTACAGGTTAGGGTACGAAAACGGTTTAGGGTGAGCTTACGTGTTAGGGTACGGGTTAGTGTTAGCGTAAGGGTTAGGATTAGGGGACGGGTGAGGGTAAGTCTTCGGGTAAGAGTTAGGGTTAGGCTTAGGGTTAGGGTTAGGGTTAGGGGACGGGGACGGTTTAGGGTACAGGTTAGTGTACGACAACGGTTTAGGGTGAGCGTACGTGTTAGGGTACGGGTTAGTGTTAGCGTACGGGTTAGGATTAGGGGACGGGTGAGGGTAAGGCTTCGGGTAAGGGTTAGGGTTAGTGTTAGGGTTAGGGTTAGGGTTACGGGACGGGGACAGGGACGGTTTAGGGTACAGGTTAGGGTTCGACAACAGTTTAGGGTGAGCGTACGTGTTAGGGTACGGGTTAGTGTTAGCGTACGCGTTAGGATTAGGGGACGGGTGATGGTAAGGCTTCGGGTAAGAGTTAGGGTTAGGGTTAGGGGACGGGGACGGGGACGGCGCCGGTTTAGGGTACAGGTTAGTGTACGACAACGGTTTAGGTTGAGCGTACGTGTTATGGTACGGTTTAGTGTTAGCGTACGGGTTAGGATTAGGGGACGGGTGAGGGTAAGGCTTCGGGTAAGCGTTAGGGTTAGGGTTAGGGTTAGGGGACGGGGACGGTTTAGGGTACAGGTTAGGGTACGACAACGGTTTAGGTTGATCGTACGTTTTAGGGTACGGGTTAGTGTTAGAGTACGGGTTAGGATTAGGGGACGGGTGAGGGTAAGGCTTCGGGTAAGGGTTAGGGTTAGGGTTAGGGTTAGGGGACGGGGATGGTTTAGGGTACAAGTTATGGTACGACAACCATTTAGGGTGAGCGTACGTGTTAGGGTACGGGTTAGTGTTAGCGTACGGGTTAGGATTAGGGAACGGGTGAGGGTAAGGCTTCGGGTAAGGGTTAGGGTTAGGGTTAGGGGACGGGGACGGTTTAGGGTACAGGTTAGGGTACGACAACGGTTTAGGGTGAGCGTACGTGTTAGGGTACGGGTTAGTGTTATCGTACGGGTTAGGATTACGGGACGGGTGAGGGTAGGGCTTCGGGTAAGGGTTAGGGTTAGGGTTAGGGTTAGGGTTAGGGGACGGGGACGGTTTAGGGTACAGGTTAGGGTACGACAACGGTTTAGGGTGAGCGTACGTGTTAGGGTACGGGTTAGTGTTAGCGTACAGGTGAGGATTAGGTGACGGGTGAGTGTAAGGCTTCGGGTAAGGGTTAGGGTTAGGGTTAGGGTTAGGGTTAGGGGACGCGGACGGTTTAGGGTACATGTTAGGGTACGACAAAGGTTTAGGGTGAGCGTACGTGTTAGGGTATGGGTTAGTGTTAGCGTACGGGTTAGGATTAGGGGACGGGTGAGGGTAAGGCTTCGGGTAAGGGTTAGGGTTAGGGTTAGGGTTAGGGTTAGGGGACGGGGACGGTTTAGGTTACAGGTTAGTGTACGACAAGGGTTTAGGGTGAGCGTAGGTGTTAGGATACGGGTTAGTGTTAGCGTACGGGTTAGGATAAGGGGACGGGTGAGCATAAGGCTTCGGGTAAGGGTTAGGGTTAGGGTTAGGGTTAGGGGACGGGGATGGTTTAGGGTACAAGTTATGGTACGACAACCGTTTAGGGTGAGCGTACGTGTTAGGGTACGGGTTAGTGTTAGCGTACGGGTTAGGATTAGGGAACGGGTGAGGGTAAGGCTTCGGGTAAGGGTTAGGGTTAGGGTTAGGGGACGGGGACGGTTTAGGGTACAGGTTAGGGTACGACAACAGTTTAGGGTGAGCGTACGTGTTAGGGTACGGGTTAGTGTTAGCGTACGGGTTAGGATTAGGGGACGGGTGAGAGTAAGGCTTCGGGTAAGGGTTAGGGTTAGGGTTAGGGGACGGGGACGGGGACGGCGACGGTTTAGGGTACAGGTTACTGTACGACAACGGTTTAGGGTGAGCGTACGTGTTAGGGTACGGGTTAGTGTTAGCGTACGGGTTAGGATTAGGGGACGGGTGAGGGTAAGGCTTCGGGTAAGGGTTAGGGTTAGTGTTAGGGTTACGGGACGGGGACGGTTTAGGGTACAAGTTAGGGTACGACAAAGGTTTAGGGTGAGCGTACGTGTTAGGGTACTGGTTAGTGTTAGCGTACGGGTTAGGATTAGGGAACGGGTGAGGGTAAGGCTTCGGGTAAGGGTTAGGGTTAGCGTTAGAGGACAGGGACGATTTAGGGTACAGGTTAGGGTACGACAACGGTTTAGGGTGAGCGTACATGTTAGGGTACGGGTTAGTGTTAGCGTACGGGTTAGGATTAGGGGACGGGTGAGGATAAGGCTTCGGGTAAGGGTTCGGGTTAGGGTTAGGGTTAGGGTTAGGGGACGGGGACGGTTTAGGGTACAGGTTAGGGTACGACAACGGTTTAGGCTGAGCGTACGTGTTAGGGTACGGGTTAGTGTTAGCGTACGGGTTAGGATTAGGGGACGGGTGAATGTAAGGCTTCGGGTAAGGGTTAGGGATAGGGTTAGGGTTAGGTTTAGGGTTAGGGGACAGGGACGGTTTAGGGTACAGGTTAGGGTACGTCAACCGTTTAGGGTGAGCGTACGTGTTAGGGTACGGGTTAGTGTTAGTGTACGGGTTGGGAATAGGGGACGGGTGAGGGTAAGGCTTCGGGTAAGTGTTAGGGTTAGGGTTAGGGTTAGGGTTAGGGGACGGGGACGGTTTAGGGTACAAGTTAGGGTACGACAACGGTTTAGGGTGAGCGTACGTGTTAGGGTATGGGTTAGTGTTAGCGTACGGGTTAGGATTAGGGGACGGGTGAGGGTAAGGCTTCGGGTAAGGGTTAGGGTTAGGGTTAGGTTTAGGGTTAGGGTAGGGGACGGGGACGGTTTAGGGTACAGGTTAGTGTACGACAACGTTTTAGGGTGAGCGTACGTGTTAGGGTACGGGTTAGTGTTAGCGTACGGGTGAGGATTAGGGGACGGGTGAGGGTAAGGCTTCGGGTAAGGGTTAGGGTTAAGGTTAGGGGACGGGGACGGGTTAGGGTACAGGTTAGGGTACGACAACGGTTTAGGGTGAGCGTACGTGTTAGGGTACGGGTTAGTGTTAGCGTACGGTTTAGGATTAGGGGACGGGTGAGTGTAAGGCTTCGGGTAAGGGATAGGGTTAGGGTTAGGGTTAGGGTTAGGGGACGGGGACGGTTTAGGGTACAGGTTAGGGTATGACAACGGTTTAGGGTGAGCGTACGTGTTAGGGTACGGGTTAGTGTTAGCGTACGGGTTAGGATTAGGGGACGGGTGACGGTAAGGCTTCGGGTAAGGGTTAGGGTTAGGGTTAGGGTTAGGGGATGGGGACGGTTTAGGGTACAGGTTAGTGTACGACAACGGTTTAGGGTGAGCGTACGTGTTACGGTACGGGTTAGTGTTGGCGTACGGGTTAGGATTAGGGGACGGGTGAGGGTAAGGCTTCGGGTAAGGTTTAGGTTTAGGGTTAGGGTTAGGGTTAGGGGACGTGGACGGTTTAGGGTACAGTTTAGGGTACGACAACCGTTTAGGGTGAGCGTACGTGTTAGGGTACGGGTTAGTGTTAGCGTACGGGTTAGGATTAGGGGACGGGTGAGGGTAAGGCTTCGGGTAAGGGTTAGGGTTAGGGTTAGGGTTAGGGTTAGGTTTAGGGGACGGGGACGGTTTAGGGTACAGGTTAGGGTACGACAACGGTTTAGGGTGAGCGTACGTGTTAGGGTACGGGTTAGTGTTAGCGTACGGGTGAGGATTAGGGGACGGGTGAGGTTAAGGCTTCGGGTAAGGGTTAGGGTTAGGGTTAGGTTTAGGTTTATGGGACGGGGACGGTTTAGGGTACAGGTTAGGGTACGACAACGGTTTAGGGTGAGCGTACGTGTTAGGGTACGGGTTAGTGTTAGCGTACGGGTTAGGATTAGGGGACGGGTGAGGGTAAGGCTTCGGGTAAGGGTTAGGGTTAGGGTTAGGGTTAGGGTTAGGGGACGGGGACGGGGACGGTTTAGGGTACAGGTTAGTGTACGACAACGGTTTAGGGTGAGCGTACGTGTTACGGTACGGGTTAGTGTTGGCGTACGGGTTAGGATTAGGGGACGGGTGAGGGTAAGGCTTCAGGTAACTGTTAGGGTTAGGGTTAGGGTTAGGGGACGGGGACGGGGACGGTTTAGGGTACAGGTTAGGGTACGAAAACGGTTTAGGGTGAGCTTACGTGTTAGGGTATGGGTTAGTGTTAGCGTAAGGGTTAGGATTAGGGGACGGGTGAGGGTAAGTCTTCGGGTAAGGGTTAGGGTTAGGGTTAGGTTTAGGGTTAGGGTTAGGGGACGGGGACAGTTTAGGGTACAGGTTAGGGTACGACAACGGTTTAGGGTGAGCGTACGTGTTAGGGTACGGGTTAGTGTTAGCGTACGGGTTAGGATTAGGGGACGGGTGAGGGTAAGGCTTCGGGTAATGGTTAGGGTTAGTGTTAGGGTTAGGGGACGGGGACGGTTTAGGGTACAAGTTAGGGTACGACAACGGTTTAGGGTGAGCGTACGTGTTAGGGTACTGGTTAGTGTTAGCGTACGGGTTAGGATTAGGGAACGGGTGAGGGTAGGGCTTCGGGTAAGGGTTAGGGTTAGGGTTAGGGGACGGGGACGGTTTAGGGTACAGGTTAGGGTACGACAACGGTTTAGGTTGAGCGTACGTGTTAGGGTACGGGTTAGTGTTAGCGTACGGGTTAGGATTAGGGGACGGGTGAGGGTAAGGCTTCGCGTAAGGGTTAGGGTTAGGCTTAGGGTTAGGGTTAGGGTTAGGGGACGGGGACGGTTTAGGGTACAGGTTAGGGTACGACAACGGTATAGGGTGAGCGTACGTGTTAGGGTACGGGTTAGTGTTTGCGTACGGATTAGGAGTAGGGGACGGGTGAGGGTAAGGCTTCGGGTAAGGGTTAGGGTTAGGGTTAGGGTTAGATTTAGGGTTAGGGTTAGGGGACGGTTTAGGGTACAGGTTAGGGTACGACAACGGTTTAGGGTGAGCGTACGTGTTAGGGTACGGGTTAGTGTTAGCGTACGGCTGAGGATTAGGTGACGGGTGAGTGTAAGGCTTCAGGTAAGGGTTAGGGTTAGGGTTAGGGTTAGGGTTAGGGTTAGGGGACGCGGACGGTTTAGGGTACAGGTTACGGTACGACAAAGGTTTAGGGTGAGCGTACGTGAAAAGGTACGGGTTAGTGTTAGCGTACGGGTTAGGATTAGGGGACGGGTGAGGGTAAGGCTTCGGGTAAGGGTTAGGGTTAGGGTTAGGGTTAGGGTTAGGGGACGGGGACGGTTTAGGGTACAGGTTCGGCTGCGACAATGGTTTAGGGTGAGCGTACGTGTTAGGGTACGGGTTAGTGTTAGCGTACGGGTTAGGATTAGCGGACGGGTGAGGGTAAGGCTTCGGGTAAGTGTTAGGGTTAGGGTTAGGGCTAGTGTTAAGGTTAGGGGACGGGGACAGGGACGGTTAAGGGTACAGGTTAGGGTACGACAACGATTTAGGGTGAGCGTACGTGTTAGGGTACGGGTTAGTGTTAGCGTACGGGTTAGGATTAGAGGACGGCTGAGGGTAAGGCTTCAGGTAAAGGTTAGGGTTAGGGTTAGGGTTAGGGTTAGGGTTAGGGGATGGGGACGGTTTAGGGTACAGGTTACGGTACGACAACGTTTTAGGGTGAGCGTACGTGTTAGGGTACGGGTTAGTGTTAGCGTACGGGTTAGGATTAGGGGACGGGTGAGTGTAAGGCTTCGGGTAAGGGTTAGGGATAGGGTTAGGGTTAGGTTTAGGGTTAGGGGACGGGGACGGTTTAGGGTACAGGTTAGGGTACGTCAACTGTTTAGGGTGAGCGTACGTGTTAGGGTACGGGTTAGTGTTAGTGTACGGGTTAGGATTAGGGGACGGGTGAGGGTAAGGCTTCGGGTAAGGGTTAGGGTTAGGGTTAGGGTTAGGGGACGGGGACGGTTTAGGGTACAAGTTAGGGTATGACAACGGTTTAGGGTGAGCGTACGTGTTAGGGTACGGGTTAGTGTTAGCGTACGGGTTAGGATTAGGGGACGGGTGAGTGTAAGGCTTCGGGTAAGAGTTAGGGTTAGGGTTAGGGGACGGGGACGGGGACAGGGACGGGGACGGTTTAGGGTACAGGTTAAGGTACGACAACGATTTAGGGTGAGCGTACGTGTTAGGGTACGGGTTAGTGTTAGCGTACGGGTTAGGATTAGGGGACGGGAGAGGGTAAGGCTTCGGGTAAAGGTTAGGGTTAAGGTTAGGGTTACGGTTAGGGGACGGGGACGTGGACGGTTTAGGGTACAGTTTAGGGTACGACAACGGTTTAGGGTGAGCGTACGTGTTAGGGTACGGGTTAGTGTTAGCGTACGGGTTAGGATTAGGGGACGGGTGAGGGTAAGGCTTCGGGTAAGGGTTAGGGTTAGGGTTAGGGTTAGGGTTAGGGGACAGGGACGGTTTAGGGTACAGGTTAGGGTACGACAACGGTTTAGGGTGAGCGTACGTGTTAGGGTACGGGTTAGTGTTAGCGTACGTGTTAGGTTTAGGGGACGGGTGAGGGTAAGGCTTCGGGAAAGGGTTAGGGTTAGGGTTAGGGGACGGGCACGGGGACGGTTTAGGGTACAAGTTAGGGTACGACAACGGTTTAGGGTGAGGGTACGTGTTAGGGTACGGGTTAGTGTTAGCTTATGGGTTAGGATTAGGGGACGGGTTAGGGTAAGGCTTCGGGTAAGGGTTAGGGTTAGGGTTAGGGTTAGGGGACGGGGACGGTTTAGGGTACAGGTTAGGGTACGACAACCGTTTAGGGTGAGCGTACGTGTTAGGGTACGGGTTAGTGTTAGCGTACGGGTTAGGATTAAGGGACGGGTGAGTGTAAGGCTTCGGGTAAGGGTTAGGGTTAGGGTTAGGGTTAGGGTTAGGGGACGGGGACGGGGACGGTTTAGGGTACAGGTTAGGGTACGACAACGGTTTAGGGTGAGCGTACGTGTTAGGGTACGGGTTAGTGTTAGCGTACGGGTTAGAATTAGGGGACGGGTGAGGGTAAGGCTTCGGGTAAGGGTTAGGGTTAGGGTTAGGGTTAGGTTTAGGGTTAGGGGACGGGGACGGTTTAGGGTACAGGTTAGGGTACGACAACGGTTTAGGGTGAGCGTACGTGTTTGGGTACGGGTTAGTGTTAGCGTACGGGTTAGGATTAGGGGACGGGTGAGGGTAAGGCTTCGGGTAAGGGTTAGGGTTAGGGTTAGGGTTAAGGTTAGGGTTAGGGGACGGGGACGGTTTACGGTACAGGTTAGGGTACGACAACGGTTTAGGGTGAGCGTACGTGTTAGGGTACGGGTTAGTGTTTGCGTACGGGTGAGGATTAGAGGACGGATGAGTGTAAGGCTTCGGGTAAGGGTTAGGGTTAGGGGACGGGGACGGTTTAGGGTACAGGTTAGGGTACGACAACGGTTTAGGGTGAGCGTACGTGTTAGGGTACGGGTTAGTGTTAGCGTACGAGTTAGGATTAGGGGACGGGTGAGGGTAAGGCTTCGTGTAAGGGTTAGGGTTAGGGTTAGGGTTATGGGACGGGGATGGTTTAGGGTACAGGTTAGGCTGCGTCAACGGTTTAGGGTGAGCGTACGTGTTAGGGTACGGGTTAGTGTTAGCGTACGGGTTAGGATTAGGGGACGGGTGAGGGTAAGGCTTCGGGTAAGGGTTAGGGTTAGGGTTAGGGTTAGGGTTAGGGTTAGGGGACGGGGACAGGGACGGTTTAGGGTACATTTTAGGGTACGACAACAGTTTAGGGTGAGCGTACATGTTAGGGTATGGGTTAGTGTTAGCGTACGGGTTAGGATTAAGGGACGGGTGAGGGTAAGGCTTCGGGTAAGGGTTAGGGTTAGGGTTAGGGGACGGGGACGGGGACGGGGACGGGGACGGTTTAGGGTACAGGATAGGGTACGAAAACGGTTTAGGGTGAGCGTACGTGTTAGGGTACGGGTTAGTGTTAGCGTACGGGTGAGGTTTAGGGGACGGGTGAGGGTAAGGCTTCGGGTAAGTGTTAGGGTTAGGGTTAGGTGACGGGGACGGTTTAGGGTACAGGTTAGGGTACGACAACGGTTTAGGGTGAGCGTACGTGTTAGGGTACGGGTTAGTGTTAGCGCACGGGTTAGGATAAGGGGACGGGTGAGGTTAAGGCTTCGGGTAAGGGTTAATGTTAGGGTTAGGGTTAGGGGACGGGGACGGTTTAGGGTACAGGTTAGGGTACGACAACGGTTTAGGGTGAGCGTACGTGTTAGGGTACGTGTTAGTGTTAGCGTACGGATTAGGATTAGGGGACGGGTGAGGGTAAGACTTCGGGTAAGTGTTAGGGTTAGGGTTAGGGTTAGGGTTAGGGTACGGGGACGGTTTAGGGTACAGGTTAGGGTATGACAACGATTTAGGTTGAGCGTACGTGTTAGGGTAGGGGTTAGTGTTAGCGTACGTGTTAGGATTAGGGGACGGGTGAGGGTAAGGCTTCGGGTAAGGGATAGGGTTAGGGTTAGGGTTAGGGTTAGGGGACGGGGACGGTTTAGGGTACAGGTTAGGATATGACAACGGTTTAGGGTGAGCGTCCGTGTTAGGGTACGGGTTAGTGTTAGCGTACGGGTTAGGATTAGAGGACGGCTGAGGGTAAGGCTTCGGGTAAAGGTTAGGGTTAGGGTTAGGGTTAGGGTTAGGGTTAGGGGACGGGGACGGTTTAGGGTACAGGTTAGGGTACGACAACGGTTTAGGGTGAGCGTACGTGTTAGGGTACGGGTTAGTGTTAGCGTACGGGTTAGGATTAGGGGACGGGTGAGTGTAAGGCTTCGGGTAAGGGTTAGGGATAGGGTTAGGGTTAGGTTTAGGGTTAGGGGACGGGGACGGTTTAGGGTACAGGTTAGGGTACGTCAACGGTTTAGGGTGAGCGTACGTGTTAGGGTACGGGTTAGTGTTAGTGTACGGGTTAGGATTAGGGGACGGGTGAGGGTAAGGCTTCGGGTAAGGGTTAGGGTTAGGGTTAGGGTTAGGGGACGGGGACGGTTTAGGGTACAAGTTAGGGTATGACAACGGTTTAGGGTGAGCGTACGTGTTAGGGTACGGGTTAGTGTTAGCGTACGGGTTAGGATTAGGGGACGGGTGAGTGTAAGGCTTCGGGTAAGGGTTAGGGTTAGGGTTAGGGGAAGGGGACGGGGACAGGGACGGGGACGGTTTAGGGTACAGGTTAAGGTACGACAACGATTTAGGGTGAGCGTACGTGTTAGGGTACGGGTTAGTGTTAGCGTACGGGTTAGGATTAGGGGACGGGAGAGGGTAAGGCTTCGGGTAAAGGTTAGGGTTAAGGTTAGGGTTACGGTTAGGGGACGGGGACGTGGACGGTTTAGGGTACAGTTTAGGGTACGACAACGGTTTAGGGTGAGCGTACGTGTTAGGGTACGGGTTAGTGTTAGCGTACGGGTTAGGATTAGGGGACGGGTGAGGGTAAGGCTTCGGGTAAGGGTTAGGGATAGGGTTAGGGTTAGGTTTAGGGTTAGGGGACGGGGACGGTTTAGGGTACAGGTTAGGGTACGTCAACGGTTTAGGGTGAGCGTACGTGTTAGGGTACGGGTTAGTGTTAGTGTACGGGTTAGGATTAGGGGACGGGTGAGGGTAAGGCTTCGGGTAAGGGTTAGGGTTAGGGTTAGCGTTAGGGGACGGGGACGGTTTAGGGTACAAGTTAGGGTATGACAACGGTTTAGGGTGAGCGTACGTGTTAGGGTACGGGTTAGTGTTAGCGTACGGGTTAGGATTAGGGGACGGGTGAGTGTAAGGCTTCGGGTAAGGGTTAGGGTTAGGGTTAGGGGACGGGGACGGGGACAGGGCCGGGGACGGTTTAGGGTACAGGTTAAGGTACGACAACGATTTAGGGTGAGCGTACGTGTTAGGGTACGGGTTAGTGTTAGCGTACGGGTTAGGATTAGGGGACGGGAGAGGGTAAGGCTTCGGGTAAAGGTTAGGGTTAAGGTTAGGGTTACGGTTAGGGGACGGGGACGTGGACGGTTTAGGGTACAGTTTAGGGTACGACAACGGTTTAGGGTGAGCGTACGTGTTAGGGTACGGGTTAGTGTTAGCGTACGGGTTAGGATTAGGGGACGGGTGAGGGTAAGGCTTCGGGTAAGGGTTAGGGTTAGGGTTAGGGTTAGGGTTAGGGGACAGGGACGGTTTAGGGTACAGGTTAGGGTACGACAACGGTTTAGGGTGAGCGTACGTTTTAGGGTACGGGTTAGTGTTAGCGTACGTGTTAGGTTTAGGGAACGGGTGAGGGTAAGGCTTCGGGAAAGGGTTAGGGTTAGGGTTAGGGGACGGGCACGGGGACGGTTTAGGGTACAAGTTAGGGTACGACAACGGTTTAGGGTGAGGGTACGTGTTAGGGTACGGGTTAGTGTTAGCTTATGGGTTAGGATTAGGGGACGGGTTAGGGTAAGGCTTCGGGTAAGGGTTAGGGTTAGGGTTAGGGTTAGGGGACGGGGACGGTTTAGGGTACAGGTTAGGGTACGACAACCGTTTAGGGTGAGCGTACGTGTTAGGGTACGGGTTAGTGTTAGCGTACGGGTTAGGATTAAGGGACGGGTGAGTGTAAGGCTTCGGGTAAGGGTTAGGGTTAGGGTTAGGGTTAGGGGACGGGGACGGGGACGGGGACGGTTTAGGGTACAGGTTAGGGTACGACAACGGTTTAGGGTGAGCGTACGTGTTAGGGTACGGGTTAGTGTTAGCGTACGGGTTAGAATTAGGGGACGGGTGAGGGTAAGGCTTCGGGTAAGGGTTAGGGTTAGGGTTAGGTTTAGGTTTAGGGTTAGGGGACGGGAACGGTTTAGGGTACAGGTTAGGGTACGACAACGGTTTAGGGTGAGCGTACGTGTTTGGGTACGGGTTAGTGTTAGCGTATGGGTTAGGATTAGGGGACGGGTGAGGGTAAGGCTTCGGGTAAGGGTTAGGGTTAAGGTTAGGGTTAGGGGACGGGGACGGTTTACGGTACAGGTTAGGGTACGACAACGGTTTAGGGTGAGCGTACGTGTTAGGGTACGGGTTAGTGTTTGCGTACGGGTGAGGATTAGAGGACGGATGAGTGTAAGGCTTCGGGTAAGGGTTAGGGTTAGGGGACGGGGACGGTTTAGGGTACAGGTTAGGGTACGACAACGGTTTAGGGTGAGCGTACGTGTTTGGGTACGGGTTAGTGTTAGCGTACGGGTTAGGATTAGGGGACGGGTGAGGGTAAGGCTTCGGGTAAGTGTTAGGGTTTGGCTTAGGGTTAGGGTTAGGGTTAGGGTTCAGGGACGGTTTAGGGTACAGGTTAGGGTACGACAACAATTTAGGGTGAGCGTACGTGTTAGGGTACGTGTTAGTGTTAGCGTACGAGTTAGGATTAGGGGACGGGTGAGGGTAAGGCTTCGTGTAAGGGTTAGGGTTAGGTTTAGGGTTATGGGACGGGGATGGTTTAGGGTACAGGTTAGGCTGCGTCAACGGTTTAGGGTGAGCGTACGTGTTAGGGTACGGGTTAGTGTTAGCGTACGGGTTAGGATTAGGGGACGGGTGAGGGTAAGGCTTCAGGTAAGGGTTAGGGTTAGGGTTAGGGTTAGGGTTAGGGTTAGGGGACGGGGACAGGGACGGTTTAGGGTACATTTTAGGGTACGACAACGGTTTAGGGTGAGCGTACATGTTAGGGTATGGGTTAGTGTTAGCGTACGGGTTAGGATTAAGGGACGGGTGAGGGTAAGGCTTCGGGTAAGTGTTAGGGTTAGGGTTAGGGGACGGGGACGGGGACGGGGACGGGGACGGTTTAGGGTACAGGATAGGGTACGACAACGGTTTAGGGTGAGCGTACGTGTTAGGGTACGGGTTAGTGTTAGCGTACGGGTGAGGATTAGGGGACGGGTGAGGGTAAGGCTTCGGGTAAGTGTTAGGGTTAGGGTTAGGTGACGGGGACGGTTTAGGGTACAGGTTAGGGTACGACAACGGTTTAGTGTGAGCGTACGTGTTAGGGTACGGGTTAGTGTTAGCGCACGGGTTAGGATAAGGGGACGGGTGAGGTTAAGGCTTCGGGTAAGGGTTAATGTTAGGGTTAGGGTTAGGGGACGGGGACGGTTTAGGGTACAGGTTAGGGTACGACAACGGTTTAGGGTGAGCGTACGTGTTAGGGTACGTGTTAGTGTTAGCGTACGGATTAGGATTAGGGGACGGGTGAGGGTAAGACTTCGGGTAAGTGTTAGGGTTAGGGTTAGGGTTAGGGTTAGGGTACGGGGACGGTTTAGGGTACAGGTTAGGGTATGACAAGGATTTAGGTTGAGCGTACGTGTTAGGGTAGGGGTTAGTGTTAGCGTACGTGTTAGGATTAGGGGACGGGTGAGGGTAAGGCTTCGGGTAAGGGATAGGGTTAGGGTTAGGTTTAGGGTTAGGGGACGGGGACGGTTTAGGGTACAGGTTAGGATATGACAACGGTTTAGGGTGAGCGTACGTGTTAGGGTACGGGTTAGTGTTAGCGTACGGGTTAGGATTAGGGGACGGGTGAGGGTAAGGCTTCGGGTAAGGGTTAGGGTTAGGGTTAGGGTTAGGGTTAGGGGACGGGGACGGGGACGGTTTAGGGTACAGGTTAGGGTACGACAACGGTTTAGGGTGAGCGTCCGTGTTAGGGTACGGGTTAGTGTTAGCGTACGGTTTAGGATTAGGGGACGGGTAAGAGTAAGGCTTCGGGTAAGGTTTAGGGTTAGGGTTAGGGTTAGGGGATGGGGACGGTTTAGGGTACAGGTTAGTGTACGACAACGGTTTAGGGTGAGCGTACATGTTACGGTACGTGTTAGTGTTGGCGTACGGGTTAGTATTAGGGGACGGGTGAGGGTAAGGCTTCGGTTAAGGGTTAGGGTTAGGGTTAGGGTTAGGGGACGGGGACGGGGACGGTTTAGGGTACAGGTTAGGGTACGAAAACGGTTTAGGGTGAGCTTACGTGTTAGGGTACGGGTTAGTGTTAGCGTAAGGGTTAGGATTAGGGGACGGGTGAGGGTAAGTCTCCGGGTAAGAGTTAGGGTTAGGCTTAGGGTTAGGGTTAGGGTTAGGGGACGGGGACGGTTTAGGGTACAGGTTAGTGTACGACAACGGTTTAGGGTGAGCGTACGTGTTAGGGTACGGGTTAGTGTTAGCGTACGGGTTAGGATTAGGGGACGGGTGAGGGTAAGGCTTCGGGTAAGGGTTAGGGTTAGTGTTAGGGTTAGGGTTAGGGTTACGGGAC
Organism: Delphinapterus leucas; assembly: GCF_059928025.1. Taxonomy (NCBI): domain Eukaryota; kingdom Metazoa; phylum Chordata; class Mammalia; order Artiodactyla; family Monodontidae; genus Delphinapterus; species Delphinapterus leucas. The sequence goes on along the minus strand of NW_028322235.1, from coordinate 16,431,927 downwards.
GGGGACAGGGACGGTTTAGGGTACAGGTTAGGGTTCGACAACAGTTTAGGGTGAGCGTACGTGTTAGGGTACGGGTTAGTGTTAGCGTACGCGTTAGGATTAGGGGACGGGTGATGGTAAGGCTTCGGGTAAGAGTTAGGGTTAGGGTTAGGGGACGGGGACGGGGACGGCGCCGGTTTAGGGTACAGGTTAGTGTACGACAACGGTTTAGGTTGAGCGTACGTGTTATGGTACGGTTTAGTGTTAGCGTACGGGTTAGGATTAGGGGACGGGTGAGGGTAAGGCTTCGGGTAAGCGTTAGGGTTAGGGTTAGGGTTAGGGGACGGGGACGGTTTAGGGTACAGGTTAGGGTACGACAACGGTTTAGGTTGATCGTACGTTTTAGGGTACGGGTTAGTGTTAGAGTACGGGTTAGGATTAGGGGACGGGTGAGGGTAAGGCTTCGGGTAAGGGTTAGGGTTAGGGTTAGGGTTAGGGGACGGGGATGGTTTAGGGTACAAGTTATGGTACGACAACCATTTAGGGTGAGCGTACGTGTTAGGGTACGGGTTAGTGTTAGCGTACGGGTTAGGATTAGGGAACGGGTGAGGGTAAGGCTTCGGGTAAGGGTTAGGGTTAGGGTTAGGGGACGGGGACGGTTTAGGGTACAGGTTAGGGTACGACAACGGTTTAGGGTGAGCGTACGTGTTAGGGTACGGGTTAGTGTTATCGTACGGGTTAGGATTACGGGACGGGTGAGGGTAGGGCTTCGGGTAAGGGTTAGGGTTAGGGTTAGGGTTAGGGTTAGGGGACGGGGACGGTTTAGGGTACAGGTTAGGGTACGACAACGGTTTAGGGTGAGCGTACGTGTTAGGGTACGGGTTAGTGTTAGCGTACAGGTGAGGATTATGTGACGGGTGAGTGTAAGGCTTCGGGTAAGGGTTAGGGTTAGGGTTAGGGTTAGGGGACGCGGACGGTTTAGGGTACATGTTAGGGTACGACAAAGGTTTAGGGTGAGCGTACGTGTTAGGGTATGGGTTAGTGTTAGCGTACGGGTTAGGATTAGGGGACGGGTGAGGGTAAGGCTTCGGGTAAGGGTTAGGGTTAGGGTTAGGGTTAGGGTTAGGGGACGGGGACGGTTTAGGTTACAGGTTAGTGTACGACAAGGGTTTAGGGTGAGCGTAGGTGTTAGGATACGGGTTAGTGTTAGCGTACGGGTTAGGATAAGGGGACGGGTGAGCATAAGGCTTCGGGTAAGGGTTAGGGTTAGGGTTAGGGTTAGGGGACGGGGATGGTTTAGGGTACAAGTTATGGTACGACAACCGTTTAGGGTGAGCGTACGTGTTAGGGTACGGGTTAGTGTTAGCGTACGGGTTAGGATTAGGGAACGGGTGAGGGTAAGGCTTCGGGTAAGGGTTAGGGTTAGGGTTAGGGGACGGGGACGGTTTAGGGTACAGGTTAGGGTACGACAACAGTTTAGGGTGAGCGTACGTGTTAGGGTACGGGTTAGTGTTAGCGTACGGGTTAGGATTAGGGGACGGGTGAGAGTAAGGCTTCGGGTAAGGGTTAGGGTTAGGGTTAGGGGACGGGGACGGGGACGGCGACGGTTTAGGGTACAGGTTACTGTACGACAACGGTTTAGGGTGAGCGTACGTGTTAGGGTACGGGTTAGTGTTAGCGTACGGGTTAGGATTAGGGGACGGGTGAGGGTAAGGCTTCGGGTAAGGGTTAGGGTTAGTGTTAGGGTTACGGGACGGGGACGGTTTAGGGTACAAGTTAGGGTACGACAAAGGTTTAGGGTGAGCGTACGTTTTAGGGTACTGGTTAGTGTTAGCGTACGGGTTAGGATTAGGGAACGGGTGAGGGTAAGGCTTCGGGTAAGGGTTAGGGTTAGCGTTAGAGGACAGGGACGATTTAGGGTACAGGTTAGGGTACGACAACGGTTTAGGGTGAGCGTACATGTTAGGGTACGGGTTAGTGTTAGCGTACGGGTTAGGATTAGGGGACGGGTGAGGATAAGGCTTCGGGTAAGGGTTCGGGTTAGGGTTAGGGTTAGGGTTAGGGGACGGGGACGGTTTAGGGTACAGGTTAGGGTACGACAACGGTTTAGGCTGAGCGTACGTGTTAGGGTACGGGTTAGTGTTAGCGTACGGGTTAGGATTAGGGGACGGGTGAATGTAAGGCTTCGGGTAAGGGTTAGGGATAGGGTTAGGGTTAGGTTTAGGGTTAGGGGACAGGGACGGTTTAGGGTACAGGTTAGGGTACGTCAACCGTTTAGGGTGAGCGTACGTGTTAGGGTACGGGTTAGTGTTAGTGTACGGGTTGGGAATAGGGGACAGGTGAGGGTAAGGCTTCGGGTAAGTGTTAGGGTTAGGGTTAGGGTTAGGGTTAGGGGACGGGGACGGTTTAGGGTACAAGTTAGGGTACGACAACGGTTTAGGGTGAGCGTACGTGTTAGGGTATGGGTTAGTGTTAGCGTACGGGTTAGGATTAGGGGACGGGTGAGGGTAAGGCTTCGGGTAAGGGTTAGGGTTAGGGTTAGGTTTAGGGTTAGGGTAGGGGACGGGGACGGTTTAGGGTACAGGTTAGTGTACGACAACGTTTTAGGGTGAGCGTACGTGTTAGGGTACGGGTTAGTGTTAGCGTACGGGTGAGGATTAGGGGACGGGTGAGGGTAAGGCTTCGGGTAAGGGTTAGGGTTAAGGTTAGGGGACGGGGACGGGTTAGGGTACAGGTTAGGGTACGACAACGGTTTAGGGTGAGCGTACGTGTTAGGGTACGGGTTAGTGTTAGCGTACGGTTTAGGATTAGGGGACGGGTGAGTGTAAGGCTTCGGGTAAGGGATAGGGTTAGGGTTAGGGTTAGGGTTAGGGGACGGGGACGGTTTAGGGTACAGGTTAGGGTATGACAACGGTTTAGGGTGAGCGTACGTGTTAGGGTACGGGTTAGTGTTAGCGTATGGGTTAGGATTAGGGGACGGGTGACGGTAAGGCTTCGGGTAAGGGTTAGGGTTAGGGTTAGGGTTAGGGGATGGGGACGGTTTAGGGTACAGGTTAGTGTACGACAACGGTTTAGGGTGAGCGTACGTGTTACGGTACGGGTTAGTGTTGGCGTACGGGTTAGGATTAGGGGACGGGTGAGGGTAAGGCTTCGGGTAAGGTTTAGGTTTAGGGTTAGGGTTAGGGTTAGGGGACGTGGACGGTTTAGGGTACAGTTTAGGGTACGACAACCGTTTAGGGTGAGCGTACGTGTTAGGGTACGGGTTAGTGTTAGCGTACGGGTTAGGATTAGGGGACGGGTGAGGGTAAGGCTTCGGGTAAGGGTTAGGGTTAGGGTTAGGGTTAGGGTTAGGTTTAGGGGACGGGGACGGTTTAGGGTACAGGTTAGGGTACGACAACGGTTTAGGGTGAGCGTACGTGTTAGGGTACGGGTTAGTGTTAGCGTACGGGTGAGGATTAGGGGACGGGTGAGGTTAAGGCTTCGGGTAAGGGTTAGGGTTAGGGTTAGGTTTAGGTTTATGGGACGGGGACGGTTTAGGGTACAGGTTAGGGTACGACAACGGTTTAGGGTGAGCGTACGTGTTAGGGTACGGGTTAGTGTTAGCGTACGGGTTAGGATTAGGGGACGGGTGAGGGTAAGGCTTCGGGTAAGGGTTAGGGTTAGGGTTAGGGTTAGGGTTAGGGGACGGGGACGGGGACGGTTTAGGGTACAGGTTAGTGTACGACAACGGTTTAGGGTGAGCGTACGTGTTACGGTACGGGTTAGTGTTGGCGTACGGGTTAGGATTAGGGGACGGGTGAGGGTAAGGCTTCAGGTAACTGTTAGGGTTAGGGTTAGGGTTAGGGGACGGGGACGGGGACGGTTTAGGGTACAGGTTAGGGTACGAAAACGGTTTAGGGTGAGCTTACGTGTTAGGGTATGGGTTAGTGTTAGCGTAAGGGTTAGGATTAGGGGACGGGTGAGGGTAAGTCTTCGGGTAAGGGTTAGGGTTAGGGTTAGGTTTAGGGTTAGGGTTAGGGGACGGGGACAGTTTAGGGTACAGGTTAGGGTACGACAACGGTTTAGGGTGAGCGTACGTGTTAGGGTACGGGTTAGTGTTAGCGTACGGGTTAGGATTAGGGGACGGGTGAGGGTAAGGCTTCGGGTAATGGTTAGGGTTAGTGTTAGGGTTATGGGACGGGGACGGTTTAGGGTACAAGTTAGGGTACGACAACGGTTTAGGGTGAGCGTACGTGTTAGGGTACTGGTTAGTGTTAGCGTACGGGTTAGGATTAGGGAACGGGTGAGGGTAGGGCTTCGGGTAAGGGTTAGGGTTAGGGTTAGGGGACGGGGACGGTTTAGGGTACAGGTTAGGGTACGACAACGGTTTAGGTTGAGCGTACGTGTTAGGGTACGGGTTAGTGTTAGCGTACGGGTTAGGATTAGGGGACGGGTGAGGGTAAGGCTTCGCGTAAGGGTTAGGGTTAGGCTTAGGGTTAGGGTTAGGGTTAGGGGACGGGGACGGTTTAGGGTACAGGTTAGGGTACGACAACGGTTTAGGGTGAGCGTACGTGTTAGGGTACGGGTTAGTGTTTGCGTACGGATTAGGAGTAGGGGACGGGTGAGGGTAAGGCTTCGGGTAAGGGTTAGGGTTAGGGTTAGGGTTAGATTTAGGGTTAGGGTTAGGGGACGGTTTAGGGTACAGGTTAGGGTACGACAACGGTTTAGGGTGAGCGTACGTGTTAGGGTACGGGTTAGTGTTAGCGTACGGCTGAGGATTAGGTGACGGGTGAGTGTAAGGCTTCAGGTAAGGGTTAGGGTTAGGGTTAGGGTTAGGGTTAGGGTTAGGGGACGCGGACGGTTTAGGGTACAGGTTAGGGTACGACAAAGGTTTAGGGTGAGCGTACGTGAAAAGGTACGGGTTAGTGTTAGCGTACGGGTTAGGATTAGGGGACGGGTGAGGGTAAGGCTTCGGGTAAGGGTTAGGGTTAGGGTTAGGGTTAGGGTTAGGGGACGGGGACGGTTTAGGGTACAGGTTCGGCTGCGACAATGGTTTAGGGTGAGCGTACGTGTTAGGGTACGGGTTAGTGTTAGCGTACGGGTTAGGATTAGCGGACGGGTGAGGGTAAGGCTTCGGGTAAGTGTTAGGGTTAGGGTTAGGGCTAGTGTTAAGGTTAGGGGACGGGGACAGGGACGGTTAAGGGTACAGGTTAGGGTACGACAACGGTTTAGGGTGAGCGTACATGTTAGTGTATGTGTTAGTGTTAGCGTACGGGTTAGGATTAGGGGACGGGTGAGGGTAAGGCTTCGGGTAAGGGTTAGGGTTAGGGTTAGGGGACGGGGACGGGGACGGGGACGGTTTAGGGTACAGGTTAGGGTACGACAACGATTTAGGGTGAGCGTACGTGTTAGGGTACGGGTTAGTGTTAGCGTACGGGTTAGGATTAGAGGACGGCTGAGGGTAAGGCTTCAGGTAAAGGTTAGGGTTAGGGTTAGGGTTAGGGTTAGGGTTAGGGGATGGGGACGGTTTAGGGTACAGGTTAGGGTACGACAACGGTTTAGGGTGAGCGTACGTGTTAGGGTACGGGTTAGTGTTAGCGTACGGGTTAGGATTAGGGGACGGGTGAGTGTAAGGCTTCGGGTAAGGGTTAGGGATAGGGTTAGGGTTAGGTTTAGGGTTAGGGGACGGGGACGGTTTAGGGTACAGGTTAGGGTACGTCAACTGTTTAGGGTGAGCGTACGTGTTAGGGTACGGGTTAGTGTTAGTGTACGGGTTAGGATTAGGGGACGGGTGAGGGTAAGGCTTCGGGTAAGGGTTAGGGTTAGGGTTAGGGTTAGGGGACGGGGACGGTTTAGGGTACAAGTTAGGGTATGACAACGGTTTAGGGTGAGCGTACGTGTTAGGGTACGGGTTAGTGTTAGCGTACGGGTTAGGATTAGGGGACGGGTGAGTGTAAGGCTTCGGGTAAGGGTTAGGGTTAGGGTTAGGGGACGGGGACGGGGACAGGGACGGGGACGGTTTAGGGTACAGGTTAAGGTACGACAACGATTTAGGGTGAGCGTACGTGTTAGGGTACGGGTTAGTGTTAGCGTACGGGTTAGGATTAGGGGACGGGAGAGGGTAAGGCTTCGGGTAAAGGTTAGGGTTAAGGTTAGGGTTACGGTTAGGGGACGGGGACGTGGACGGTTTAGGGTACAGTTTAGGGTACGACAACGGTTTAGGGTGAGCGTACGTGTTAGGGTACGGGTTAGTGTTAGCGTACGGGTTAGGATTAGGGGACGGGTGAGGGTAAGGCTTCGGGTAAGGGTTAGGGTTAGGGTTAGGGTTAGGGTTAGGGGACAGGGACGGTTTAGGGTACAGGTTAGGGTACGACAACGGTTTAGGGTGAGCGTACGTGTTAGGGTACGGGTTAGTGTTAGCGTACGTGTTAGGTTTAGGGGACGGGTGAGGGTAAGGCTTCGGGAAAGGGTTAGGGTTAGGGTTAGGGGACGGGCACGGGGACGGTTTAGGGTACAAGTTAGGGTACGACAACGGTTTAGGGTGAGGGTACGTGTTAGGGTACGGGTTAGTGTTAGCTTATGGGTTAGGATTAGGGGACGGGTTAGGGTAAGGCTTCGGGTAAGGGTTAGGGTTAGGGTTAGGGTTAGGGGACGGGGACGGTTTAGGGTACAGGTTAGGGTACGACAACCGTTTAGGGTGAGCGTACGTGTTAGGGTACGGGTTAGTGTTAGCGTACGGGTTAGGATTAAGGGACGGGTGAGTGTAAGGCTTCGGGTAAGGGTTAGGGTTAGGGTTAGGGTTAGGGTTAGGGGACGGGGACGGGGACGGTTTAGGGTACAGGTTAGGGTACGACAACGGTTTAGGGTGAGCGTACGTGTTAGGGTACGGGTTAGTGTTAGCGTACGGGTTAGAATTAGGGGACGGGTGAGGGTAAGGCTTCGGGTAAGGGTTAGGGTTAGGGTTAGGGTTAGGTTTAGGGTTAGGGGACGGGGACGGTTTAGGGTACAGGTTAGGGTACGACAACGGTTTAGGGTGAGCGTACGTGTTTGGGTACGGGTTAGTGTTAGCGTACGGGTTAGGATTAGGGGACGGGTGAGGGTAAGGCTTCGGGTAAGGGTTAGGGTTAGGGTTAGGGTTAAGGTTAGGGTTAGGGGACGGGGACGGTTTACGGTACAGGTTAGGGTACGACAACGGTTTAGGGTGAGCGTACGTGTTAGGGTACGGGTTAGTGTTTGCGTACGGGTGAGGATTAGAGGACGGATGAGTGTAAGGCTTCGGGTAAGGGTTAGGGTTAGGGGACGGGGACGGTTTAGGGTACAGGTTAGGGTACGACAACGGTTTAGGGTGAGCGTACGTGTTAGGGTACGGGTTAGTGTTAGCGTACGAGTTAGGATTAGGGGACGGGTGAGAGTAAGGCTTCGTGTAAGGGTTAGGGTTAGGGTTAGGGTTATGGGACGGGGATGGTTTAGGGTACAGGTTAGGCTGCGTCAACGGTTTAGGGTGAGCGTACGTGTTAGGGTACGGGTTAGTGTTAGCGTACGGGTTAGGATTAGGGGACGGGTGAGGGTAAGGCTTCGGGTAAGGGTTAGGGTTAGGGTTAGGGTTAGGGTTAGGGTTAGGGGACGGGGACAGGGACGGTTTAGGGTACATTTTAGGGTACGACAACAGTTTAGGGTGAGCGTACATGTTAGGGTATGGGTTAGTGTTAGCGTACGGGTTAGGATTAAGGGACGGGTGAGGGTAAGGCTTCGGGTAAGGGTTAGGGTTAGGGTTAGGGGACGGGGACGGGGACGGGGACGGGGACGGTTTAGGGTACAGGATAGGGTACGAAAACGGTTTAGGGTGAGCGTACGTGTTAGGGTACGGGTTAGTGTTAGCGTACGGGTGAGGATTAGGGGACGGGTGAGGGTAAGGCTTCGGGTAAGTGTTAGGGTTAGGGTTAGGTGACGGGGACGGTTTAGGGTACAGGTTAGGGTACGACAACGGTTTAGGGTGAGCGTACGTGTTAGGGTACGTGTTAGTGTTAGCGTACGGATTAGGATTAGGGGACGGGTGAGGGTAAGACTTCGGGTAAGTGTTAGGGTTAGGGTTAGGGTTAGGGTTAGGGTACGGGGACGGTTTAGGGTACAGGTTAGGGTATGACAACGATTTAGGTTGAGCGTACGTGTTAGGGTAGGGGTTAGTGTTAGCGTACGTGTTAGGATTAGGGGACGGGTGAGGGTAAGGCTTCGGGTAAGGGATAGGGTTAGGGTTAGGGTTAGGGTTAGGGGACGGGGACGGTTTAGGGTACAGGTTAGGATATGACAACGGTTTAGGGTGAGCGTACGTGTTAGGGTACGGGTTTGTGTTAGCGTACGGGTTAGGATTAGGGGACGGGTGAGGGTAAGGCTTCGGGTAAGGGTTAGGGTTAGGGTTAGGGTTAGGGTTAGTGGACGGGCACGGGGACGGTTTAGGGTACAGGTTAGGGTACGACAACGGTTTAGGGTGAGCGTCCGTTTTAGGGTACGGGTTAGTGTTAGCGTACGGTTTAGGATTAGGGGACGGGTAAGAGTAAGGCTTCGGGTAAGGTTTAGGGTTAGGGTTAGGGTTAGGGGATGGGGACGGTTTAGGGTACAGGTTAGTGTACGACAACGGTTTAGGGTGAGCGTACATGTTAGGGTACGTGTTAGTGTTGGCGTACGGGTTAGTATTAGGGGACGGGTGAGGGTAAGGCTTCGGTTAAGGGTTAGGGTTAGGGTTAGGGTTAGGGGACGGGGACGGGGACGGTTTAGGGTACAGGTTAGGGTACGAAAACGGTTTAGGGTGAGCTTACGTGTTAGGGTACGGGTTAGTGTTAGTGTAAGGGTTAGGATTAGGGGACGGGTGAGGGTAAGTCTTCGGGTAAGAGTTAGGGTTAGGCTTAGGGTTAGGGTTAGGGTTAGGGGACGGGGACGGTTTAGGGTACAGGTTAGTGTACGACAACGGTTTAGGGTGAGCGTACGTGTTAGGGTACGGGTTAGTGTTAGCGTACGGGTTAGGATTAGGGGACGGGTGAGGGTAAGGCTTCGGGTAAGGGTTAGGGTTAGTGTTAGGGTTAGGGTTAGGGTTACGGGACGGGGACAGGGACGGTTTAGGGTACAGGTTAGGGTACGACAACAGTTTAGGGTGAGCGTACGTGTTAGGGTACGGGTTAGTGTTAGCGTACGGGTTAGGATTAGGGGACGGGTGATGGTAAGGCTTCGGGTAAGGGTTAGGGTTAGGGTTAGGGGACGGGGACGGGGACGGCGCCGGTTTAGGGTACAGGTTAGTGTACGACAACGGTTTAGGGTGAGCGTACGTGTTATGGTACGGTTTAGTGTTAGCGTACGGGTTAGGATTAGGGGACGGGTGAGGGTAAGGCTTCGGGTAAGCGTTAGGGTTAGGGTTAGGGTTAGGGGACGGGGACGGTTTAGGGTACAGGTTAGGGTACGACAACGGTTTAGGTTGATCGTACGTTTTAGGGTACGGGTTAGTGTTAGAGTACGGGTTAGGATTAGGGGACGGGTGAGGGTAAGGCTTCGGGTAAGGGTTAGGGTTAGGGTTAGGATTAGGGGACGGGGATGGTTTAGGGTACAAGTTATGGTACGACAACCGTTTAGGGTGAGCGTACGTGTTAGGGTACGGGTTAGTGTTAGCGTACGGGTTAGGATTAGGGAACGGGTGAGGGTAAGGCTTCGGGTAAGGGTTAGGATTAGGGTTAGGGGACGGGGACGGTTTAGGGTACAGGTTAGGGTACGACAACGGTTTAGGGTGAGCGTACGTGTTAGGGTACGGGTTAGTGTTATCGTACGGGTTAGGATTAGGGGACGGGTGAGGGTAGGGCTTCGGGTAAGGGTTAGGGTTAGGGTTAGGGTTAGGGTTAGGGGACGGGGACGGTTTAGGGTACAGGTTAGGGTACGACAACGGTTTAGGGTGAGCGTACGTGTTAGGGTACGGGTTAGTGTTAGCGTACAGGTGAGGATTAGGTGACGGGTGAGTGTAAGGCTTCGGGTAAGGGTTAGGGTTAGGGTTAGGGTTAGGGTTAGGGGACGCGGACGGTTTAGGGTACATGTTAGGGTACGACAAAGGTTTAGGGTGAGCGTACGTGTTAGGATACGGGTTAGTGTTAGCGTACGGGTTAGGATAAGGGGACGGGTGAGCATAAGGCTTCGGGTAAGGTTTAGGGTTAGGGTTAGGGTTAGGGGACGGGGACGGTTTAGGGTACAGGTTAGGGTACGACAACGATTTAGGGTGAGCGTACGTGTTAGGGTACGGGTTAGTGTTAGCGTACGGGTTAGGATTAAGGGAAGGGTGAGGGTAAGACTTCGGGTAAGGGTTAGGGTTAGGGTTAGGGTTAGGGGACTGGACGGTTTAGGGTACAGGTTAGGCTAGGACAACGGTTTAGGGTGAGCGTACGTGTTAGGTTACGGGTTAGTGTTAGCGTACGGGTTAGGATTAGGGGACGGGTGAGGGTAAGGCTTCGGGTAAGGGTGAGGGTTAGAGTTAGGCTTAGGGTTAGGGGACGGGGACGGTTTAGGGTACAGGTTAGGGTACGACAACGGTTTAGGGTGAGCGTACGTGTTAGGGTACGGGTTAGTGTTAGCGTACGGGTTAGGATTAGGGGACGGGTGAGGGTAAGGCTTCGGGTAAGTGTTAGGGTTAGGGTTAGGGTTAGGGTAAGGGTTAGTGTTCGGGGACGGTTTAGGGTACAGGTTAGGGTACGACAACGATTTAGGGTCAGCGTACGTGTTAGGGTACGGGTTAGTGTTAGCGTACGAGTTAGGATTAGGGGACGGGTGAGGGTAAGGTTTCGGATAAGGGTTAGGGTTAGGGTTAGGGTTAGGGTTAGGGTTAGGGGACGGGGACCGTTTAGGGTACAGGTTAGGCTGCGACAACGGTTTAGGGTGAGCGTACGTGTTAGGGTACGGGTTAGTGTTAGCGTACGGGTTAGGATTAGGGGACGGGTGAGGGTAAGGCTTCGGGTAAGGGATAGGGTTAGGGTTAGGGTTAGGGGACGGGGACGGGGACGGTTTACGGTACAGGTTCTGGTATGACAACGGTTTAGGGTGAGCGTACGTGTTAGGGTACGGGTTAGTGTTAGCGTACGGGTTAGGATTAGGGTACGGGTGAGGGTAAGGCTTCGGGTAAGGGTTAGGGTTAGGGTTAGGGGACGGGGACGGGGACGGTTTAGGGTACAGGTTAGGGTACGACAACGGTTTAGGGTGAGCGTACGTGTTAGGGTACGGGTTAGTGTTAGCGTACGGTTTAGGATTAGGGGACGGGTAAGGGTAAGGCTTCGGGTAAGGGTTAGGGTTAGGGTTAGGGTTAGGGGATGGGGACGGTTTAGGGTACAGTTTAGTGTACGACAACGGTTTAGGGTGAGCGTACGTGTTAGGGTACGGGTTAGTGTTGGCGTACGGGTTAGGATTAGGGGACGGGTGAGGGTAAGGCTTCGGGTAAGGGTTAGGGTTAGGGTTAGGGTTAGGGGACGGGGACGGGGACGGTTTAGGGTACAGGTTAGGGTACGAAAACCGTTTAGGGTGAGCTTACGTGTTAGGGTACGGGTTAGTGTTAGCGTAAGGGTTAGGATTAGGGGACGGGTGAGGGTAAGTCTTCGGGTAAGGGTTAGGGTTAGGGTTAGCGTTAGGGTTAGGGTTAGGGGACGGGGACGGTTTAGGGTACAGGTTAGGGTACGACAATGGTTTAGGGTGAGCGTACGTGTTAGGGTACGGGTTAGTGTTAGCGTACGGTTTAGTATTAGGGGACGGGTGAGGGTAAGGCTTCGGGTAAGGGTTAGGGTTAGTGTTAGGGTTAGGGTTAGGGTTACGGGATGGGGACAGGGATGGTTTAGAGTACAGGTTAGGGTACGACAACTGTTTAGGGTGAGCGTACGTGTTAGGGTACGGGTTAGTGTTAGCGTACGGGTTAGGATTAGGGGACGGGTGAGGGTAAGGCTTCGGGTAAGGGTTAGGGTTAGGGTTAGGGGACGGGGACGGGGACGGCGACGGTTTAGGGTACAGGTTACTGTACGACAACGGTTTAGGGTGAGCGTACGTGTTAGGGTATGGGTTAGTGTTAGCGTACGGGTTAGGATTAGGGGACGGGTGAGGGTAAGGCTTCGGGTAAGGGTTAGGGTTAGTGTTAGGGTTAGGGGACGGGGACGGTTTAGGGTACAAGTTAGGGTACGACAACGGTTTAGGGTGAGCGTACGTGTTAGGGTACTGGTTAGTGTTAGCGTACGGGTTAGGATTAGGGAACGGGTGAGGGTAAGGTTTCGGGTAAGGGTTAGGGTTAGCGTTAGGGGACAGGGACGATTTAGGGTACAGGTTAGGGTACGACAACGGTTTAGGGTGAGCGTACATGTTAGGGTACGGGTTAGTGTTAGCGTACGGGTTACGATTAGGGGACGGGTGAGGATAAGGCTTCGGGTAAGGGTTAGGGTTAGGGTTAGGGTTAGGGTTAGGGGACGGGGACGGTTTAGGGTACAGGTTAGGGTACGACAACGGTTTAGGCTGAGCGTACGTGTTAGGGTACGGGTTAGTGTTAGCGTACGGGTTAGGATTAGGGGACGGGTGAATGTAAGGCTTCGGGTAAGGGTTAGGGATAGGGTTAGGGTTAGGTTTAGGGTTAGGGGACGGGGACGGTTTAGGGTACAGGTTAGGGTACGTCAACCGTTTAGGGTGAGCGTACGTGTTAGGGTACGGGTTAGTGTTAGTGTACGGGTTGGGAATAGGGGACGGGTGAGGGTAAGGCTTCGGGTAAGGGTTAGGGTTAGGGTTAGGGTTAGGGTTAGGGGACGTGGACGGTTTAGGGTACAGGTTAGGGTACGACAACCGTTTAGGGTGAGCGTACGTGTTAGGATACGGGTTAGTGTTAGCGTACGGGTTAGGATTTGGGGACGGGTGAGGGTAAGGCTTCAGGTAAGGGTTAGGGTTAGGGTTAGGGTTAGGGTTAGGTTTAGGGGACCGGGACGGTTTAGGGTACAGGTTAGGGTACGACAACTGTTTAGGGTGAGCGTACGTGTTAGGGTACGGGTTAGTGTTAGCGAACGGGTTAGTATTAGGGGACGGGTGAGGGTAAGGCTTCGGGTAAGGGTTAGGGTTAGGGTTAGGTTTAGGGTTAGGGTAGGGGACGGGGACGGTTTAGGGTACAGGTTAGTGTACGACAACGTTTTAGGGTGAGCGTACGTGTTAGGGTACGGGTTAGTGTTAGCGTACGGGTGAGGATTAGGGGACGGGTGAGGGTAAGGCTTCGGGTAAGGGTTAGGGTTAAGGTTAGGGGACGGGGACGGGTTAGGGTACAGGTTAGGGTACGACAACGGTTTAGGGTGAGCGTACGTGTTAGGGTACGGGTTAGTGTTAGCGTACGGGTTAGGATTAGGGGACGGGTGAGGGTAAGGCTTCGGGTAAGGGATAGGGTTAGGGTTAGGGTTAGGGTTAGGGGACGGGGACGGTTTAGGGTACAGGTTAGGGTATGACAACGGTTTAGGGTGAGCGTACGTGTTAGGGTACGGGTTAGTGTTAGCGTACGGGTTAGGATTAGGGGACGGGTGACGGTAAGGCTTCGGGTAAGGGTTAGGGTTAGGGTTAGGGTTAGTGGATGGGGATGGTTTAGGGTACAGGTTAGTGTACGACAACGGTTTAGGGTGAGCGTACGTGTTACGGTACGGGTTAGTGTTGGCTTACGGGATAGGATTAGGGGACGGGTGAGGGTAAGGCTTCGGGTAAGGGTTAGGGTTAGGGTTAGGGTTAGGGGACGGGGACGGGGACGGTTTAGGGTACAGGTTAGGGTACGAAAACGGTTTAGGGTGAGCTTACGTGTTAGGTTATGGGTTAGTGTTAGCGTAAGGGTTAGGATTAGGGGACGGGTGAGGGTATGTCTTCGGGTAAGGGTTAGGGTTAGGGTTAGGGTTAGGGTTAGGGGACAGGGACGGGGACGGTTTAGGGTACAGGTTAGGGTACGACAACGGTTTAGGGTGAGCGTACGTGTTAGGGTACGGGTTAGTGTTAGCGTACGGTTTAGGATTAGGGGACGGGTAAGAGTAAGGCTTCGGGTAAGGTTTAGGGTTAGGGTTAGGGTTAGGGGATGGGGACGGTTTAGGGTACAGGTTAGTGTACGACAACGGTTTAGGGTGAGCGTACATGTTAGGGTACGTGTTAGTGTTGGCGTACGGGTTAGTATTAGGGGACGGGTGAGGGTAAGGCTTCGGTTAAGGGTTAGGGTTAGGGTTAGGGTTAGGGGACGGGGACGGGGACGGTTTAGGGTACAGGTTAGGGTACGAAAACGGTTTAGGGTGAGCTTACGTGTTAGGGTACGGGTTAGTGTTAGCGTAAGTGTTAGGATTAGGGGACGGGTGAGGGTAAGTCTTCGGGTAAGGGTTAGGGTTAGGCTTAGGGTTAGGGTTAGGGTTAGGGGACGGGGACGGTTTAGGGTACAGGTTAGTGTACGACAACGGTTTAGGGTGAGCGTACGTGTTAGGGTACGGGTTAGTGTTAGCGTACGGGTTAGGATTAGGGGACGGGTGAGGGTAAGGCTTCGGGTAAGGGTTAGGGTTAGTGTTAGGGTTAGGGTTAGGGTTACGGGACGGGGACAGGGACGGTTTAGGGTACAGGTTAGGGTACGACAACAGTTTAGGGTGAGCGTACGTGTTAGGGTACGGGTTAGTGTTAGCGTACGGGTTAGGATTAGGGGACGGGTGAGGGTAAGGCTTCGGGTAAGGGTTAGGGTTAGGGTTAGGGGACGGGGACGGTTTAGGGTACAGGTTAGGGTACGACAACGGTTTAGGGTGAGCGTACGTGTTAGGGTACGGGTTAGTGTTATCGTACGGGTTAGGATTAGGGGACGGGTGAGGGTAAGGCTTCGGGTAAGGGTTAGGGTTAGGGTTAGGGTTAGGGTTAGGGTTAGGGGACGGGGACGGTTTAGGGTACAGGTTAGGGTACGACAACTGTTTAGGGTGAGCGTACGTGTTAGGGTACGGGTTAGTGTTAGCGTACAGGTGAGGATTAGGTGACGGGTGAGTGTAAGGCTTCGGGTAAGGATTAGGGTTAGGGTTAGGGTTAGGGTTAGGGGACGCGGACGGTTTAGGGTACATGTTAGGGTACGACAAAGGTTTAGGGTGAGCGTACGTGTTAGGGTATGGGTTAGTGTTAGCGTACGGGTTAGGATTAGGGGACGGGTGAGGGTAAGGCTTAGGGTAAGGGTTAGGGTTAGGGTTAGGGTTAGGGTTAAGGGACGGGGACGGTTTAGGGTACAGGTTAGTGTACGACAAGGGTTTAGGTTGAGCGTACGTGTTAGGATACGGGTTAGTGTTAGCGTACGGGTTAGGATAAGGGGACGGGTGAGCTTAAGGCTTCGGGTAAGGGTTAGGGTTAGGGTTAGGGTTAGGGGACGGGGACGGTTTAGGGTACAGGTTAGGGTACGACAACGATTTAGGGTGAGCGTACGTGTTAGGGTACGGGTTAGTGTTAGCGTACGGGTTAGGATTAGGGGAAGGGTGAGGGTAAGACTTCGGGTAAGGGTTAGGGTTAGGGTTAGGGTTAGGGGACTGGACGGTTTAGGGTACAGGTTAGGCTAGGACAACGGTTTAGGGTGAGCGTACGTGTTAGGTTACGGGTTAGTGTTAGCGTACGGGTTAGGATTAGGGGACGGGTGAGGGTAAGGCTTCGGGTAAGGGTGAGGGTTAGGGTTAGGCTTAGGGTTAGGGGACGGTTTAGGGTACAGGTTAGGGTACGACAACGGTTTAGGGTGAGCGTACGTGTTAGGGTACGGGTTAGTGTTAGCGTACGGGTTAGGATTAGGGGACGGGTGAGGGTAAGGCTTCGGGTAAGTGTTAGGGTTAGGGTTAGGGTTAGGGTAAGCGTTAGTGTTCGGGGACGGTTTAGGGTACAGGTTAGGGTACGACAACGATTTAGGGTGAGCGTACGTGTTAGGGTACGGGTTAGTGTTAGCGTACGAGTTAGGATTAGGGGACGGGTGAGGGTAAGGTTTCGGATAAGGGTTAGGGTTAGGGTTAGGGTTAGGGGACGGGGACGGTTTAGGGTACAGGTTAGGCTGCGACAACGGTTTAGGGTGAGCGTACGTGTTAGGGTACGGGTTAGTGTTAGCGTACGGGTTAGGATTAGGGTACGGGTGAGGGTAAGGCTTCGGGTAAGGGTTAGGGTTAGGGTTAGGGTTAGGGTTAGGGGACGGGGACGGGGACGGTTTAGGGTACAGGTTAGTGTACGACAACGGTTTAGGGTGAGCGTACGTGTTAGGGTACGGGTTAGTGTTAGCGTACGGTTTAGGATTAGGGGACGGGTAAGGGTAAGGCTTCGGGTAAGGGTTAGGGTTAGGGTTAGGGTTAGGGGATGGGGACGGTTTAGGGTACAGGTTAGGGTACGAAAACCGTTTAGGGTGAGCTTACGTGTTAGGGTACGGGTTAGTGTTAGCGTAAGGGTTAGGATTAGGGGACGGGTGAGGGTAAGTCTTCGGGTAAGGGTTAGGGTTAGGGTTAGCGTTAGGGTTAGGGTTAGGGGACGGGGACGGTTTAGGGTACAGGTTAGGGTACGACAACAGTTTAGGGTGAGCGTACGTGTTAGGGTACGGGTTAGTGTTAGCGTACGAGTTAGGATTAGGGGACGGGTGAGGGTAAGGCTTCGGGTAAGGGTTAGGGTTAGGGTTAGGGGACGGGGACGGGGACGGCGACGGTTTAGGGTACAGGTTACTGTACGACAACGGTTTAGGGTGAGCGTACGTGTTAGGGTACGGGTTAGTGTTAGCGTACGGGTTAGGATTAGGGGACGGGTGGGGGTAAGGCTTCGGGTAAGGGTTAGGGTTAGTGTTAGGGTTAGGGGACGGGGACGGTTTAGGGTACAAGTTAGGGTACGACAACGGTTTAGGGTGAGCGTACGTGTTAGGGTACTGGTTAGTGTTAGCGTACGGGTTAGGATTAGGGAACGGGTGAGGGTAAGGCTTCGGGTAAGGGTTAGGGTTAGCGTTAGGGGACAGGGACGATTTAGGGTACAGGTTAGGGTACGACAACGGTTTAGGGTGAGCGTACATGTTAGGGTACGGGTTAGTGTTAGCGTACGGGTTAGGATTAGGGGACGGGTGAGGATAAGGCTTCGGGTAAGGGTTAGGGTTAGGGTTAGGGTTAGGGTTAGGGGACGGGGACGGTTTAGGGTACAGGTTAGGGTACGACAACGGTTTAGGCTGAGCGTACGTGTTAGGGTACGGGTTAGTGTTAGCGTACGGGTTAGGATTAGGGGACGGGTGAATGTAAGGCTTCGGGTAAGGGTTAGGGATAGGGTTAGGGTTAGGTTTAGGGTTAGGGGACAGGGACGGTTTAGGGTACAGGTTAGGGTACGTCAACCGTTTAGGGTGAGCATACGTGTTAGGGTACGGGTTAGTGTTAGTGTACGGGTTGGGAATAGGGGACGGGTGAGGGTAAGGCTTCGGGTAAGTGTTAGGGTTAGGGTTAGGGTTAGGGTTAGGGGACGGGGACGGTTTAGTGTACAAGTTAGTGTACGACAACGGTTTAGGGTGAGCGTACGTGTTAGGGTATGGGTTACTGTTAGCGTACGGGTTAGGATTAGGGGACGGGTGAGGGTAAGGCTTCGGGTAAGGGTTAGGGTTAGTGTTAGGGTTAGGGGACGGGGACGGTTTAGGGTACAAGTTAGGGTACGACAACGGTTTAGGGTGAGCGTACGTGTTAGGGTACTGGTTAGTGTTAGCGTACGGGTTAGGATTAGGGAACGGGTGAGGGTAAGGTTTCAGGTAAGGGTTAGGGTTAGCGTTAGGGGACAGGGACGATTTAGGGTACAGGTTAGGGTACGACAACGGTTTAGGGTGAGCGTACATGTTAGGGTACGGGTTAGTGTTAGCGTACGGGTTACGATTAGGGGACGGGTGAGGATAAGGCTTCGGGTAAGTGTTAGGGTTAGGGTTAGGGTTAGGGTTAGGGGACGGGGACGGTTTAGGGTACAGGTTAGGGTACGACAACGGTTTAGGCTGAGCGTACGTGTTAGGGTACGGGTTAGTGTTAGCGTACGGGTTAGGATTAGGGGACGGGTGAATGTAAGGCTTCGGGTAAGGGTTAGGGATAGGGTTAGGGTTAGGTTTAGGGTTAGGGGACGGGGACGGTTTAGGGTACAGGTTAGGGTACGTCAACCGTTTAGGGTGAGCGTACGTGTTAGGGTACGGGTTAGTGTTAGTGTACGGGTTGGGAATAGGGGACGGGTGAGGGTAAGGCTTCGGGTAAGGGTTAGGGTTAGGGTTAGGGTTAGGGTTAGGGGACGTGGACGGTTTTGGGTACAGGTTAGGGTACGACAACCGTTTAGGGTGAGCGTACGTGTTAGGATACGGGTTAGTGTTAGCGTACGGGTTAGGATTTGGGGACGGGTGAGGGTAAGGCTTCAGGTAAGGGTTAGGGTTAGGGTTAGGGTTAGGGTTAGGTTTAGGGGACCGGGACGGTTTAGGGTACAGGTTAGGGTACGACAGCTGTTTAGGGTGAGCGTACGTGTTAGGGTACGGGTTAGTGTTAGCGAACGGGTTAGTATTAGGGGACGGGTGAGGGTAAGGCTTCGGGTAAGGGTTAGGGTTAGGGTTAGGTTTAGGGTTAGGGTAGGGGACGGGGACGGTTTAGGGTACAGGTTAGTGTACGACAACGTTTTAGGGTGAGCGTACGTGTTAGGGTACGGGTTAGTGTTAGCGTACGGGTGAGGATTAGGGGACGGGTGAGGGTAAGGCTTCGGGTAAGGGTTAGGGTTAAGGTTAGGGGACGGGGACGGGTTAGGGTACAGGTTAGGGTACGACAACGGTTTAGGGTGAGCGTACGTGTTAGGGTACGGGTTAGTGTTAGCGTACGGGTTAGGATTAGGGGACGGGTGAGGGTAAGGCTTCGGGTAAGGGATAGGGTTAGGGTTAGGGTTAGGGTTAGGGGACGGGGACGGTTTATGGTACAGGTTAGGGTATGACAACGGTTTAGGGTGAGCGTACGTGTTAGGGTACGGGTTAGTGTTAGCGTACGGGTTAGGATTAGGGGACGGGTGACGGTAAGGCTTCGGGTAAGGGTTAGGGTTAGGGTTAGGGTTAGGGCATGGGGATGGTTTAGGGTACAGGTTAGTGTACGACAACTGTTTAGGGTGAGCGTACGTGTTACAGTACGGGTTAGTGTTGGCGTACGGGTTAGGATTAGGGGACGGGTGAGGGTAAGGCTTCGGGTAAGGGTTAGGATTAGGGTTAGGGTTAGGGGACGGGGACGGGGACGGTTTAGGGTACAGGTTAGGGTACGAAAACGGTTTAGGGTGAGCTTACGTGTTAGGTTATGGGTTAGTGTTAGCGTAAGGGTTAGGATTAGGGGACGGGTGAGGGTATGTCTTCGGGTAAGTTTTAGGGTTAGGGTTAGGGTTAGGGTTAGGGGACGGGGACGGGGACGGTTTAGGGTACAGGTTAGGGTACGACAACGGTTTAGGGTGAGCGTACGTGTTAGGGTACGGGTTAGTGTTAGCGTACGGTTTAGGATTAGGGGACGGGTGAGGGTAAGGCTTCGCGTAAGGGTTAGGGTTAGTGTTAGGGTTAGGGTTAGGGTTACGGGACGGGGACAGGGACGGTTTAGGGTACAGGTTAGGGTACGACAACAGTTTAGGGTGAGCGTACGTGTTAGGGTACGGGTTAGTGTTAGCGTACGGGTTAGGATTAGGGGACGGGTGAGGGTAAGGCTTCGGGTAAGGGTTAGGGTTAGGGTTAGGGGACGGGGACGGGGACGGCGCCGGTTAGGGTACAGGTTAGTGTACGACAACGGTTTAGGGTGAGCGTACGTGTTATGGTACGGTTTAGTGTTAGCGTACGGGTTAGGATTAGGGGACGGGTGAGGGTAAGGCTTCGGGTAAGCGTTAGGGTTAGGGTTAGGGTTAGGGGACGGGGACGGTTTAGGGTACAGGTTAGGGTACGACAACGGTTTAGGTTGATCGTACGTTTTAGGGTACGGGTTAGTGTTAGAGTACGGGTTAGGATTAGGGGACGGGTGAGGGTAAGGCTTCGGGTAAGGGTTAGGGTTAGGGTTAGTGTTAGGGGACGGGGATGGTTTAGGGTACAAGTTATGGTACGACAACGGTTTAGGTTGAGCGTACGTGTTAGGGTACGGGTTAGTGTTAGCGTACGGGTTAGGATTAGGGAACTGGTGAGGGTAAGGCTTTGGGTAAGGGTTAGGGTTAGGGTTAGGGGACGGGGACGGTTTAGGGTACAGGTTAGGGTACGACAACGGTTTAGGGTGAGCGTACGTGTTAGGGTACGGGTTAGTGTTATCGTACGGGTTAGGATTAGGGGACGGGTGAGGGTAAGGCTTCGGGTAAGGGTTAGGGTTAGGGTTAGGGTTAGGGTTAGGGTTAGGGGACGGGGACGGTTTAGGGTACAGGTTAGGGTACGACAACTGTTTAGGGTGAGCGTACGTGTTAGGGTACGGGTTAGTGTTAGCGTACAGGTGAGGATTAGGTGACGGGTGAGTGTAAGGCTTCGGGTAAGGGTTAGGGTTAGGGTTAGGGTTAGGGTTAGGGGACGCGGACGGTTTAGGGTACATGTTAGGGTACGACAAAGGTTTAGGGTGAGCGTACGTGTTAGGGTATGGGTTAGTGTTAGCGTACGGGTTAGGATTAGGGGACGGGTGAGGGTAAGGCTTAGGGTAAGGGTTAGGGTTAGGGTTAGGGTTAGGGTTAAGGGACGGGGTCGGTTTAGGGTACAGGTTAGTGTACGACAAGGGTTTAGGTTGAGCGTACGTGTTAGGATACGGGTTAGTGTTAGCGTACGGGTTAGGATAAGGGGACGGGTGAGCATAAGGCTTCGGGTAAGGGTTAGGGTTAGGGTTAGGGTTAGGGGACGGGGACGGTTTAGGGTACAGGTTAGGGTACGACAACGATTTAGGGTGAGCGTACGTGTTAGGGTACGGGTTAGTGTTAGCGTACGGGTTAGGATTAGGGGAAGGGTGAGGGTAAGACTTCGGGTAAGGGTTAGGGTTAGGGTTAGGGTTAGGGGACTGGACGGTTTAGGGTACAGGTTAGGCTAGGACAACGGTTTAGGGTGAGCGTACGTGTTAGGTTACGGGTTAGTGTTAGCGTACGGGTTAGGATTAGGGGACGGGTGAGGGTAAGGCTTCGGGTAAGGGTGAGGGTTAGGGTTAGGCTTAGGGTTAGGGGACGGTTTAGGGTACAGGTTAGGGTACGACAACGGTTTAGGGTGAGCGTACGTGTTAGGGTACGGGTTAGTGTTAGCGTACGGGTTAGGATTAGGGGACGGGTGAGGGTAAGGCTTCGGGTAAGTGTTAGGGTTAGGGTTAGGGTTAGGGTAAGCGTTAGTGTTCGGGGACGGTTTAGGGTACAGGTTAGGGTACGACAACGATTTAGGGTGAGCGTACGTGTTAGGGTACGGGTTAGTGTTAGTGTACGAGTTAGGATTAGGGGACGGGTGAGGGTAAGGTTTCGGATAAGGGTTAGGGTTAGGGTTAGGGTTAGGGTTAGGGTTAGGGGACGGGGACGGTTTAGGGTACAGGTTAGGCTGCGACAACGGTTTAGGATGAGCGTACGTGTTGGGGTACGGGTTAGTGTTAGCGTACGGGTTAGGATTAGGGTACGGGTGAGGGTAAGGCTTCGGGTAAGGGTTAGGGTTAGGGTTAGGGTTAGGGTTAGGGGACGGGGACGGGGACGGTTTAGGGTACAGGTTAGTGTACGACAACGGTTTAGGGTGAGCGTACGTGTTAGGGTACGGGTTAGTGTTAGCGTACGGTTTAGGATTAGGGGACGGGTAAGGGTAAGGCTTCGGGTAAGGGTTAGGGTTAGGGTTAGGGTTAGGGGATGGGGACGGTTTAGGGTACAGGTTAGGGTACGAAAACCGTTTAGGGTGAGCTTACGTGTTAGGGTACGGGTTAGTGTTAGCGTAAGGGTTAGGATTAGGGGACGGGTGAGGGTAAGTCTTCGGGTAAGGGTTAGGGTTAGGGTTAGCGTTAGGGTTAGGGTTAGGGGACGGGGACGGTTTAGGGTACAGGTTAGGGTACGACAACAGTTTAGGGTGAGCGTACGTGTTAGGGTACGGGTTAGTGTTAGCGTACGAGTTAGGATTAGGGGACGGGTGAGGGTAAGGCTTCGGGTAAGGGTTAGGGTTAGGGTTAGGGGACGGGGACGGGGACGGCGACGGTTTAGGGTACAGGTTACTGTACGACAACGGTTTAGGGTGAGCGTACGTGTTAGGGTACGGGTTAGTGTTAGCGTACGGGTTAGGATTAGGGGACGGGTGGGGGTAAGGCTTCGGGTAAGGGTTAGGGTTAGTGTTAGGGTTAGGGGACGGGGACGGTTTAGGGTACAAGTTAGGGTACGACAACGGTTTAGGGTGAGCGTACGTGTTAGGGTACTGGTTAGTGTTAGCGTACGGGTTAGGATTAGGGAACGGGTGAGGGTAAGGCTTCGGGTAAGGGTTAGGGTTAGCGTTAGGGGACAGGGATGATTTAGGGTACAGGTTAGGGTACGACAACGGTTTAGGGTGAGCGTACATGTTAGGGTACGGGTTAGTGTTAGCGTACGGGTTAGGATTAGGGGACGGGTGAGGATAAGGCTTCGGGTAAGGGTTAGGGTTAGGGTTAGGGTTAGGGTTAGGGGACGGGGACGGTTTAGGGTACAGGTTAGGGTACGACAACGGTTTAGGCTGAGCGTACGTGTTAGGGTACGGGTTAGTGTTAGCGTACGGGTTAGGATTAGGGGACGGGTGAATGTAAGGCTTCGGGTAAGGGTTAGGGATAGGGTTAGGGTTAGGTTTAGGGTTAGGGGACAGGGACGGTTTAGGGTACAGGTTAGGGTACGTCAACCGTTTAGGGTGAGCGTACGTGTTAGGGTACGGGTTAGTGTTAGTGTACGGGTTGGGAATAGGGGACGGGTGAGGGTAAGGCTTCGGGTAAGTGTTAGGGTTAGGGTTAGGGTTAGGGTTAGGGGACGGGGACGGTTTAGGGTACAAGTTAGGGTACGACAACGGTTTAGGGTGAGCGTACGTGTTAGGGTATGGGTTACTGTTAGCGTACGGGTTAGGATTAGGGGACGGGTGAGGGTAAGGCTTCGGGTAAGGGTTAGGGTTAGGGTTAGGGTTAGGGTTAGGGGACGTGGACGGTTTTGGGTACAGGTTAGGGTACGACAACCGTTTAGGGTGAGCGTACGTGTTAGGGTACGGGTTAGTGTTAGCGTACGGGTTAGGATTTGGGGACGGGTGAGGGTAAGGCTTCAGGTAAGGGTTAGGGTTAGGGTTAGGGTTAGGGTTAGGTTTAGGGGACCGGGACGGTTTAGGGTACAGGTTAGGGTACGACAACTGTTTAGGGTGAGCGTACGTGTTAGGGTACGGGTTAGTGTTAGCGAATGGGTTAGTATTAGGTGACGGGTGAGTGTAAGGCTTCGGGTAAGGGTTAGTGTTAGGGTTAGGTTTAGGGTTAGGGTAGGGGACGGGGACGGTTTAGGGTACAGGTTAGTGTACGACAAAGTTTTAGGGTGAGCGTACGTGTTAGGGTACGGGTTAGTGTTAGCGTACGGGTGAGGATTAGGGGACGGGTGAGGGTAAGGCTTCGGGTAAGGGTTAGGGTTAAGGTTAGGGGACGGGGACGGGTTAGGGTACAGGTTAGGGTACGACAACGGTTTAGGGTGAGCGTACGTGTTAGGGTACGGGTTAGTGTTAGCGTACGGGTTAGGATTAGGGGACGGGTGAGGGTAAGGCTTCGGGTAAGTGTTAGGGTTAGGGTTAGGGTTAGGGTAAGCGTTAGTGTTCGGGGACGGTTTAGGGTACAGGTTAGGGTACGACAACGATTTAGGGTGAGCGTACGTGTTAGGGTACGGGTTAGTGTTAGCGTACGAGTTAGGATTAGGGGACGGGTGAGGGTAAGGTTTCGGATAAGGGTTAGGGTTAGGGTTAGGGTTAGGGGACGGGGACGGTTTAGGGTACAGGTTAGGCTGCGACAACGGTTTAGGGTGAGCGTACGTGTTAGGGTACGGGTTAGTGTTAGCGTACGGGTTAGGATTAGGGTACGGGTGAGGGTAAGGCTTCGGGTAAGGGGTAGGGTTAGGGTTAGGGTTAGGGTTAGGGGACGGGGACGGGGACGGTTTAGGGTACAGGTTAGTGTACGACAACGGTTTAGGGTGAGCGTACGTGTTAGGGTACGGGTTAGTGTTAGCGTACGGTTTAGGATTAGGGGACGGGTAAGGGTAAGGCTTCGGGTAAGGGTCAGGGTTAGGGTTAGGGTTAGGGGATGGGGACGG
This sequence comes from Delphinapterus leucas, assembly GCF_059928025.1. Classification (NCBI taxonomy): domain Eukaryota; kingdom Metazoa; phylum Chordata; class Mammalia; order Artiodactyla; family Monodontidae; genus Delphinapterus; species Delphinapterus leucas. Next base: position 16,407,717 of record NW_028322235.1, on the reverse strand, counting down.
TTTAGGGTACAGGTTAGGGTACGAAAACCGTTTAGGGTGAGCTTACGTGTTAGGGTACGGGATAGTGTTAGCGTAAGGGTTAGGATTAGGGGACGGGTGAGGGTAAGTCTTCGGGTAAGGGTTACGGTTAGGGTTAGCGTTAGGGTTAGGGTTAGGGGACGGGGACGGTTTAGGGTACAGGTTAGGGTACGACAACAGTTTAGGGTGAGCGTACGTGTTAGGGTACGGGTTAGTGTTAGCGTACGAGTTAGGATTAGGGGACGGGTGAGGGTAAGGCTTCGGGTAAGGGTTAGGGTTAGGGTTAGGGGACGGGGACGGGGACGGCGACGGTTTAGGGTACAGGTTACTGTACGACAACGGTTTAGGGTGAGCGTACGTGTTAGGGTACGGGTTAGTGTTAGCGTACGGGTTAGGATTAGGGGACGGGTGGGGGTAAGGCTTCGGGTAAGGGTTAGGGTTAGTGTTAGGGTTAGGGGACGGGGACGGTTTAGGGTACAAGTTAGGGTACGACAACGGTTTAGGGTGAGCGTACGTGTTAGGGTACTGGTTAGTGTTAGCGTACGGGTTAGGATTAGGGAACGGGTGAGGGTAAGGCTTCGGGTAAGGGTTAGGGTTAGCGTTAGGGGACAGGGACGATTTAGGGTACAGGTTAGGGTACGACAACGGTTTAGGGTGAGCGTACATGTTAGGGTACGGGTTAGTGTTAGCGTACGGGTTAGGATTAGGGGACGGGTGAGGATAAGGCTTCGGGTAAGGGTTAGGGTTAGGGTTAGGGTTAGGGTTAGGGGACGGGGACGGTTTAGGGTACAGGTTAGGGTACGACAACGGTTTAGGCTGAGCGTACGTGTTAGGGTACGGGTTAGTGTTAGCGTACGGGTTAGGATTAGGGGACGGGTGAATGTAAGGCTTCGGGTAAGGGTTAGGGATAGGGTTAGGGTTAGGTTTAGGGTTAGGGGACAGGGACGGTTTAGGGTACAGGTTAGGGTACGTCAACCGTTTAGGGTGAGCATACGTGTTAGGGTACGGGTTAGTGTTAGTGTACGGGTTGGGAATAGGGGACGGGTGAGGGTAAGGCTTCGGGTAAGTGTTAGGGTTAGGGTTAGGGTTAGGGTTAGGGGACGGGGACGGTTTAGTGTACAAGTTAGGGTACGACAACGGTTTAGGGTGAGCGTACGTGTTAGGGTATGGGTTACTGTTAGCGTACGGGTTAGGATTAGGGGACGGGTGAGGGTAAGGCTTCGGGTAAGGGTTAGGGTTAGTGTTAGGGTTAGGGGACGGGGACGGTTTAGGGTACAAGTTAGGGTACGACAACGGTTTAGGGTGAGCGTACGTGTTAGGGTACTGGTTAGTGTTAGCGTACGGGTTAGGATTAGGGAACGGGTGAGGGTAAGGTTTCAGGTAAGGGTTAGGGTTAGCGTTAGGGGACAGGGACGATTTAGGGTACAGGTTAGGGTACGACAACGGTTTAGGGTGAGCGTACATGTTAGGGTACGGGTTAGTGTTAGCGTACGGGTTACGATTAGGGGACGGGTGAGGATAAGGCTTCGGGTAAGTGTTAGGGTTAGGGTTAGGGTTAGGGTTAGGGGACGGGGACGGTTTAGGGTACAGGTTAGGGTACGACAACGGTTTAGGCTGAGCGTACGTGTTAGGGTACGGGTTAGTGTTAGCGTACGGGTTAGGATTAGGGGACGGGTGAATGTAAGGCTTCGGGTAAGGGTTAGGGATAGGGTTAGGGTTAGGTTTAGGGTTAGGGGACGGGGACGGTTTAGGGTACAGGTTAGGGTACGTCAACCGTTTAGGGTGAGCGTACGTGTTAGGGTACGGGTTAGTGTTAGTGTACGGGTTGGGAATAGGGGACGGGTGAGGGTAAGGCTTCGGGTAAGGGTTAGGGTTAGGGTTAGGGTTAGGGTTAGGAGACGTGGACGGTTTTGGGTACAGGTTAGGGTACGACAACCGTTTAGGGTGAGCGTACGTGTTAGGATACGGGTTAGTGTTAGCGTACGGGTTAGGATTTGGGGACGGGTGAGGGTAAGGCTTCAGGTAAGGGTTAGGGTTAGGGTTAGGGTTAGGGTTAGGTTTAGGGGACCGGGACGGTTTAGGGTACAGGTTAGGGTACGACAACTGTTTAGGGTGAGCGTACGTGTTAGGGTACGGGTTAGTGTTAGCGAACGGGTTAGTATTAGGGGACGGGTGAGGGTAAGGCTTCGGGTAAGGGTTAGGGTTAGGGTTAGGTTTAGGGTTAGGGTAGGGGACGGGGACGGTTTAGGGTACAGGTTAGTGTACGACAACGTTTTAGGGTGAGCGTACGTGTTAGGGTACGGGTTAGTGTTAGCGTACGGGTGAGGATTAGGGGACGGGTGAGGGTAAGGCTTCGGGTAAGGGTTAGGGTTAAGGTTAGGGGACGGGGACGGGTTAGGGTACAGGTTAGGGTACGACAACGGTTTAGGGTGAGCGTACGTGTTAGGGTACGGGTTAGTGTTAGCGTACGGGTTAGGATTAGGGGACGGGTGAGGGTAAGGCTTCGGGTAAGGGATAGGGTTAGGGTTAGGGTTAGGGTTAGGGGACGGGGACGGTTTAGGGTACAGGTTAGGGTATGACAACGGTTTAGGGTGAGCGTACGTGTTAGGGTACGGGTTAGTGTTAGCGTACGGGTTAGGATTAGGGGACGGGTGACGGTAAGGCTTCGGGTAAGGGTTAGGGTTAGGGTTAGGGTTAGGGCATGGGGATGGTTTAGGGTACAGGTTAGTGTACGACAACGGTTTAGGGTGAGCGTACGTGTTACGGTACGGGTTAGTGTTGGCGTACGGGTTAGGATTAGGGGACGGGTGAGGGTAAGGCTTCGGGTAAGGGTTAGGATTAGGGTTAGGGTTAGGGGACGGGGACGGGGACGGTTTAGGGTACAGGTTAGGGTACGAAAACGGTTTAGGGTGAGCTTACGTGTTAGGTTATGGGTTAGTGTTAGCGTAAGGGTTAGGATTAGGGGACGGGTGAGGGTATGTCTTCGGGTAAGGTTTAGGGTTAGGGTTAGGGTTAGGGTTAGGGGACGGGGACGGGGACGGTTTAGGGTACAGGTTAGGGTACGACAACGGTTTAGGGTGAGCGTACGTGTTAGGGTACGGGTTAGTGTTAGCGTACGGTTTAGGATTAGGGGACGGGTAAGAGTAAGGCTTCGGGTAAGGTTGAGGGTTAGGGTTAGGGTTAGGGGATGGGGACGGTTTAGGGTACAGGTTAGTGTACGACAACGGTTTAGGGTGAGCGTACATGTTAGGGTACGTGTTAGTGTTGGCGTACGGGTTAGTATTAGGGGACGGGTGAGGGTAAGGCTTCGGTTAAGGGTTAGGGTTAGGGTTAGGGTTAGGGGACGGGGACGGGGACGGTTTAGGGTACAGGTTAGGGTACGAAAACGGTTTAGGGTGAGCTTACGTGTTAGGGTACGGGTTAGTGTTAGCGTAAGGGTTAGGATTAGGGGACGGGTGAGGGTAAGTCTTCGGGTAAGGGTTAGGGTTAGGCTTAGGGTTAGGGTTAGGGTTAGGGGACGGGGACGGTTTAGGGTACAGGTTAGTGTACGACAACGGTTTAGGGTGAGCGTACGTGTTAGGGTACGGGTTAGTGTTAGCGTACGGGTTAGGATTAGGGGACGGGTGAGGGTAAGGCTTCGCGTAAGGGTTAGGGTTAGTGTTAGGGTTAGGGTTAGGGTTACGGGACGGGGACAGGGACGGTTTAGGGTACAGGTTAGGGTACGACAACAGTTTAGGGTGAGCGTACGTGTTAGGGTACGGGTTAGTGTTAGCGTACGGGTTAGGATTAGGGGACGGGTGAGGGTAAGGCTTCGGGTAAGGGTTAGGGTTAGGGTTAGGGGACGGGGACGGGGACGGCGCCGGTTAGGGTACAGGTTAGTGTACGACAACGGTTTAGGGTGAGCGTACGTGTTATGGTACGGTTTAGTGTTAGCGTACGGGTTAGGATTAGGTGACGGGTGAGGGTAAGGCTTCGGGTAAGCGTTAGGGTTAGGGTTAGGGTTAGGGGACGGGGACGGTTTAGGGTACAGGTTAGGGTACGACAACGGTTTAGGGTGAGCGTACGTTTTAGGGTACGGGTTAGTGTTAGAGTACGGGTTAGGATTAGGGGACGGGTGAGGGTAAGGCTTCGGGTAAGGGTTAGGGTTAGGGTTAGTGTTAGGGGACGGGGACGGTTTAGGGTACAAGTTAGGGTACGACAACGGTTTAGGGTGAGCGTACGTGTTAGGGTACGGGTTAGTGTTAGCGTACGGGTTAGGATTAGGTAACGGGTGAGGGTAAGGCTTTGGGTAAGGGTTAGGGTTAGGGTTAGGGGACGGGGACGGTTTAGGGTACAGGTTAGGGTACGACAACGGTTTAGGGTGAGCGTACGTGTTAGGGTACGGGTTAGTGTTATCGTACGGGTTAGGATTAGGGGACGGGTGAGGGTAAGGCTTCGGGTAAGGGTTAGGGTTAGGGTTAGGGTTAGGGTTAGGGTTAGGGGACGGGGACGGTTTAGGGTACAGGTTAGGGTACGACAACTGTTTAGGGTGAGCGTACGTGTTAGGGTACGGGTTAGTGTTAGCGTACAGGTTAGGATTAGGTGACGGGTGAGTGTAAGGCTTCGGGTAAGGGTTAGGGTTAGGGTTAGGGTTAGGGTTAGGGGACGCGGACGGTTTAGGGTACATGTTAGGGTACGACAAAGGTTTAGGGTGAGCGTACGTGTTAGGGTATGGGTTAGTGTTAGCGTACGGGTTAGGATTAGGGGACGGGTGAGGGTAAGGCTTAGGGTAAGGGTTAGGGTTAGGGTTAGGGTTAGGGTTAAGGGACGGGGACGGTTTAGGGTACAGGTTAGTGTACGACAAGGGTTTAGGTTGAGCGTACGTGTTAGGATACGGGTTAGTGTTAGCGTACGGGTTAGGATAAGGGGACGGGTGAGCATAAGGCTTCGGGTAAGGGTTAGGGTTAGGGTTAGGGTTAGGGGACGGGGACGGTTTAGGGTACAGGTTAGGGTACGACAACGATTTAGGGTGAGCGTACGTGTTAGGGTACGGGTTAGTGTTAGCGTACGGGTTAGGATTAGGGGAAGGGTGAGGGTAAGACTTCGGGTAAGGGTTAGGGTTAGGGTTAGGGTTAGGGGACTGGACGGTTTAGGGTACAGGTTAGGGTACGACAACGGTTTAGGGTGAGCGTACGTGTTAGGTTACGGGTTAGTGTTAGCGTACGGGTTAGTATTAGGGGACGGGTGAGGGTAAGGCTTCGGGTAAGGGTGAGGGTTAGGGTTAGGGGACGGGGACGGGGACGGCGACGGTTTAGGGTACAGGTTAGTGTACGACAAAGTTTTAGGGTGAGCGTACGTGTTAGGGTACGGGTTAGTGTTAGCGTACGGGTGAGGATTAGGGGACGGGTGAGGGTAAGGCTTCGGGTAAGGGTTAGGGTTAAGGTTAGGGGACGGGGACGGGTTAGGGTACAGGTTAGGGTACGACAACGGTTTAGGGTGAGCGTACGTGTTAGGGTACGGGTTAGTGTTAGCGTACGGTTTAGGATTAGGTGACGGGTGAGGGTAAGGCTTCGGGTAAGGGATAGGGTTAGGGTTAGGGTTAGGGTTAGGGTACGGGGACGGTTTAGGGTACAGGTTAGGGTATGACAACGGTTTAGGGTGAGCGTACGTGTTAGGGTACGGGTTAGTGTTGGCGTACGGGTTAGGATTAGGTGACGGGTGAGGGTAAGGCTTCGGGTAAGGGTTAGGGTTAGGGTTAGGGTTAGGGGACGGGGACGGGGACGGTTTAGGGTACAGGTTAGGGTACGAAAACGGTTTAGGGTGAGCTTACGTGTTAGGGTATGGGTTAGTGTTAGCGTAAGGGTTAGGATTAGGGGACGGGTGAGGGTATGTCTTCGAGTAAGGGTTAGGGTTAGGGTTAGGGTTAGGGTTAGGGGACGGGACCTGTTTAGGGTACAGGTAAGGGTACGAAAACGGTTTAGGGTGAGCGTACGTGTTAGGGTACGGGTTAGTGTTAGCGTACGGGTTAGGATTAGGGGACGGGTGAGTGTAAGGCTTCGGGTAAGGGTAGGGTTAGTGTTAGGGTTAGGGTTAGGGTTACGGGACGGGGACAGGGACGGTTTAGGGTACAGGTTAGGGTACGACAAAAGTTTAGGATGAGCGTACGTGTTAGGGTACGGGTTAGTGTTAGCGTACGGGTTAGGATTAGGGGACGGGTGAGGGTAAGGCTTCGGGTAAAGGTTAGGGTTAGGGTTAGGGTTAGGGGACGGGGACGGGGACGGCGACGGTTTAGGGTACAGGTTAGTGTACGACAACGGTTTAGGGTGAGCGTAAGTGTTAGGGTACGGGTTAGTGTTAGCATACGGTTTAGGATTAGGGGACGGGTGAGGGTAAGGCTTCGGGTAAGCGTTAGGGTTAGGGTTAGGGTTATGGTTAGGTTTAGGGGACGGGGACGGTTTAGGGTACCGGTTAGGGTACGACAACGGTTTAGGGTGAGCGTACGTTTTAGGGTACGGGTTAGTTTTAGTGTACGGGTTAGGATTAGGGGACGGGTGAGGGTAAGGCTTCGGGTAAGGGTTAGGGTTAGGGTTAGGGTTAGGGATAGGGTTAGGGGACGGAGACGGTTTAGGGTACAAGTTAGGGTAGGACAACGGTTTAGGGTGTGGGTACGTGTTACGGTACCGGTTAGTGTTAACGTACGTGTTAGGATTAGGGGACGGGTTAGGGTAAGGCTTCGGGTAAGGGTTAGGTTTAGGGTTAGGGTTAGGGTTAGGGGACGTGGACGGTTTAGGGTACAGTTTAGGGTACGACAACCGTTTAGGGTGAGCGTACGTGTTAGGGTACGGGTTAGTGTTAGCGTACGGGTTAGGATTAGGGGACGGGTGAGGGTAAGGCTTCGGGTAAGGGTTAGGGTTAGGGTTAGGGTTAGGGTTAGGTTTAGGGGACGGGGACGGTTTAGGGTACAGGTTAGTGTACGACAACGGTTTAGGGTGAGCGTACGTGTTAGGGTACGGTTTAGTGTTAGCGTACGGGTGAGGATTAGGGGACGGGTGAGGTTAAGGCTTCGGGTAAGGGTTAGGGTTAGGGTTAGGTTTAGGTTTATGGGACGGGGACGGTTTAGGGTACAGGTTAGGGTACGACAACGGTTTAGGGTGAGCGTACGTGTTAGGGTACGGGTTAGTGTTAGCGTACGGGTTAGGATTAGGGGACGGGTGAGGGTAAGGCTTCGGGTAAGGGTTAGGGTTAGTGTTAGGGTTAGGGGACGGGGACGGTTTAGGGTACAAGTTAGGGTACGACAACGGTTTAGGGTGAGCGTACGTGTTAGGGTACTGGTTAGTGTTAGCGTACGGGTTAGGATTAGGGAACGGGTGAGGGTAGGGCTTCGGGTAAGGGTTAGGGTTAGGGTTAGGGGACGGGGATGGTTTAGGGTACAGGTTAGGGTACGACAACGGTTTAGGTTGAGCGTACGTGTTAGGGTACGGGTTAGTGTTAGCGTACGGGTTAGGATTAGGGGACGGGTGAGGGTAAGGCTTCGCGTAAGGGTTAGGGTTAGGGTTAGGGTTAGGGTTAGGGTTAGGGGACGGGGACGGTTTAGGGTACAGGTTAGGGTACGACAACGGTTTAGGGTGAGCGTACGTCTTAGGGTACGGGTTAGTGTTAGCGTACGGCTGAGGATTAGGTGACGGGTGAGTGTAAGGCTTCAGGTAAGGGTTAGGGTTAGGGTTAGGGTTAGGGTTAGGGTTAGGGGACGCGGACGGTTTAGGGTACAGGTTAGGGTACGACAAAGGTTTAGGGTGAGCGTACGTGAAAAGGTACGGGTTAGTGTTAGCGTACTGGTTAGGATTAGGGGACGGGTGAGGGTAAGGCTTCGGGTAAGGGTTAGGGTTAGGGTTAGGGTTAGGGGACGGGGACGGTTTAGGGTACAAGTTAGGGTATGACAACGGTTTAGGGTGAGCGTACGTGTTAGGGTACGGGTTAGTGTTAGCGTACGGGTTAGGATTAGGGGACGGGTGAGTGTAAGGCTTCGGGTAAGGGTTAGGGTTAGGGTTAGGGTTAGGGTTAGGGTTAGGGGACGGGGACGGTTTAGGGTACAGGTTAGTGTACGAAAAAGGTTTAGGGTGAGCGTACGTGTTAGGGTACGGGTTAGTGTTAGCGTACGGGTGAGGATTAGGGGACGGGTGAGTGTAAGGCTTCGGGTAAGGGTTAGGGATAGGGTTAGGGTTAGGGTTAGGGGACGGGGACGGGGACGGTTTAGGGTACAGGTTAGGGTACGACAACGGTTTAGGGTGAGCGTACGTGTTAGGGTATGGGTTAGTGTTAGCGTACGGGTTAGGATTAGGGGACGGGTGAGGTTAAGGCTTCAGGAAAGTGTTAGGGTTAAGGTTAGGGTTAGGGGACGGGCACAGGGACGGTTTAGGGTACAAGTTAGGGTACGACAACGGTTTAGGGTGAGGGTACGTGTTAGGGTACGGGTTAGTGTTAACGTACGGGTTAGGATTAGGGGACGGGTTAGGGTAAGGCTTCGGGTAAGGGGTAGGGTTAGGGTTAGGGTTAGGGTTAGGGGACGTGGACGGTTTAGGGTACAGGTTAGGGTACGACAACCGTTTAGGTTGAGCGTACGTGTTAGGGTACGGGTTAGTGTTAGCGTACGGGTTAGGATTAGGGGACGGATGAGGGTAAGGCTTCGGGTAAGGGTTAGGGTTAGGGTTAGGGTTAGGGTTAGGTTTAGGGGACGGGGACGGTTTAGGGTACAAGTTAGGGTACGACAACGGTTTAGGGTGAGCGTACGTGTTAAGGTACGGGTTAGTGTTAGCGTACGGGTTAGGATTAGGGGACGGGTGAGGATAAGGCTTCGGGTAAGGGTTAGGGTTAGGGTTAGGGTTAGGGTTAGGGGACGGGGACGGGGACGGTTTAGGGTACAAGTTAGGGTACGACAACGGTTTAGGGTGAGCGTACGTGTTAGGGTATGGGTTAGTGTTAGCGTACGGGTTAGGATTAGGGGACGGGTGAGGGTAAGGCTTCGAGTAAGGGTTAGGGTTAGGGTTAGGGTTAGGGTTAGGGGACGTGGACGGTTTAGTGTACAGGTTAGGGTACGACAACCGTTTAGGGTGAGCGTACGTGTTAGGGTACGGGTTAGTGTTAGCGTACGGGTTAGGATTAGGGGACGGGTGAGGGTAAGGCTTCGGGTAAGGGTTAGAGTTAGGGTTAGAGTTAGGTTTAGGGTTAGGGGACGGGGACGGTTTAGGGTACAGGTTAGGGTACGACAACGGTTTAGGGTGAGCGTACGTTTTAGGGTACGGGTTAGTGTTAGCGAACGGGTTAGTATTAGGGGACGGGTGAGGGTAAGGCTTCGGGTAAGGTTAGGGTTAGGGTTAGGTTTAGGGTTAGGGTAGGGGACGGGGACGGTTTAGGGTACAGGTTAGTGTACGACAACGTTTTAGGGTGAGCGTACGTGTTAGGGTACGGGTTAGTGTTAGCGTACGGGTGAGGATTAGGGGACGGGTGAGGGTAAGGCTTCGGGTAAGGGTTAGGGTTAGGGTTAGGGGACGGGGACGGGTTAGGGTACAGGTTAGGGTACGACAACGGTTTAGGGTGAGCGTACGTGTTAGGGTACGGGTTAGTGTTAGCGTACGGGTTATGATTAGGGGACGGGTGAGGGTAAGGCTTCGGGTAAGGGATAGGGTTAGGGTTAGGGTTAGGGTTAGGGGACGGGGACGGTTTAGGGTACAGGTTAGGGTATGACAACGGTTTAGGGTGAGCGTACGTGTTAGGGTACGGGTTAGTGTAAGCGTACGGGTTAGGATTAGGGGACGGGTGACAGTAAGGCTTCGGGTAAGGGTTAGGGTTAGGGTTAGGGTTAGGGTTAGGAGATGGGGACGGTTTAGGGTACAGGTTAGTGTACGACAACGGTTTAGGGTGAGCGTACGGGTTAGTGTTGGCGTACGGGTTAGGATTAGGGGACGGGTGAGGGTAAGGCTTCGGGTAAGGGTTAGGGTTAGGGTTAGGGTTAGGGGACGGGGACGGGGACGGTTTAGGGTACAGGTTAGGGTACGAAAACGGTTTAGGGTGAGCTTACGTGTTAGGGTATGGGTTAGTGTTAGCGTAAGGGTTAGGATTAGGGGACGGGTGAGGGTATGTCTTCGGGTAAGGGTTAGGGTTAGGGTTACGGTTAGGGTTAGGGTTAGGGGACGGGGACAGTTTAGGGGACAGGTTAGGGTACGACAACGGTTTAGGGTGAGCGTACGTGTTAGGGTACGGGTTAGTGTTAGCGTACGTGTTACGATTAGGGGACGGGTGAGTGTAAGGCTTCGGGTAAGGGTTAGGGTTAGTGTTAGGGTTAGGGTTAGGGTTATGGGATGGGGACAGGGACGGTTTAGGGTACAGGTTAGGGTACGACAACAGTTTAGGATGAGCGTACGTGTTAGGGTACGGGTTAGTGTTAGCGTACGGGTTAGGATTAGGGGACGGGTGAGGGTAAGGCTTCAGGTAAGGGTTAGGGTTAGGGTTAGGGTTAGGGGACGGGGACGGGGACGGCGACGGTTTAGGGTACAGGTTAGCGTACGACAACGGTTTAGGGTGCGCGTAAGTGTTAGGGTACGGGTTAGTGTTAGCGTATGGGTTAGGATTATGGGACGGGTGAGGGTAAGGCTTCGGGTAAGCATTAGGGTTAGGGTTAGGGTTAGGGTTAGGGGACGGGGACGGTTTAGGGTACAGGTTAGGTTACGACAACGGTTTAGGGTGAGCGTACGTGTTAGGGTACGGGTTAGTGTTAGTGTACGGGTTAGGATTAGGGGACGGGTGAGGGTAAGGCTTCGGGTAAGGGTTAGGGTTAGGGTTAGGGTTAGGGTTAGGGTTAGGGGACGGGGACGGTTTAGGGTACAAGTTAAGGTATGACAACGGTTTAGGGTGAGCGTACGTGTTAGGGTATGGGTTAGTGTTAGCGTACGGGTTAGGATTAGGGGACGGGTGAGTGTAAGGCTTCGGGTAAGGGTTAGGGTTAGGGTTAGGGTTAGGGTTAGGGGAGGGGGACGGGGACGGTTTAGGGTACAGGTTAGTGTACGACAAAGGTTTAGGGTGAGCGTACGTGTTAGGGTACGGGTTAGTGTTAACGTACGGGTGAGGATTAGGGGACGGGTGAGTGTAAGGCTTCGGGTAAGGGTTTGGGTTAGGGTTAGGGTTAGGGTTAGGGGACGGGGACGGGGACGGTTTAGGGTACAGGTTAGGGTACGACAACGGTTTAGGGTGAGCGTACGTGTTAGGGTATGTGTTAGTGTTAGCGTACGGGTTAGGATTAGGGGACGGGTGAGGTTAAGGCTTCGTGAAAGGGTTAGGGTTAGGGTTAGGGTTAGGGTTAGGGGACGGGCACAGGGACGGTTTAGGGTACAAGTTAGGGTAGGACAACGGTTTAGGGTGAGGGTACGTGTTAGGGTACCGGTTAGTGTTAACGTACGGGTTAGGATTAGGGGACGGGTTAGGGTAAGGCTTCGGGTAAGGGTTAGGTTTAGGGTTAGGGTTAGGGTTAGGGGACGTGGACGGTTTAGGGTACAGTTTAGGGTACGACAACCGTTTAGGGTGAGCGTACGTGTTAGGGTACGGGTTAGTGTTAGCGTACGGGTTAGGATTAGGGGACGGGTGAGGGTAAGGCTTCGGGTAAGGGTTAGGGTTAGGGTTAGGGTTAGGGTTAGGTTTAGGGGACGGGGACGGTTTAGGGTACAGGTTAGGGTACGACAACGGTTTAGGGTGAGCGTACGTGTTAGGGTACGGGTTAGTGTTAGCGTACGGGTGAGGATTAGGGGACGGGTGAGCTTAAGGCTTCGGGTAAGGGTTAGGGTTAGGGTTAGGTTTAGGTTTATGGGACGGGGACGGTTTAGGGTACAGGTTAGGGTACGACAACGGTTTAGCGTGAGCGTACGTGTTAGGGTACGGGTTAGTGTTAGCGTACGGGTTAGGATTAGGGGACGGGTGAGGGTAAGGTTTCGGGTAAGGGTTAGGGTTAGGGTTAGGGTTAGGGTTAGGGTTAGGGGACGGGGACGGGGACGGTTTAGGGTGAGCTTACGTGTTAGGGTATGGGTTAGTGTTAGCGTAAGGGTTAGGATTAGGGGACGGGTGAGGGTAAGTCTTCGGGTAAGGGTTAGGGTTAGGGTTAGGGTTAGGGTTAGGGTTAGGGGACGGGGACAGTTTAGGGTACAGGTTAGGGTACGACAACGGTTTAGGGTGAGCGTACGTGTTAGGGTACGGGTTAGTGTTAGCGTACGGGTTAGGATTAGGGGACGGGTGAGGGTAAGGCTTCGGGTAAGGGTTAGGGTTAGTGTTAGGATTAGGGGACGGGGACGGTTTAGGGTACAAGTTAGGGTACGACAACGGTTTAGGGTGAGCGTACGTGTTAGGGTAATGGTTAGTGTTAGCGTACGGGTTAGGATTAGGGAACGGGTGAGGGTAGGGCTTCGGGTAAGGGTTAGGGTTAGGGTTAGGGGACGGGGACGGTTTAGGGTACAGGTTAGGGTACGACAACGATTTAGGTTCAGCGTACGTGTTAGGGTACGGGTTAGTGTTAGTGTACGGGTTAGGATTAGGGGACGGGTGAGGGTAAGGCTTCGCGTAAGGGTTAGGGTTAGGGTTAGGGTTAGGGTTAGGGTTAGGGGACGGGGACGGTTTAGGGTACAGGTTAGGGTACGACAACGGTTTAGGGTGAGCGTACGTGTTAGGGTACGGGTTAGTGTTTGCGTACGGGTTACGATTAGGGGACGGGTGAGGGTAAGGCTTCGGGTAAGGGTTAGGGTTAGGGTTAGGGTTAGGTTTAGGGTTAGGGTTAGGGGACGGTTTAGGGTACAGGTTAGGGTACGACAACGGTTTAGGGTGAGCGTACGTGTTAGGGTACGGGTTAGTGTTAGCGTACGGGTGAGGATTAGGTGACGGGTGAGTGTAAGGCTTCAGGTAAGGGTTAGGGTTAGGGTTAGGGTTAGGGTTAGGGGACGCGGACGGTTTAGGGTACAGTTTAGGGTACGACAAAGGTTTAGGGTGAGCGTACGTGTTAAGGTACGGGTTAGTGTTAGCGTACGGGTTAGGATTAGGGGACGGGTGAGGGTAAGCCTTCGGGTAAGGGTAAGGGTTAGGGTTAGGGTTAGGGTTAGGGGACGGGGACGGTTTAGGGTACAGGTTCGTCTGCGACAATGGTTTAGGGTGAGCGTACGTGTTAGGGTACGGGTTAGTGTTAGCGTACGGGTTAGGATTAGCGGACGGGTGAGGGTAAGGCTTCGGGTAAGTGTTAGGGTTAGGGTTAGGGCTAGGGTTAGGGTTAGGGGACGGGGACAGGGACGGTTAAGGGTACAGGTTAGGGTACGACAACGGTTTAGGGTGAGCGTACATGTTAGGGTATGTGTTAGTGTTAGCGTACGGGTTAGGATTAGGGGACGGGTGAGGGTAAGGCTTAGGGTAAGGGTTAGGGTTAGGGTTAGGGGACGGGGACGGGGACGGGGACGTTTTAGGGTACAGGTTAGGGTACGACAACGATTTAGGGTGAGCGTACGTGTTAGGGTACGGGTTAGTGTTAGCGTACGGGTTAGGATTAGAGGACGGCTGAGGGTAAGGCTTCGGGTAAAGGTTAGGGTTAGGGTTAGGGTTAGGGGACGGGGACGGGGACGGTTTAGGGTACAGGTTAGGGTACGACAACGGTTTAGGGTGAGCGTACGTGTTAGGGTACGGGTTAGTGTTAGCGTACGGGTTAGGTTTAGGGGACGGGTGAGTGTAAGTTTTCGGGTAAGGTTTAGGGATAGGGTTAGGGTTAGGTTTAGGGTTAGGGGACGGGGACGGTTTAGGGTACAGGTTAGGGTACGTCAACGGTTTAGGGTGAGCGTACGTGTTAGGGTACGGGTTAGTGTTAGTGTACGGGTTAGGATTAGGGGACGGGTGAGGGTAAGGCTTCGGGTAAGGGTTAGGGTTAGGGTTAGGGTTAGGGTTAGGGGACGGGGACGGTTTAGGGTACAAGTTAGGGTATGACAACGGTTTAGGGTGAGCTTACGTGTTAGGGTATGTGTTAGTGTTAGCGTACGGGCTAGGATTAGGGGACGGGTGAGTGTAAGGCTTCGGGTAAGGGTTAGGGTTAGGGTTAGGGTTAGGGTTAGGGTTAGGGGACGGGGACGGTTTAGGGTACAGGTTAGTGTACGACAAAGGTTTAGGGTGAGCGTACGTGTTAGCGTATGGGTTAGTGTTAGCTTACGGCTGAGGATTAGGGGACGGGTGAGTGTAAGGCTTCGGGTAAGGGTTAGGGTTAGGGTTAGGGTTAGGGTTAGGGGACGGGGACGGGGACGGTTTAGGGTACAGGTTAGGGTACGACAACGGTTTAGGGTGAGCGTACGTGTTAGGGTATGGGTTAGTGTTAGCGTACGGGTTAGGATTAGGGGACGGGTGAGGGTAAGGCTTCGGGTAAGGGTTAGGGTTAGGGTTAGGGGACGGGGACGGTTTAGGGTACAGGTTAGGGTACGACAACGGTTTAGGGTGAGCGTACGAGTTAGGGTACGGGTTAGTGTTAGCGCACGGGTTAGGATAAGGGGACGGGTGAGGGTAAGGCTTCGGGTAAGGGTTAGCGTTAGGGTTAGGGTTAGGGTTAAGGGACGGGGATGGTTTAGGGTACAGGTTAGGATACGACAACGGTTTAGGGTGAGCGTACCTGTTAGGGTACGGGTTAGTGTTAGCGTACGGCTTAGGATTAGGGGACGGGTGAGGGTAAGGCTTCGGGTAAGTGTTAGGGTTAGGGTTAGGGTTAGGGTTAGGGTTAGGGTACGGGGACGGTTTAGGGTACAGGTTAGGGTACGACAAAGATTTAGGGTGAGCGTACGTGTTAGGGTACGGGTTAGTGTTAGCGTACAGGTTAGGATTAGGGGACGGGTGAGGGTAAGGCTTCGGGTAAGGGTTAGGGTTAGGGTTAGGGGACGGGAACGGTTTAGGGTACAGATTAGGGTATGACAACGATTTAGGGTGAGCGTACGTGTTAGGGTACGGGTTAGTGTTAGCGTACGGATTAGGATTAGGGGACGGGTGAGGGTAAGGCTTCGGGTAAGGGTTAGTGTTAGGGTTAGGGTTAGGGTTAGGGGACGGGGACGGGGACGGTTTAGGGTACAGGTTAGGGTACGACAACGGTTTAGGGTGAGCGTACGTGTTAGGGTATGGGTTAGTGTTAGCGTACGGTTTAGGATTCGGGGACGGGTGAGGGTAAGGCTTCGGGTAAGGGTTAGGGTTAGGGTTAGGGTTACGGTTAGGGGATGGGGATGGTTTAGGGTACAGGTTAGTGTACGACAACGGTTTAGGGTGAGCGTACGTGTTAGGGTACGGGTTAGTGTTGGCGTACGGGTTAGGATTAGGGGACGGGTGAGGGTAAGGCTTCGGGTAAGGGTTAGGGTTAGGGTTAGGGTTAGGGGATCGGGACGGGGACGGTTTAGGGTACAGGTTAGGGTACAACAACGGTTTAAGATGAGCTTAGGTGTTAGGGTACGGGTTAGTGTTAGCGTAAGGGTTAGGATTAGGGGACGGGTGAGGGTAAGTCTTCGGGTAAGGGTTAGGGTTAGGGTTAGGGTTAGGGTTAGCGTTAGGGGACGGGGACGCTTTAGGGTACAGGTAAGGGTACGACAACGGTTTAGGGTGAGCGTACGTGTTAGGGTACGGGATAGTGTTAGCGTACGGGTTAGGATTAGGGGACGGGTGAGGGTAAGGCTTCGGGTAAGGGTTAGGGATAGTGTTAGGGTTAGGGTTAGGGTTACGGGACGGGGACAGGGACGGTTTAGGGTACAGGTTAGGGTACGACAACGTTTTAGGGTGAGCGTACGTGTTAGGGTACGGGTTAGTGTTAGCGTACGGGTTATGATTAGGGGACGGGTGAGGGTAAGGCTTCGGGTAAGGGATAGGGTTAGGGTTAGGGTTAGGGTTAGGGGACGGGGATGGTTTAGGGTACAGGTTAGGGTATGACAACGGTTTAGGGTGAGCGTACGTGTTAGGGTACGGGTTAGTGTAAGCGTACGGGTTAGGATTAGGGGACGGGTGACAGTAAGGCTTCGGGTAAGGGTTAGGGTTAGGGTTAGGGTTAGGGTTAGGTGATGGGGACGGTTTAGGGTACAGGTTAGTGTACGACAACGGTTTAGGGTGAGCGTACGGGTTAGTGTTGGCGTACGGGTTAGGATTAGGGGACGGGTGAGGGTAAGGCTTCGGGTAAGGGTTAGGGTTAGGGTTAGGGTTAGGGGACGGGGACGGGGACGGTTTAGGGTACAGGTTAGGGTACGAAAACGGTTTAGGGTGAGCTTACGTGTTAGGGTATGGGTTAGTGTTAGCGTAAGGTTTAGGATTAGGGGACGGGTGAGGGTATGTCTTCGGGTAAGGGTTAGGGTTAGGGTTACGGTTAGGGTTAGGGTTAGGGGACGGGGACAGTTTAGGGGACAGGTTAGGGTACGACAACGGTTTAGGGTGAGCGTACGTGTTAGGGTACGGGTTAGTGTTAGCGTACGGGTTACGATTAGGGGACGGGTGAGTGTAAGGCTTCGGGTAAGGGTTAGGGTTAGTGTTAGGGTTAGGGTTAGGGTTACGGGACGGGGACAGGGACGGTTTAGGGTACAGGTTAGGGTACGACAACAGTTTAGGATGAGCGTACGTGTTAGGGTACGGGTTAGTGTTAGCGTACGGGTTAGTATTAGGGGACGGGTGAGGGTAAGGCTTCAGGTAAGGGTTAGGGTTAGGGTTAGGGTTAGGGGACGGGGACGGGGACGGCGACGGTTTAGGGTACAGGTTAGTGTACGACAACGGTTTAGGGTGAGCGTAAGTGTTAGGGTACGGGTTAGTGTTAGCGTACGGGTTAGGATTATGGGACGGGTGAGGGTAAGGCTTCGGGTAAGCATTAGGGTTAGGGTTAGGGTTAGGGTTAGGGGACGGGGACGGTTTAGGGTACAGGTTAGGTTACGACAACGGTTTAGGGTGAGCGTACGTGTTAGGGTACGGGTTAGTGTTAGTGTACGGGTTAGGATTAGGGGACGGGTGAGGGTAAGGCTTCGGGTAAGGGTTAGGGTTAGGGTTAGGGTTAGGGTTAGGGTTAGGGGACGGGGACGGTTTAGGGTACAAGTTAGGGTATGACAACGGTTTAGGGTGAGCGTACGTGTTAGGGTATGGGTTAGTGTTAGCGTACGGGTTAGGATTAGGGGACGGGTGAGTGTAAGGCTTCGGGTAAGGGTTAGGGTTAGGGTTAGGGTTAGGGTTAGGGGACGGGGACGGGGACGGTTTAGGGTACAGGTTAGTGTACGACAAAGGTTTAGGGTGAGCGTACGTGTTAGGGTACGGGTTAGTGTTAACGTACGGGTGAGAATTAGGGGACGGGTGAGTGTAAGGCTTCGGGTAAGGGTTTGGGTTAGGGTTAGGGTTAGGGGACGGGGACGGGGACGGTTTAGGGTACAGGTTAGGGTACGACAACGGTTTAGGGTGAGCGTACGTGTTAGGGTATGTGTTAGTGTTAGCGTACGGGTTAGGATTAGGGGACGGGTGAGGTTAAGGCTTCGTGAAAGGTTTAGGGTTAGGGTTAGGGTTAGGGTTAGGGGACGGGCACAGGGACGGTTTAGGGTACAAGTTAGGGTAGGACAACGGTTTAGGGTGAGGGTACGTGTTAGGGTACCGGTTAGTGTTAACGTACGGGTTAGGATTAGGGGACGGATTGGGGTAAGGCTTCGGGTAAGGGTTAGGTTTAGGGTTAGGGTTAGGGTTAGGGGACGTGGACGGTTTAGGGTACAGTTTAGGGTACGACAAACGTTTAGGTTGAGCGTACGTGTTAGGGTACGGGTTAGTGTTAGCGTACGGGTTAGGATTAGGGGACGGGTGAGGGTAAGGCTTCGGGTAAGGGTTAGGGTAAGGGTTAGGGTTAGGCTTAGGTTTAGGGGACAGGGACGGTTTAGGGTATAGGTTAGGGTACGACAACGGTTTAGGGTGAGCGTACGTGTTAGGGTACGGGTTAGTGTTAGCGTACGGTTTAGGATTCGGGGACGGGTGAGGGTAAGGCTTCGGGTAAGGGTTAGGGTTAGGGTTAGGGTTACGGTTAGGGGATGGGGACGGTTTAGGGTACAGGTTAGTGTACGACAACGGTTTAGGGTGAGCGTACGTGTTAGGGTACGGGTTAGTGTTGGCGTACGGGTTAGGATTAGGGGACGGGTGAGGGTAAGGCTTCGGGTAAGGGTTAGGGTTAGGGTTAGGGTTAGGGGATCGGGACGGGGACGGTTTAGGGTACAGGTTAGGGTACAACAACGGTTTAAGGTGAGCTTAGGTGTTAGGGTACGGGTTAGTGTTAGCGTAAGGGTTAGGATTAGGGGACGGGTGAGGGTAAGTCTTCGGGTAAGGGTTAGGGTTAGGGTTAGGGTTAGGGTTAGCGTTAGGGGACGGGGACGCTTTAGGGTACAGGTAAGTGTACGACAACGGTTTAGGGTGAGCGTACGTGTTAGGGTACGGGATAGTGTTAGCGTACGGGTTAGGATTAGGGGACGGGTGAGGGTAAGGCTTCGGGTAAGGGTTAGGGATAGTGTTAGGGTTAGGGTTAGGGTTACGGGACGGGGACAGGGACGGTTTAGGGTACAGGTTAGGGTACGACAACGGTTTAGGGTGAGCGTACGTGTTAGGGTACGGGTTAGTGTTAGCGTACGGGTTATGATTAGGGGACGGGTGAGGGTAAGGCTTCGGGTAAGGGATAGGGTTAGGGTTAGGGTTAGGGTTAGGGGACGGGGACGGTTTAGGGTACAGGTTAGGGTATGACAACGGTTTAGGGTGAGCGTACGTGTTAGGGTACGGGTTAGTGTAAGCGTACGGGTTAGGATTAGGGGACGGGTGACAGTAAGGCTTCGGGTAAGGGTTAGGGTTAGGGTTAGGGTTAGGGTTAGGAGATGGGGACGGTTTAGGGTACAGGTTAGTGTACGACAACGGTTTAGGGTGAGCGTACGGGTTAGTGTTGGCGTACGGGTTAGGATTAGGGGACGGGTGAGGGTAAGGCTTCGGGTAAGGGTTAGTGTTAGGGTTAGGGTTAGGGGACGGGGACGGGGACGGTTTAGGGTACAGGTTAGGGTACGACAACGGTTTAGGGTGAGCGTACGTGTTAGGGTACGGGTTAGTGTTAGCGTACGGGTGAGGATTAGGGGACGGGTGAGGGTAAGGCTTCGGGTAAGGGTTAGGGTTAGGACTAGGGTTAGGTTTAGGGTTAGGGGACGGGGACGGTTTAGGGTACAGGTTAGCGTACAACAACGGTTTAGGGTGAGCGTACGTGTTAGGGTACGGGTTAGTGTTAGCTTACGGGTTAGGATTAGGGGACGGGTGAGCGTAAGGCTTCGGGTAAGGGTTAGGGTTAGGGTTAGGGTTAGGGTTAGGGGACGGGGACGGTTTAGGGTACAGGTTAGGGTACGACAATGTTTTAGGGTGAGCGTACGTGTTAGGGTACGGGTTAGTGTTAGCGTACGGGTTAGGATTAGGGGACGGGTGAGGGTAAGGCTTCGGGAAAGGGTTAGGGTTAGGGTTAGGTTTAGGGTTAGGGGACGGGCACGGGGACAGTTTAGGGTACAGGTTAGGGTACGACAACGGTTTAGGGTGAGGGTACGTGTTAGGGTACGGGTTAGTGTTAGCGTACGGGTTAGGATTAGAGGACGGGTGAGGGTAAGGCTTCGGGTAAGGGTTAGGGTTAGGGTTAGGGTTAGGGTTAGGGTTAGGGGACGGGGACGGCTTAGGGTACAGGTTAGGGTACGACAACGGTTTAGAGTGAGCGTAAGTGTTAGGGTACGGATTAGTGTTAGCGTACGGGTTAGGATTAGGGGACGGGTGAGTGTAAGGCTTCGGGTAAGGGTTAGGGTTAGGGTTAGGGTTAGCGTTAGGGTTAGGGGACGGGGACGGTTTAGGGTACAGTTTAGGGTACGACAACGGTTTACGGTGAGCGTACGTGTTAGGGTACGGGTTAGTGTTAGCATACGGGTTAGGATTAGGGTACGGGTGAGGGTAAGGCTACAAGTAAGTGTTAGGGTTAGGGTTAGGGTTAGGGTTAGGGTTAGGGGACGGGGACGGTTTAGGGTACAGGTTAGGGTACGTAAACGATTTAGGGTGAGCGTACGTGATAGGTTACGGGTTAGTGTTAGCGTACGGGTTAGGATTAGGGAACGGGTGAGGGTAAGCTTCGGGTAAGGGTTACGGTTAGGGTTAGGGTTAGGGGACGGGGACAGTTTAGGGTACAGGTTAAGCTACGACAACGGTTTAGGGTGAGCGTACGTGTTATGGTACGGGTTAGTGTTAGCGTACGGGTTAGGATTAGGGTACGTGTGAGGGTAAGGCTTCGGGTAAGGGTTAGTGTTAGGGTTAGGGTTAGGGTTAGGGTTAGGGGACGGGGATGGCTTAGGGTACAGGTTAGGGTACGACAACGGTTTAGAGTGAGCGTAAGTGTTAGGGTACGGATTAGTGTTAACGTACGGGTTAGGATTAGGGGACGGGTGAGTGTAAGGCTTCGGGTAAGGGTTAGGGTTAGGGTTAGGGTTAGGGTTAGGGTTAGGGGACGGGGACGGTTTAGGGTACAGGTTAGGGTACGATAACGGTTTAGGTTGAGCGTACGTGTTAGGGTACGGGTTAGTGTTAGCGTACGGATTAGGATTAGGGGACGGGTGAGGGTAAGGCTACAGGTAAGGGTTAGGGTTAGGGTTAGGGTTAGGGGACAGGGACGGGGACGGGGACGGTTTAGGGTACAGGTTTGGGTACGACAACGGTTTAGGGTGAGCGTACGTGTTAGGGTATGGGTTAGTGTTAGCGTACGGGTTACGATTAGGGGACGGGTGAGGTTAAGGCTTCGGGTAAGGGTTAGGGTTTGGGTTAGAGTTAGGTTTAGGGTTAGGGGACGTGG
The DNA here is from genome assembly GCF_059928025.1 of Delphinapterus leucas. NCBI lineage: Eukaryota > Metazoa > Chordata > Mammalia > Artiodactyla > Monodontidae > Delphinapterus > Delphinapterus leucas. Next base: position 16,386,842 of record NW_028322235.1, on the reverse strand, counting down.
ACGGGGACGGTTTAGGGTACAGGTTAGGGTACGACAAGGGTTTAGGGTTAGCGTACGTGTTAGGGTATGGGTTAGTGTTAGCGTACGGGTTAGTATTAGGGGACGGGTGAGGGTAAGACATCGCGTAAGGTTTAGGGTTAGGGTTAGGGTTAGGGGCCGGGGACAGTTATGATTTAGGGTACAGGTTAGGGTACGACCAATGTTTAGGGTGAGCGTACGTGTTAGGGTACGGGTTAGTGTTAGCGTACGGGTTAGGATTAGGGGACGTTTGAGGGTAAGGCTTCGGGTAAAGGTTAGGGTTAGGGTTAGGGTTAGGGTTAGGGTTAGGGGACGGGGACGGTTTAGGGTTAAGATTAGGGTACGACAACGGTTTAGGGTGAGCGTAAGTGTTATGGTGTGGGTTAGTGTTTGCGTACGGGTTAGGAATAGGGGACAGGTGAGGGTAAGGCTTCGGGTAAGGGTTAGGGTTAGGGTTAGGGTTAGGGTTAGGGGACGGGGACGGGGACGGGGACGGTTTAGCGTACAGGTTAGGGTACGACAACGGTTTAGGGTGAGCGTACGTGTTAGGGTATGGGTTAGTGTTAGCGTTCGGGTTAGGATTAGGGGACGGGTGAGGGTAAGTCTTCGGGTAAGGGTTAGGGTTAGGGTTAGGGTTAGGGTTAAGGGACGGGGACGGGGACGGTTTAGGGTACAGGTTAGGGTACGACAACGGTTTAGGGTGAGCGTACGTGTTAGGGTACGGGTTAGTGTTAGCGTACGGGTTAGGATTAGGGGACGGGTGAGGGTAAGACTTCGGGTAAGGGTTAGGGTTAGCGATAGGGTTAGGGGACGGGGACGGTTTAGGGTACACGTTAGAGTACGACAACGGTTTAGGGTGAGCGTACGTGTTAGGGTACGTTTTAGTGTTAGCGTACGGGTTAGGATTAGGGGACGGGTGAGGGTAAGGCTTCGGGTAAGGGTTAGGGTTAGGGTTAGAGTTAGGGTTAGGGGACGGGGACGGTTTAGGGTACAGGTTAGGGTACGACAACGGTTTAGGGTGAGCTTACGTGTTAGGGTACGGGTTAGTGTTCGCGTACGGGTTAGGATTAAGGGACGGGTGAGGGTAAGGCTTCGGGTAAGGGTTAGGGTTAAGGTTAGTATTAGGGTTAGGGTTAGGGGACGGGGACGGTTTAGGGTACATGTTAGGGTACGACAACGGTTTAGGGTGAGCGTACGTGTTAGGGTACGGGTTATTGTTAGCGTACGGGTTAGGATTAGGGCACGGGTGGGGTAAGGCTTCGGGTAAGGGTTAGGGTTAGGGTTAGGGTTAGGGGACGGGGACGGGGACGGGGACGGTTTAGGGTACAGGTTAGGTTACGGCAACGGTTTAGGGTGAGGGTACGTGTTAGGGTTCGGGTTAGTGTTAGCATACGGGTGAGGATTAGGGGACGGGTGAGTGTAAGGCTTCGGGTAAGGGTTAGGGTTAGGATTAGGGTTCGGGTTAGGGGACGGGGACGGTTTAGGGTACAGGTTAGGGTACGACAACGGTTTAGGGTGAGCGTACGTGTTAGGGTACGGGTTAGTGTTAGCGTACGGGTTAGGATTAGGGGACGGGTGAGGGTAAGGCTTCGGGAAAGGGTTAGGGTTAGGGTTAGGGTTAGGGGACGGGAACGGGGACGGTTTAGGGTACAGGTTAGGGTACGACACCGGTTTAGGGTGAGGGTACGTGTTAGGGTACGTGTTAGTGTTAGCGTACGAGTTAGGATTAGGGGACGGGTTAGGGTAAGGCTTCGGGTAAGGGTTAGGGTTAGGGTTAGGGTTAGGGTTAGGGTTAGGGGATGGGGCCGGTTTATGGTACAGGTTAGTGTACGACAACGGTTTAGGGTGAGCGTACGTGTTAGGGTACGGGTTAGTGTTAGCGTACGGGTTAGGATTAGGGAACGGGTGAGGGTAAGGCTTCGGGTAAGGGTTAGGCTTAGGCTTAGGGTTAGGGTTAGGGGACGGGGACTGGGATGGTTTAGGGTACAGGTTAGGTTACGACAACAGTTTAGGGTGAGGGTACGTGTTAGGGTTCGGGTTAGTGTTAGCATACGGGTGAGGATTAGGGGACGGGTGAGTGTAAGGCTTCGGGTAAGGGTTAGGGTTAGGGTTAGGGTTCGGGTTAGGGGACGGGGACGGTTTAGGGTACAGGTTAGGGTACGACAACGGTTTAGGGTGAGCGTACGTTTTAGGGTACGGGTTAGTGTTAGCGTACGGGTTAGGATTAGGGGACGGGTGAGGGTAAGGCTTCGGGAAAGGGTTAGGGTTAGGGTTAGGGTTAGGGGACGGGCACGGGGACGGTTTAGGGTACAGGTTAGGGTACGACACCGGTTTAGGGTGAGGGTATGTGTTAGGGTACGTGTTAGTGTTAGCGTACGAGTTAGGATTAGGGGACAGGTTAGGGTAAGGCTTCGGGTAAGGGTTAGGGTTAGGGTTAGGGTTAGGGTTAGGGGATGGGGACGGTTTAGGGTACAGGTTAGGGTACGACAACGGTTTAGGGTGAGCGTACGTGTTAGGGTACGGGTTAGTGTTAGCATACGGGGTAGGATTAGGGGACGGGTGAGGGTAAGGCTTCGGGTAAGTGTTAGGGTTAGGGTTAGGGTAAGGGTTGGGGGACGGGGATAGTTTAGGGTAAAGGTTAGGGTACGACAACGGTTTAGGGTGAGCGTACGTGTTAGAGTACGGGTTAGTGTTAGCGTACGGGTTAGGATTAGGGGACGGGTGAGGGTAAGGCTTCGGGTAAGGGTTAGGGTTAGGATTAGTGTTAGGGTTAGGGTTAGGGGACGGGGACGGTTTAGGGTACAGGTTAGGGTACGACAACGGTTTAGGGTGAGCGTACGTGTTAGGGTACGGGTTAGTGTTAGCGTACGGGTTAGGATTAGGGGACGGGTGAGGGTAAGGCTTCGGGTAAGGGTTAGGGTTAGGGTTAGGGTTAGGGTTAGGGTTAGGGGACGGGGACGGTTTAGGGTACAGGTTACGGTACGACAACGGTTTAGGGTGAGCGTACGTGTTAGGGTACGGGTTAGGGTTAGCGTACGGGTTAGGATTAGGGGACGGTTGAGGGTAAGGCTTCGGGTAAGGGTTAGGCTTAGGCTTAGGGTTAGGGTTAGGGTTAGAGGACGGGGACGGTTTAGGGTACAGGTTAGGGTACGACAACGGTTTAGGATGAGCGTAAGTGTTAGGGTACGGTTTAGTGTTAGCGTACGGGTTAGGATTAGGGGACGGGTGAGGGTAATGCTTCGGGTAAGGGTTAGTGTTAGGGTTAGAGTTAAGGTTAGGGTTACGGGACGGGGACGGTTTAGGGTACAGGTTAGGGTACGACAACGGTTTAGGGTGAGCGTACGTTTTAGGGTACGGGTTAGTGTTAGCGTACGGGTTAGGAGTACGGGAAGGGTGAGGGTAAGGCTTCGGGTAACGGTTAGGGTTAGGGTTAGGGTTCGGGTTAGGGGATGGGCACCGGGACGGTTTAGGGTACAGGTTAGTGTACGACAACGGTTTAGGTTGAGCGTACGTGTTAGGGTACGGGTTAGTGTTAGCGTACGGGTTAGGATTAGGGGACGGTTGAGGGTAAGGCTTCGGGTAAGGGTTAGGGTTAGGTTTAGGGTTACGGGACGGGGACGGGGACGGTTTAGGGTACAGGTTAGGGTACAAAAACGGTTTAGGGTGAGCGTACGTGTTAGGGTACGGGTTAGTGTTAGCGTACGGGTTAGGATTAGGGGACGGGTGAGTGTAAGGCTTCGGGTAAGGATTAGGGTTAGGGTTAGTGTTAGGGTTAGGGTTAGGGGACGGGGACGGTTTAGCGTACAGGTTAGGGTACGACAACGGTTTAGGGTGAGCGTACGTGTTAGGGTACGGGTTAGTGTTAGCGTACGGGTTAGGATTAGGGGACGGGTGAGGGTAAGGCTTCGGGTAATAGTTAGGGTTAGGGTTATGGGTAGCGTTAGGGGACGGGGACGGTTTAGGGTACAGGTTAGGGTACGACAACGGTTTAGGGTGAGCGTACGTGTTATGGTGTGGGTTAGTGTTTGCGTACGGGTTAGGAATAGGGGACGGGTGAGGGTAAGGCATCGGGTAAGGGTTAGGGTTAGGGTTAGGGTTAGGGGACGGGCACGGGGACGGGGACGGTTTAGGGTACAGGTTAGGGTACGACAACGGTTTAGGGTGAGCGTACGTGTTAGTGTACGGGTTAGTGTTAGCGTACGGGTTAGGATTAGGGGACGGGTGAGGGTAAGGCTTCGGGTAAGGTTTAGTGGTAGGGTTAGGGTTAGGGTTAGGGTTAGAGGACGGGGACGGTTTAGGGTACATGTTAGGGTACGACAATGGTTTAGGGTGATCGTACGTGTTAGGGTACGGGTTAGTGTTAGCGTACGGGTTAGGATTAGGGGACGGGTGAGGGTAGGGCTTCGGGTAAGGGTTAGCGTTAGGGTTAGGGTTAGGGTTAGAGTTAGGTGAAGGGGACGGGGACGATTTAGGGTACAGTTTAGGGTACGACAACGGTTTAGGGTGAGCGTACGTGTTAGGGTACGGGTTAGTGTTAGCGTACGGGTTTGGATTAGGGGACGTGTGTGGGTAAGGATTCGGGTAAGGGTTAGGGTTAGGCTTAGGGTTAGGTTTAAGGGACGGAGACGGTTTAGGATACAGGTTAAGGTACGACAATGGTTTAGTGTGAGCGTACGTGTTAGGACATGGGTTAGTGTTAGAGTACGGGTTAGGATTAGGGGACGGGTGAGGGTAAGGCTTCGGGTAAGTGTTACGGTTAGGGTTAGGGTTAGGATTAGGGGACGGGGACGGTTTAGGGTACAGGTTAGGGTACGACAATGGTTTAGGGTGAGCGTACGTGTTAGGGTACGGTTTAGTGTTAGCGTACGGGTTAGGTTTAGGGGACGGGTGAGGGTAAGGCTTCTGGTAAGGGTTAGGTTTACGGTTAGGGTTAGGGTTAGGGTTAGGGGACGGGGACGGTTTAGGGTACAGGTTAGGGTACGACAACGGTTTAGGGTGAGCTTACGTGTTAGGGTACGGGTTAGTGTTCGCGTACGGGTTAGGATTCGGGACGGGTGAGGGTAAGGCTTTGGGTAAGGGTTAGGGTTAAGGTTAGGGTTAGGGTTAGGGTTAGGGTTAGGGGACGGTTTAGGGTACATGTTAGGGTACGACAACGCTTTAGGGTGAGCGTACGTGTTAGGGTACGGGTTATTGTTAGCGTACGGGTTAGGAATAGGGGACGGGTGGGGTAAGGCTTCGGGTAAGGGTTAGGGTTAGGGTTAGGGTTAGGGTTAGGGGACGGGGACGGGGACGGTTTAGGGTACAGGTTAGGGTACGACAACGGTTTAGGGTGAGGGTACGTGTTAGGGTACGGGTTAGCGTTAGCATACGGGTGAGGATTAGGGGACGGGTGAGTGTAAGGCTTCGGGTAAGGGTTAGGGTTAGGGTTAGGTTTAGGGTTAGCGTTAGGGGACGGGGACGGTTTAGGGTACAGGTTAGGGTACGACAACGGTTTTGGGTGAGCGTACGTGTTAGGGTACGTGTTAGTGTTAGCGTACGTGTTAGGATTAGGGGACGGGTGAGGGTAAGGCTTCGGGAAAGGGTTAGGGTTAGGGTTAGGGGACGGGCACGGGGACGGTTTAGGCTACAGGTTAGGGTACGACACCGGTTTAGGGTGAGGGTACGTGTTAGGGTACGGGTTAGTGTTAGCGTACGAGTTAGGATTAGGGGACGGTTTAGGGTAAGGCTTCGGGTAAGGGTTAGGGTTAGGGTTAGGGTTAGGGTTAGGGTTAGGGGACGGGGACGGTTTAGGGTACAGGTTAGGGTACGACAACGGTTTAGGGTGAGCGTACGTGTTAGGGTACGGGTTACTGTTAGCGTACGGGTTAGGATTAGGGGACGGGTGAGGGTAAGGCTTCGGGTAAGGGTTAGGCTTAGGCTTAGGGTTAGGGTTAGGGTTAGGGGACGGGGACGGTTTAGGGTACAGGTTAGGGTACGACAACGATTTAGGATGAGCGTAAGTGTTAGGGTACGGTTTAGTGTTAGCGTACGGGTAAGGATTAGGGGACGGGTGAGGGTAAGGCTTCGTGTAAGGGTTAGTGTTAGGGTTAGAGTTAGGGTTAGGGTTACGGGACGGGGACGGTTTAGGGTACAGGTTAGGGTACGGCAACGGTTTAGGGTGAGCGTACTTGTTAGGGTAGGGGTTAGTGTTAGCGTACGGGTTAGGATTACGGGAAGGGTGAGGGTAAGGCTTCGGGTAAGGGTTAGGGTTAGGGTTAGGGTTAGGGTTAGGGGACGGGCACGGGGACGGTTTAGGGTACAGGTTAGTGTACGACAACAGTTTAGGGTGAGCGTACGTGTTAGGGTACGGGTTAGTGTTAGCGTACGGGTTAGGATTAGGGGACGTGTGAGGGTAAGGCTTCGGGTAAGGGTTAGGGTTAGGTTTAGGGTTAGGGGACGGGGACGGGGACGGTTTAGGGTACAGGTTAGGGTACAAAAACCGTTTAGGGTGAGCGTACGTGTGAGGGTACGGGTTAGTGTTAGCGTACGGGTTAGGATTACGGTACGGGTGAGGGTAAGGCTTCGGGTAAGGGTTAGGGTTAGGGTTAGGGTTAGGGTTAGGGTTAGGGGACGGGGATGGTTTAGGGTAAAGGTTAGGGTACGACAACGGTTTAGGGTGAGCGTACGTGTTAGAGTACGGGTTAGTGTTAGCGTACGGGTTAGGATTAGGGGACGGGTTAGGGTAAGGCTTCGGGTAAGGGTTAGGGATAGGGTTAGGGTTAGGGTTAGGGGACAGGGACGGTTTAGGGTACAGGTTAGTGTACGACAACGGTTTAGGGTGAGTGTACGTGTTATGTTACGGGTTAGTGTTGGCGTACGGTTTAGGATTAGGGGACGGGTGAGGATACGGCTTCGGGTAAGGGTTAGGGGTAGGGTTAGGGTTAGGGGACGGGGACGGCGACGGTTTAGGGTACAGGTTAGGGTACGACAACGGTTTAGGGTGAGCGTACGTGTTAGGGTACGGGTTAGTGTTAGCGTACGTGTTAGGATTAGGGGACGGGTGAGGGTAAGGCTTCGGGTAAGTGTTAGGGTTAGGGTTAGGGTTAGTGTTAGGAGACGGGGACGGTTTAGGGTACATGTTAGGGTACGACAACGATTTAGGGTGAGCGTAGGTGTTAGGGTATGGATTAGTGTTAGCGTACGGGTTAGGATTAGGGGACGGGTGAGGGTAAGGTTTCGGGTAAGGGTTAGGGTTAGAGTTAGGGTTAGGGTTAGGGGACGGGGACGGGGACGGTTTAGGGTACAGGTTAGGGTACGACAACAGTTTAGGTTGAGCGTACGTGTTAGGGTATGGGTTAGTGTTAGCGTACGGGTTAGGATTAGGGGATGGGTGAGGGTAAGGCTTCGGGTAAAGGTTAGAGTTAGGGTTAGGGTTAGAGTTAGGGTTAGGGGACGGGGACGGTTTAGGATACAGATTAGGGTACGACAACGGTTTAGGGTGAGCGTACGTGTTAGGGTACGGGTTAGTGTTAGCGTACGGGTTAGGATTAGGGGACGGTTGAGGGTAAGGCTTCGGGTAAGGGTTAGGGTTAGGGTTAGGGTTAGGGTTAGGGGACAGGGACGGTTTAGGGTACAGGTTAGTGTACGTCAACGGTTTAGGTTGAGCGTACGTCTTAGGGTACGGTTTAGTGTTAGTGTACGGGTTAGGATTAGGGGACGGGTGAGGGTAAGGCTTCCGGTAAGGGTTAGGGTTAGGGTTAGGGTTAGGGTTAGGGGACGGGGACGGTTTAGGGTACAGGTTATGGTACGTCAACGGTTTAGGGTGAGCGTACGTGTTAGGGTACGGGTTAGTGTTAGCGTACGGGTTAGGATTAGGGGACGGGTGAGGGTAAGGCTTCGGGAAAGGGTTAGGGTTAGGGTTAGGTTTAGGGTTAGGGGACGGGCACGGGGAGGGTTTAGGGTACAGGTTATGGTACGACAACGGTTTAGGGTGAGGGTACGTGTTAGGGTACGGGTTAGTGTTAGCGTACGGGTTAGGATTAGGGGACGGGTGACGGTAAGGCTTCGGGTAACGGTAAGGGTTAGGGTTAGGGTTAGGGTTAGGGTTAGGGGACGGGGACGGCTTAGGGTACAGGTTAGGGTATGACAACGGTTTAGAGTGAGCGTAAGTGTTAGGGTACGGATTGGTGTTAGCGTACGAGTTAGGATTAGGGGACGGGTGAGTGTAAGGCTTCGGGTAAGGGTTAGGGTTAGGGTTAGGCTTAGGGTTAGGGGACGGGGACGGTTTAGGGTACAGGTTAGGGTACGACAACGGTTTAGGGTGAGCGTACGTGTTAGGGTACGGGTTAGTGTTAGCGTACGGGTTAGGATTAGGGGACGGGTGAGGGTAAGGCTACAGGTAAGGGTTAGGGTTAGGGTTAGGGTTAGGGTTATGGTTGGGGACGGAGACGGTTTAGGGTACAGGTTAGGGTACGACAACGATTTAGGGTGAGCGTACGTGTTAGGTTACGGGTTAGTATTAGCGTACGGGTTAGGATTAGGGAACGAGTGAGTGTAAGGCTTCGGGTAATGGTTAGGGTTAGGGTTAGGTGACGGGGATGGGGACGATTTAGGGTACAGTTTAGGGTACGACAACGGTTTAGGGTGAGCGTATGTTTTGGGTACGTGTTAGTGTTAGCGTACGGTTTAGGATTAGGGGACGGGTGAGGTTAAGGCTTCGGGTAAGGGTTAGGGTTAGGGTTAGGGTTAGGGTTAGGGGATGGGGACGGGGACGGTTTAGGGTACAGGTTAGGGTACGACAACGGTTTAGGGTGAGCGTACGTGTTAGGGTACGGGTTAGTGTTAGCGTACGGGTTAGGATTAGGGGACGGGTGAGGGTAAGGCTTCGGGAAAGGGTTAGGGTTAGGGTTAGGTTTAGGATTAGGGGACGGGCACGGGGACGGTTTAGGGTACAGGTTAGTGTACGACAACGGTTTAGGGTGAGGGTACGTGTTAGGGTACGGGTTAGTGTTAGCGTACGGGTTAGGATTAGGGGACGTGTGAGGGTAAGGCTTCGGGTAAGGGTTAGGGTTAGGGTTAGGGTTAGGGTTAGGGGACGGGGACGGCTTAGGGTACAGGTTAGGGTACGACAACGGTTTAGAGTGAGCGTAAGTGTTAGGGTACGGATTAGTGTTACCGTACGGGTTAGGATTAGGGGACGGGTGAGTGTAAGGCTTCGGGTAAGGGTTAGGGTTAGGGTTAGGGTTAGGGTTAGGTTTAGGGTACGGGGACGGTTTAGGGTACAGGTTAGTGTACGACAACGGTTTAGGGTTAGCGTACGTATTAGGGTAAGGGTTAGTGTTAGCGTACGGGTTAGGATTAGGGGTCGGGTGAGGGTAAGGCTTCGGGTAAGGGTTAGGGTTAGTTTTAGGGTTAGGGTTAGGGTTAGGGGACGGAGACGGTTTAGGGTACAGGTTAGGGTACGACAACGGTTTAGGGTGAGCGTACGTTTTAGGGTGTGGGTTAGTGTTTGCATACGGGTTAGGAAGAGGGGAGGGGTGAGGGTAAGGCTTCGGATAAGGGTTAGGGTTAGGGTTAGGGTTAGGGTTAGGGGACGGAGACGGGGACGGGGACGGTTTAGGGTACAAGTTAGGGTACGACAACGGTTTAGGGTGAGCGTACGTGTTAGGGTATGGGTTAGTGTTAGCGTACGGGTTAGGATTAGGGGATGGGTGAGGGTAAGGCTTCGGATAAAGGTTAGAGTTAGGGTTAGGGTTAGAGTTAGGGTTAGGGGACGGGGACGGTTTAGGATACAGATTAGGGTACGACAACGGTTTAGGGTGAGCGTACGTGTTAGGGTACGGGTTAGTGTTAGCGTACGGGTTAGGATTAGGGGACGGTTGAGGGTAAGGCTTCGGGTAAGGGTTAGGGTTAGGGTTAGGGTTAGGGGACAGGGACGGTTTAGGGTACAGGTTAGTGTACGTCAACGGTTTAGGGTGAGCGTACGTCTTAGGGTACGGGTTAGTGTTAGTGTACGGGTTAGGATTAGGGGACGGGTGAGGGTAAGGCTTCCGGTAAGGGTTAGGGTTAGGGTTAGGGTTAGGGTTAGGGGACGGGGACGGTTTAGGGTACAGGTTAGGGTACGACAACGGTTTAGGGTGAGCGTACGTGTTAGGGTACGGGTTAGTGTTAGCGTACGGGTTAGGATTAGGGGACGGGTGAGGGTAAGGCTTCAGGAAAGGGTTAGGGTTAGGGTTAGGTTTAGGGTTAGGGGACGGGCACGGGGAGGGTTTAGGGTACAGGTTATGGTACGACAACGGTTTAGGGTGAGGGTACGTGTTAGGGTACGGGTTAGTGTTAGCGTACGGGTTAGGATTAGGGGACGGGTGACGGTAAGGCTTCGGGTAACGGTAAGGGTTAGGGTTAGGGTTAGGGTTAGGGTTAGGGGACGGGGACGGCTTAGGGTACAGGTTAGGGTATGACAACGGTTTAGAGTGAGCGTAAGTGTTAGGGTACGGATTGGTGTTAGCGTACGAGTTAGGATTAGGGGACGGGTGAGTGTAAGGCTTCGGGTAAGGGTTAGGGTTAGGGTTAGGCTTAGGGTTAGGGGACGGGGACGGTTTAGGGTACAGGTTAGGGTACGACAACGGTTTAGGGTGAGCGTACGTGTTAGGGTACGGGTTAGTGTTAGCGTACGGGTTAGGATTAGGGGACGGGTGAGGGTAAGGCTACAGGTAAGGGTTAGGGTTAGGGTTAGGGTTAGGGTTACGGTTGGGGACGGGGACGGTTTAGGGTACAGGTTAGGGTACGACAACGATTTAGGGTGAGCGTACGTGTTACGTTACGGGTTAGTATTAGCGTACGGGTTAGGATTAGGGAACGAGTGAGTGTAAGGCTTCGGGTAATGGTTAGGGTTAGGGTTAGGTGACGGGGATGGGGACGATTTAGGGTACAGTTTAGGGTACGACAACGGTTTAGGGTGAGCGTATGTTTTGGGTACGTGTTAGTGTTAGCGTACGGTTTAGGATTAGGGGACGGGTGAGGTTAAGGCTTCGGGTAAGGGTTAGGGTTAGGGTTAGGGTTAGGGTTAGGGGATGGGGACGGGGACGGTTTAGGGTACAGGTTAGGGTACGACAACGGTTTAGGGTGAGCGTACGTGTTAGGGTACGGGTTAGTGTTAGCGTACGGGTTAGGATTAGGGGACGGGTGAGGGTAAGGCTTCGGGAAAGGGTTAGGGTTAGGGTTAGGTTTAGGGTTAGGGGACGGGCACGGGGACGGTTTAGGGTACAGGTTAGTGTACGACAACGGTTTAGGGTGAGGGTACGTGTTAGGGTACGGGTTAGTGTTAGCGTACGGGTTAGGATTAGGGGACGTGTGAGGGTAAGGCTTCGGGTAAGGGTTAGGGTTAGGGTTAGGGTTAGGGTTAGGGGACGGGGACGGCTTAGGGTACAGGTTAGGGTACGACAACGGTTTAGAGTGAGCGTAAGTGTTAGGGTACGGATTAGTGTTACCGTACGGGTTAGGATTAGGGGACGGGTGAGTGTAAGGCTTCGGGTAAGGGTTAGGGTTAGGGTTAGGTTTAGGGTTAGGGGACGGGGACGGTTTAGGGTACAGGTTAGTGTACGACAACGGTTTAGGGTGAGCATACGTGTTAGGGTACGGGTTAGTGTTAGCGTACGGGTTAGGAATAAGGGACGGGTGAGGCTCAGGCTACAGGTAAGGGTTAGGGTTAGGGTTAGGGTTAGGGTTAGGGGACGGGGACGGTTTAGGGTACAGGTTAGGGTATGACAACGATTTAGGGTGAGCGTACGTGTTAGGTTACGGGTTAGTGTTAGCGTACGGGTTAGGATTAGGGAACGGGTGAGGGTAAGTCTTCGGGTAAGGGTTAGGGTTAGGGTTAGGGTTAGGGTTAGGGGACGGGGGCAGTTTAGGGTACAGGTTAGGGTACGACAACGGTTTAGGGTGAGCGTACGTGTTAGGGTACGGGTTAGTGTTAGCGTACGGGTTAGGATTAGGGGACGGGTGAGGGTAAGGCTTCGGGTAAGGGTTAGGGTTAGGTTTAGGGTTAGGGGACGGGGACGGGGACGGCTTAGGGTACAGGTTAGGGTACGACAACCATTTAGGGTGAGCGTACGTGTTAGGGTACGTGTTAGTGTTAGCGTACGGGTTAGGATTAGGGGATGGTTGAGGGTATGGCTTCGGGTAAGGGTTAGGGTTAGGGTTAGGGTTAGGGTTAGGGTTAGGGGACGGGGACACTTTAGGGTACAGGTTAGGGTACGACAATGGTTTAGGGTGCGCGTACGTGTTAGGGTATGGGTTAGTGTTAGCGTACGGGTTAGGATTAGGGGACGGGTGAGGGCAAGGCTTCGGGTAAGGGTTAGGGTTAGGGTTAGGGTTAGGTTTAGGGTTAGGGGACGGGGACGGTTTAGGGTACAGTTTAGGGTACGACAACGGTTTAGGGTGAGCGTACCTGTTAGGGTACGGGTTAGTGTTAGCGTACGGGTTAGGATTAGGGGACGGGTGAGGGTAAGGCTTCGGGTAAGGGTTAGGGTTAGGGTTAGGGTTAGGTTTAGGGTACGGGGACGGTTTAGGGTACAGGTTAGTGTACGACAACGGTTTAGGGTTAGCGTACGTATTAGGGTAAGGGTTAGTGTTAGCGTACGGGTTAGGATTAGGGGTCGGGTGAGGGTAAGGCTTCGGGTAAGGGTTAGGGTTAGTTTTAGGGTTAGGGTTAGGGTTAGGGGACGGGGACGGTTTAGGGTACAGGTTAGGGTACGACAACGGTTTAGGGTGAGCGTACGTTTTAGGGTGTGGGTTAGTGTTTGCATACGGGTTAGGAATAGGGGAGGGGTGAGGGTAAGGCTTCGGATAAGGGTTAGGGTTAGGGTTAGGGTTAGGGTTAGGGGACGGAGACGGGGACGGGGACGGTTTAGGGTACAAGTTAGGGTACGACAACGGTTTAGGGTGAGCGTACGTGTTAGGGTATGGGTTAGTGTTAGCGTACGGGTTAGGATTCAGGGACGGGTGAGTGTAAGGCTTCGGGTAAGGGTTAGGGTTAGAGTTAGGGTTAGTGTTAGGGTTAGGGGACGGGGACGGTTTAGGGTACATGTTAGGGTACGACAACGGTTTAGGGTGAGCGTACGTGTTAGGGTACGGGTTAGTGTTAGCCTACGGGTTAGGATCAGGGGACGGGTGAGGGTAAGGCTTCGGGTAAGGGTTAGGGTTAGGGTTAGGGTTACGGTTAAGGGACGGGCACGGGGAAGGTTTAGGGTACAGGTTAGGGTACGACAACGGTTTAGGGTGAGCGTACGTGTTAGGGTACGGGTTAGTGTTAGCGTACGGGTTAGGATTAGGGGACAGGTGAGGGTAAGACTTCGGGTAAGGGTTAGGGTTAGGGATAGGGTTAGGGGATGGGGACGGTTTAGGGTAAAGGTTAGGGTACCACAACGGTTTAGGGTGAGCGTACGTGTTAGGGTACGGGTTAGTGTTAGCGTACGGGTTAGGATTAGGGGACGGGTGAGGGTAAGGCTTCGGGTAAGGGTTAGGGTTAGGGTTAGGGTTAGGTTTAGGGTTAGGGGACGGGGACGGGGACGGTTTAGGGTACAGGTTAGGGTACGACAACGGTTTAGGGTGAGCGTACGTGTTAGGGTACGGGTTAGTGTTAGCGTACGGGTTAGGATTAGGGGACGGGTGAGGGTAAGGCTTCGGGTAAGTGTTAGGGTTAGGGTTAGGGTTAGGTGACGGGGACGGGGACGATTTAGGGTACAGTTTAGGGTACGACAACGGTTTAGGGTGAGCGTACGTGTTAGGGTACGGGTTAGCGTTAGCGTACGGGTTAGGATTAGGGGACGGTTGAGGGTAAGGATTCGGGTAAGGGTTAGGGTTAGGGTTAGGGTTAGGGTTAAGGGACGGAGACGGTTTAGGATACAGGTTAGGGTACGACAACGGTTTAGTGTGAGCGTACGTGTTAGGGCACGGGTTAGTGTTAGCGTACGGGTTAGGATTAGGGGACGGGTGACAGTAAGGCTACGGGTAAGTGTTAGGGTTAGGTTTAGGGTTAGGGTTAGGGTTAGGGGGCGGGGACGGTTTAGGGTACAGGTTAGGGTACGACAACGGTTTAGGGTGAGCGTATGTGTTGGGTACGGGTTAGTGTTAGCGTACGTTTTAGGATTAGGGGACGGGTGAGGTTAAGGCTTCGGGTTAGGGTTAGGGTTAGGGGATGGGGACGGGGACGGTTTAGGGTACAGGTTAGGGTACGACAAAGGTTTAGGGTGAGCGTACGTGTTAGGGTACGTGTTAGTGTTAGCGTACGGGTGAGGATTAGGGGACGGGTGAGGGTAAGGCTTCGGGTAAGGGTTAGGGATAGGGTTAGGGTTAGGGTTAGGGGACGGGGATGGTTTAGGGTACATGTTAGGGTACGACAACGATTTAGGGTGAGCGTAGGTGTTAGGGTACGGATTAGTGTTAGCCTACGGGTTAGGATTAGGTGACGGGTGAGGGTAAGGCTTCGGGTAAGGGTTAGGGTTAGGGTTAGGGTTAGGGTTAGGGGACGGGGACGGTTTAGGGTACAGGTTAGGGTACGACAACAGTTTAGGTTGAGCGTACGTGTTAGGGTACGGGTTAGTGTTAGCGTACGGGTTAGGATTAGGGGATGGTTGAGGGTAAGGCTTCGGGTAAAGGTTATGGTTTGGGTTAGGGTTAGAGTTAGGTTTAGGGGACGGGGACGGTTTAGGGTACAGGTTAGTGTACGACAACGGTTTAGGGTGAGCGTACGTGTTAGGGTACGGGTTAGTGTTAGCGTACGGGTTAGGATTAGGGGACGGGTGAGGGTAAGGCTTCGGGTAAGGGTTAGGGTTAGGGTTAGGGTTAGGGTTAGGGGACGAGGACGGTTTAGGGTACAGGTTAGGGTACGACAACGGTTTAGGGTGAGCGTATGTTTTGGGTACGGGTTAGTGTTAGCGTACGGTTTAGGATTAGGGGACGGGTGAGGTTAAGGCTTCGGGTAAGGGTTAGGGTTAGGGTTAGGGTTAGGGTTAGGGGATGGGGACGGGGACGGTTTAGGGTACAGGTTAGGGTACGACAACGGTTTAGGGTGAGCGTACATGTTAGGGTACGTGTTAGTGTTAGCGTACGGGTTAGGATTAGAGGACGGGTGAGGGTAAGGCTTCGGGTAAGGGTTAGGGTTAGGGTTAGGGTTAGGGGACGGGGACGGTTTAGGGTACATGTTAGGGTACGACAACGATTTAGGGTGAGCGTAGGTGTTAGGGTACGGATTAGTGTTAGCGTACGGGTTAGGATTAAGTGACGGGTGAGGGTAAGGCTTCGGGTAAGGGTTAGGGTTAGGGTTAGGGTTAGGGTTAGGGGACGGGGACGCTTTAGGGTACAGGTTTGGGTACGACAACGGTTTAGGGTGAGCGTACGTGTTAGGGTACGGGTTAGCGTTAGCGTACGGGTTAGGATTAGGGGACGGGTGAGGGTAAGGCTTCGGGTAAGGGTTAGGGTTAGGGTTAGGGGACGGGGACGGTTTAGGGTACAGGTTAGGGTACGACAACGGTTTAGGGTGAGCGTACGTGTTAGGGTACATGTTAGTGTTAGCGTACGGGTTAGGATTAGGGGACGGGTGAGGGTATGGCTTCGGGTAAGTGTTAGGGTTAGGGTTAGGGTTAGGGTTAGTGTTAGGGGACGGGGACGCTTTAGGGTACAGGTTAGGGTACGACAACTGTTTAGGGTGAGTGTACGTGTTAGGGTACGGGTTAGTGTTAGCGTACGGGTTAGGATTATGGGACGGGTGAGGGTAAGGCTTCGGGTAAGGGTTAGGGTTAGGGTTAGGTTTAGGTTTAGGGTTAGGGGACGGGGACGGTTTAGGGTACAGTTTAGTGTACGACAACGTTTTAGGGTGAGCGTACCTGTTAGGGTACGGGTTAGTGTTAGCGTACGGGTTAGGATTAGGGGACGGGTGAGGGTAAGGCTTCGGGTAAGGGTTAGGGTTAGGGTTAGGGTTAGGGTTACGTTTAGGGTACGGGGACGGTTTAGGGTACAGGTTAGGGTACGACAACGGTTTAGGGTGAGCGTACGTGTTAGGGTGTGGGTTAGTGTTTGCGTACGGGTTAGGAATAGGGGACGGGTGAGAGTAAGGCTTCGGGTAAGGGTTAGGGTTAGGGTTAGGGTTAGGGGACGGGGACGGGGACGGGGACGGGGATGGTTTAGGGTACAAGTTAGGGTACGACAACGGTTTAGGGTGAGCGTACGTGTTAGGGTACGGGTTAGTGTTAGCGTACGGGTTAGGATTAGGGGACGGGTGAGGGTAAGGCTTCGGGTAAGGGTTAGGGTTAGGTTTAGGGTTAGTGTTAGGGTTAGGGGACGGGGACGGTTTAGGGTGCATGTTAGGGTACGACAACGCTTTAGGGTGAGCGTACGTGTTAGGGTACGGGTTAGTGTTAGCGTACGGGTTAGGATTAGGGGACGGGTGAGGGTAAGGCTTCGGGTAAGGGTTAGGGTTAGGGTTAGGGTTAGGGTTAGGGGACGGGGACGGGGACGGGGACGGTTTAGGGTACAAGTTAGGGTACGACAAAGGTTTAGGGTGAGCGTACGTGTTAGGGTACGGGTAAGTGTTAGCGTACGGGTTAGGATTAGGGGACGGGTGAGGGTAAGGCTTCGGGTAAGGGTTAGGGTTAGGGTTAGGGTTAGTGTTAGGGTTAGGGGACGGGGACGGTTTAGTGTACATGTTAGGGTACGACAACGGTTTAGGGTGAGCGTACGTGTTAGGGTACGGGTTAGTGTTAGCGTACGGTTTAGGATTAGGGGACGGGTGAGGGTAAGGCTTCGGGTAAGGGTTAGGGTTAGGGTTAGGGTTAGGGTTAAGGGACGGGGACGGGGACGGTTTAGGGTACAGGTTAGGGTACGACAACGGTTTAGGGTGAGCGTACGTGTTAGGGTACGGGTTAGTGTTAGCGTACGGGTTACGATTAGGGGACGGGTGAGGGTAAGACTTCGGGTAAGGGTTAGGGTTAGGGATAGGGTTAGGGGACGGGGACGGTTTAGGGTACAGGTTAGGGTACGACAACGGATTAGGGTGAGCGTACGTGTTAGGGTACGGGTTAGTGTTAGCGTACGGGATAGGATTAGGGGACGGGTGAGGGTAAGGCTTCGGGTAAGGGTTAGGGTTAGGGTTAGGGTTAGGGTTAGTGTTAGGTGACGGGGACGGTTTAGGGTACATGTTAGGGTACGACAACGGTTTAGGGTGAGCGTACGTGTTAGGGTACGGTTTAGTGTTAGTGTACGGGTTAGGATTAGGGGACGGGTGAGGGTAAGGCTTCGGGTAAGGGTTAGGGTTAGGGTTAGGGTTAGGTTTAGGGTTAGGGGACGGGGACGGGGACGGTTTAGGGTACAGCTTAGGGTACGACAACGGTTTAGGGTGAGCGTACGTGTTAGGGTACGGGTTAGTGATAGCGTTCGGGTTAGGATTAGGGGTCGGGTGAGGGTAAGGCTTCGGGTAAGGGTTAGGGTTAGGTTTAGGGTTAGTGTTAGGGTTAGGGGACGCGGACGGTTTAGGGTACATGTTAGGGTACGACAACGGTTTAGGGTGAGCGTACGTGTTAGGGTACGGGTTAGTGTTAGCGTACGGGTTAGGATTAGGGGACGGGTGAGGGTAAGGCTTCGGGTAAGGTTTAGAGTTAGGGTTAGGGTTAGGGTTAAGGGACGGGGACGGGGACGGTTTAGAGTACAGGTTAGGGTACGACAACGGTTTAGGGTGAGCGTACGTGTTAGGGTGCGGGTTAGTGTTAGCGTACGGTTTAGGATTAGGGGACGGGTGAGGGTAAGGCTTCGGGTAAGGGTTAGGGTTAGGGTTAGTGTTAGTGTTAGGGTTAGGGTTAGGGGACGGGGACGGTTTAGGGTACAGGTTAGGGTACGACAACGGTTTAGGGTGAGCGTACGTGTTAGGGTACGGTTTAGTGTTAGTGTACGGGTTAGGATTAGGGGACGGGTGAGGGTAAGGCTTCGGGTAAGGGTTAGGTTTAGGGTTAGTGTTAGTGTTAGGGTTAGGGTTAGGGGACTGGGACGGTTTAGGGTACAGGTTAGGGTACGACAACGGTTTAGGGTGAGCGTTTGTGTTAGGGTGTGGGTTAGTGTTTGCGTACGGGTTAGGAATAGGGGACGGGTGAGGGTAAGGCTTCGGGTAAGGGTTAGGGTTAGGGTTAGGGTTAGGGTTAGGGGACGGGGACGGGGACGGGGACGGTTTAGGGTACAGGTTAGGGTACGACAACGGTTTAGGGTTAGCGTACGTGTTAGGGTACGGGTTAGTGTTAGCGTACGGGTTAGGATTAGGGGACGTGTGAGGGTAAGGCTTCGGGTAAGGGTTAGGGTTAGGGTTAGGGTTAGTGTTAGGGTTAGGGGACCGGGACGGTTTAGGGTACAGGTTAGGGTACGACAACGGTTTAGGGTGAGCGTACGTGTTAGGGTACGGGTTAATGTTAGCGTACGGGTTAGGATTAGGGGACGGGTGAGGGTAAGGCTTCGGGTAAGGGTTAGGTTTAGGGTTAGGGTTAGGGTTAAGGGACGGGGACGGGGACGGTTTAGGGTACAAGTTAGGGTACGACAACAGTTTAGGGTGAGCGTACGTGTTAGGGTACGTGTTAGTGTTAGCGTACGGGTTAGGATTAGGGGACGGGTGAGGGTAAGGCTTCGGGTAAGGGTTAGGGTTAGGGTTAGGGTTAGGTGACGGGGACGGGGACGATTTAGGGTACAGTTTAAGGTACGACAACGGTTTAGGGTGAGCGTACGTGTTAGGGTACGGGTTAGTGTTAGCGTACGGGTTAGGATTAGGGGACGGGTGAGGGTAAGGATTTGGGTAAGGGTTAGAGTTAGGGTTAGGGTTAGGGTTAAGGGACGGAGACGGTTTAGGATACAGGTTAGGGTACGACAACGGTTTAGTGTGAGCGTACGTGTTAGGGCACGGGTTAGTGTTAGCGTACGGGTTAGGATTAGGGGACGGGTGAGGGTAAGGCTTCGGGAAAGTGTTAGGGTTAGGGTTAGGGTTAGGGTTAGGGGACGGGGACGGTTTAGGGTACAGGTTAGGGTACGACAACGGTTTAGGGTGAGCGTACGTGTTAGGGTACGGGTTAGTGTTAGCGTACGGGTTAGGATTAGGGGACGGGTGAGGGTAAGGCTTCGCGTAAGGGTTAGGGTTAGGGTTAGGGTTAGGGGGCGGGGACGGTTTAGGGTACAGGTTAGGGTACGACAACGGTTTAGGGTGAGCGTATGTTTTGGGTACGGGTTAGTGTTAGCGTACGGTTTAGGATTAGGGGACGGGTGAGGTTAATGCTTCGGGTAAGGGTTAGGGTTAGGGTTAGGGTTAGGGGATGGGGACGGGGACGGTTTAGGGTACAGGTTAGGGTACGACAACGGTTTAGGGTGAGCGTACATGTTAGGGTACGTGTTAGTGTTAGCGTACGGGTTAGGATTAGAGGACGGGTGAGGGTAAGGCTTCGGGTAAGGGTTAGGGTTAGGGTTAGGGTTAGGGGACGGGGACGGTTTAGGGTACATGTTAGGGTACGACAACGATTTAGGGTGAGCGTAGGTGTTAGGGTACGGATTAGTGTTAGCGTACGGGTTAGGATTAAGTGACGGGTGAGGGTAAGGCTTCGGGTAAGGGTTAGGGTTAGGGTTAGGGTTAGGGTTAGGGGACGGGGACGCTTTAGGGTACAGGTTTGGGTACGACAACGGTTTAGGGTGAGCGTACGTGTTAGGGTACGGGTTAGTGTTAGCATACGGGTTAGGATTAGGGGACGGGTGAGGGTAAGGCTTCGGGTAAGGGTTAGGGTTAGGGTTAGGGTTAGGGTTAGGGGACGGGGACGGTTTAGGGTACAGGTTAGGGTACAACAACGGTTTAGGGTGAGCGTACGTGTTAGGGTACATGTTAGTGTTAGCGTACGGGTTAGGATTAGGGGACGGGTGAGGGTATGGCTTCGGGTAAGGGTTAGGGTTAGGGTTAGGGTTAGGGTTAGGGGACGGGGACGCTTTAGGGTACAGGTTAGGGTACGACAACGGTTTAGGGTGAGCGTACGTGTTAGGGTACGGGTTAGTGTTAGCGTACGGGTTAGGATTATGGGACGGGTGAGGGTAAGGCTTCGGGTAAGGGTTAGGGTTAGGGTTAGGTTTAGGTTTAGGGTTAGGGGACGGGGACGGTTTAGGGTACAGTTTAGGGTACGACAACGGTTTAGGGTGAGCGTACCTGTTAGGGTACGGGTTAGTGTTAGCGTACGGGTTAGGATTAGGGGACGGGTGAGGGTAAGGCTTCGGGTAAGGGTTAGGGTTAGGGTTAGGGTTAGGGTTAGGTTTAGGGTACGGGGACGGTTTAGGGTACAGGTTAGGGTACGACAACGGTTTAGGGTGAGCGTACGTGTTAGGGTGTGGGTTAGTGTTTGCGTACGGGTTAGGAATAGGGGACGGGTGAGAGTAAGGCTTCGGGTAAGGGTTAGGGTTAGGGTTAGGGTTAGGGTTAGGGGACGGGGACGGGGACGGGGACGGTTTAGGGTACAAGTTAGGGTACGACAACGGTTTAGGGTGAGCGTACATGTTAGCGTACGGGTTAGTGTTAGCGTACGGGTTAGGATTAGGGGACGGGTGAGGGTAAGGCTTCGGGTAAGGGTTAGGGTTAGGGTTAGGGTTAGTGTTAGGGTTAGGGGACGGGGACGGTTTAGGGTGCATGTTAGGGTACGACAACGGTTTAGGGTGAGCGTACGTGTTAGGGTACGGGTTAGTGTTAGCGTACGGGTTAGGATTAGGGGACGGGTGAGGGTAAGGCTTCTGGTAAGGGTTAGGGTTAGGGTTAGGGTTAGGGTTAAGGGACGGGGACGGGGACGGTTTAGGGTACAGGTTAGGGTACGACAACGGTTTAGGGCGAGCGTACGTGTTAGTGTACGTGTTAGTGTTAGCGTACGGGTTAGGTTTAGGGGACGAGTGAGGGTAAGACTTCGGGTAAGGGTTAGGGTTAGGGATAGGGTTAGGGGACGGGGACGGTTTAGGGTACAGGTTAGGGTACGACAACGGTTTAGGGTGAGCGTACGTGTTAGGGTACGGGTTAGTGTTAGCGTACGGGTAAGGATTAGGGGACGGGTGAGGGTAAGGCTTCGGGTAAGGGTTAGGGTTAGGTTTAGGGTTAGGTTTAGGGGACGGGGACGGTTTAGGGTACAGGTTAGTGTACGACAACAGTTTAGGTTGAGCGTACGTGTTAGGGTACGGGTTAGTGTAAGCGTACGAGTTAGGATTAGCGGATGGGTGAGGGTAAGGCTTCGGGTAAAGGTTAGGGTTGGGGTTAGGGTTAGAGTTAGGGTCAGTGGACGGGGACGGTTTAGGGTACATGTTAGGGTACGACAACGGTTTAGGGTGAGCGTACGTGTTAGGGTACGGGTTAGTGTTAGCGTACGGGTTAGGATTAGGGGACGGGTGAGGGTAAGGCTTCGGGTAAGGGTTAGGTTTAGGTTTAGGGTTAGGGTTAAGGGACGGGGACGGGGACGGTTTAGGGTACAGGTTAGGGTACGACAACGGTTTAGGGTGAGCGTACGTGTTAGGGTACGGGTTAGTGTTAGCGTACGGGTTAGGATTAGGGGACGGGTGAGGGTAAGGCTTCGGGTAAGGGTTAGGGTTAGGGTTAGGGTTAGGGTTAGGGGGCGGGGACGGTTTAGGGTACAGGTTAGGGTACGACAACTGTTTAGGGTGAGCGTATGTTTTGGGTACGGGTTAGTGTTAGCGTACGGTTTAGGATTGGGGGACGGGTGAGGTTAAGGCTTCGGGTAAGGGTTAGGGTTAGGGTTAGGGTTAGGGTTAGGGGATGGGGACGGGGACGGTTTAGGGTACAGTTTATGGTACGACAACAGTTTAGGGTGAGCGTACGTGTTAGGGTACGGGTTAGTGTTAGCGTACGGGCTAGGATTAGGGGACGGGTGAGGGTAAGGCTTCGGGTAAGGGTTAGGGTTAGGGTTAGGGTTAGGGGGCGGGGACGATTTAGGGTACAGGTTAGGGTACGACAACGGTTTAGGGTGAGCGTACGTGTTAGGGTACGTGTTAGTGTTAGCGTACGGGTTAGGATTAGGGGACGGGTGCGGGTATGGCTTCGGGTAAGGGTTAGGGTTAGGGTTAGGGTTAGGGTTAGGGTTAGGGGACGGGGACTCTTTAGGGTACAGGTTAGGGTACGACAACGGTTTAGGGTGAGCGTACGTGTTAGGGTACGGGTTAGGATTAGGGGACGGGTGAGGGTAAGGCTTCGGGTAAGGGTTAGGGTTAGGGTTAGGGTTAGGGTTAGGGGACGGGGACGGGGACGGGGACGGTTTAGGGTACAATTTAGGGTACGACAACGGTTTAGGGTGAGCGTACTTGATAGGGTACGGGTTAGTGTTAGCCTACGGGTTAGGATTAGGGGACGGGTGAGGGTAAGGCTTCGGGTAAGGGTTAGGGTTAGGGTTAGGGTTAGTGTTAGGGTTAGGGGACGGGGACGGTTTAGGGTACATGTTAGGGTACGACAACGGTTTAGGGTGAGCGTACGTGTTAGGGTACGGGTTAGTGTTAGCGTACGGGTTAGGATTAGGGGACGGGTGAAGGTAAGGCTTCGGGTAAGGGTTAGGGTTAGGGTTAGGGTTAGGGTTAAGGGACGGGGACGGGGACGGTTTAGGGTACAGATTAGGGTACGACAACAGTTTAGGGCGAGCGTACGTGTTAGTGTACGGGTTAGTGTTAGCGTATGGGTTAGGTTTAGGGGACGAGTGAGGGTAAGACTTCGGGTAAGGGTTAGGGTTAGGGATAGGGTTAGGGGACGGGGACGGTTTAGGGTACAGGTTAGGGTACGACAACGGTTTAGGGTGAGCGTACATTTTAGGGTACGGGTTAGTGTTAGCGTACGGGTTAGTATTAGGTGACGGGTGAGGATAAGGCTTCGGGTAAGGGTTAGGGTTTGGGTTAGGGTTAGGGTTAGGGTTAGGGGACGGGGACGGGGACGATTTAGGGTACACTTTAGGGTACGACAACGGTTTAGGGTGAGCGTACGTGTTAGTGTACGGGTTAGTGTTAGCGTACGGGTTAGGATTAGGGGACGGGTGAGGGTAAGGATTCGGGTAAGGGTTAGGGTTAGGGTTAGGGTTAGGGTTAAGGGACGGAGATGGTTTAGGATACAGGTTAGGGTACGACAACGGTTTAGTGTGAGCGTACGTGTTAGGGCACGGGTTAGTGTTAGCGTACGGGTTAGGATTAGGGGACGGGTGAGGGTAAGGCTTCGGGTAAGTGTTAGGGTTAGGGTTAGGGTTAGGGTTAGGGCTATTGGACGGGGACGGTTTAGGGTACAGGTTAGGGTACGACAACGGTTTAGGGTGAGCGTATGTTTTGGGTACGGGTTAGTTTTAGCGTACGGTTTAGGATTAGGGGACGGGTGAGGTTAAGGCTTCGGGTAAGGGTTAGGGTTAGGGTTAGGGTTAGGGTTAGGGGATGGGGACGGGGACGGTTTAGGGTACAGGTTAGTGTACGACAACGGTTTAGGGTGAGCGTACGTGTTAGGGTACGTGTTAGTGTTAGCGTACGGGTTAGGATTAGGGGACGGGTGAGGGTAAGGCTTTGGGTAAGGGTTAGGGTTAGGGTTAGGGTTAGGGTTAGGGGACGGGAACGGTTTAGGGTACAGGTTAGGGTACGACAACGGTTTAGGGTGAGCTTACGTGTTAGGGTACGGGTTAGTGTTCGCGTACGGGTTAGGATTAGGGGACGGGTGAGGGTAAGGCTTCGGGTAAGGTTTAGGGTTAGGGTTAGGGTTAGGGTTAGGGTTAGGGGACGGGGACGGTTTAGGGTACATGTTAGGGTACGACAACGGTTTAGGGTGAGCGTACGTGTTAGGGTACGGGTTAGTGTTAGCGTACGGGTTAGGATTAGGGGACGGGTGGGTTAAGGCTTCGGGTAAGGGTTAGGGTTAGGGTTAGGGTTAGGTTTAGGGGACGGGGACGGGGACGGTTTAGGTTACAGGTTAGGGTACGACAACGGTTTAGGGTGAGGGTACGTGTTAGGGTACGGTTTAGTGTTAGCATACGGGTTAGGATTAGGGGACGGGTGAGTGTAAGGCTTCGGGTAAGGGTTAGGGTTAGGGTTAGGGTTAGGGGACGGGGACGGTTTAGGGTACAGGTTAGCGTCCGACAACGGTTTACGGCGAGCGTACGTGTTAGGGTACGGGTTAGTGTTAGCGTACGGGTTAGGATTAGGGGACGGGTGAGGGTAAGGCTTCGGGAAAGGGTTAGGGTTAGGGTTAGGGTTAGGGTTAGTGGACGGGCACGGGGACGGTTTAGGGTACAGGTTAGGGTACGACACCGGTTTAGGGTGAGGGTACGTCTTAGGGTACCGGTTAGTGTTCGCGTACGAGTTAGGATTAGGGGACGCGTTAGGGTAAGGCTTCAGGTAAGGGTTAGGGTTAGGGTTAGGGTTAGGGTTAGGGTTAGGGTACGGGGACGGTTTAGGGTACAGGTAAGCGTACAACAACGGTTTAGGGTGAGCGTACGTGTTAGGGTACGGTTTAGTGTTAGCGTACGGGTTAGGATTAGGGGACGGGTGAGGGTAAGGCTTCGGGTAAGGGTTAGGGTTAGGGTTAGAGTTAGGGTTAGGGTTACGGGACGGGGACGGTTTAGGGTACAGGTTAGGGTACGACAACGGTTTAGGGTGAGCGTACGTGTTAGGGTACGGGTTAGTGTTAGCGTACGGGTTAGGATTAGGGGAAGGGTGAGGGTAAGGCTTCGGGTAAGGGTTAGGGTTAGGTTTAGGGTTAGGGGACGGGGACGGGGACGGTTTAGGGTACAGGTTAGGGTACGACAACGGTTTAGGGTGAGCGTACGTGTTAGGGTACGGGTTAGTGTTAGCGTACGGGTTAGGATTAGGGGACGGGTTAGTGTAAGGCTTCGGGTAAAGATTAGGGTTAGGGTTAGTGTTAGGGTTAGGGTTAGGGGACGGGGACGGTTTAGGGTACAGGTTAGGGTACGACAACGTTTTAGGGTAAGTGTACGTGTTAGGGTACGGGTTAGTGTTAGCGTACGGGTTAGGATTAGGGGACGTGTTAGGGTAAGGCTTCGGGTAAGGGTTAGGGTTAGGGTTAGGGTTAGGGTTAAGGTTAGGGGACGGGGATGGTTTGGGTAAAGGTTAGGGTACGACAACTGTTTAGGGTGAGCGTACGTGTTAGGGTACGGGTTAGTGTTAGCGTACGGGTTAGGATTAGGTGACGGGTGAGGGTAAGGCTTCGGGTAAGGGTTAGGGTTAGGGTTAGGGTTAGGGTTAGGGTTAGGGGACGGGGACGGTTTAGGGTACAGGTTAGGGTACGACAACGGTTTAGGGTGAGCGTACGTGTTAGGGTACGGGTTAGTGTTAGCGTACGGGTTAGGATTAGGGGACGGGTGAGGGTAAGGCTTCGGGTAAGGGTTAGGGTTAGGGTTAGGGTTAGGGTTAGGGGACGGGGACGGTTTAGGGTACAGGTTAGTGTACGACAACGGTTTAGGGTGAGCGTACGTGTTAGGTTACGGGTTAGTGTTGGCGTACGGGTTAGGATTAGGGGACGGGTGAGGATAAGGCTTCGGGTAAGGGTTAGGGTTAGGGTTAGTGTTAGGGGACGGTGACGGGGACGGTTTAGGGTACAGGTTAGCGTACGACAACGGTTTAGGGTGAGCTTACGTGTTAGGGTACGGGTTAGTGTTAGCGTAAGGGTTAGGATTAGGGGACGGGTGAGGGTAAGTCTTCGGGTAAGGGTTAGGGTTAGGGTTAGGGTTAGGGTTAGGGTTAGGGGACGGGGACGGTTTAGGGTACAGGTTAGGGTACGACAACGGTTTAGGGTGAGCGTACGTGTTAGGGTATGGGTTAGTGTTAGTGTACGGGTTAGGATTAGGGGACGGGTGAGGGTAAGGCTTCGGGTAAGGTTTAGGGTTAGTGTTAGGGTTAGGGTTAGGGTTACGGGACGGGCACAGGGACGGTTTAGGGTACAGGTTAGTGTACGACAGCATTTTGGGTGAGTGTACGTGTCAGGGTACGGGTTAGTGGTAGCGTACGGGTTAGGATTAGGGGACGGGTGAGGGTAAGGCTTTGGGTAAGGGTTAGGGTTAGGGTTAGGGTTAGGGGCCGGGGCCGGGGACGGGGACGGTTTAGGGTACAGGTTAGGGTACGACAACGGTTTAGGGTGAGCGTACGTGTTAGGGTACGGGTTAGTGTTAGCGTACGGGTTAGGATTAGGGGACGGGTGAGTGTAAGGCTTCGGGTAAGGGTTAGGGTTAGGGTTAGTGTTAGGGGACGGGGACGGTTTAGGGTACAAGTTAGGGTACGACAACGGTTTAGGGTGAGCGTACGTGTTAGGGTACGGGTTAGTGTTAGCGTACGGGTTAGGATTAGGGGACGGTGAGTGTTAGGCTTCGAGTAAGGGTTAGGGTTAGGGTTAGGGTTAGGGTTAGGGGCGGGGACGGTTTAGGGTACAGGTTACGGTACGACAACGGTTTAGGGTGAGCGTACGTGTTAGGGTACGGGTCAGTGTTAGCGTACGGGTTAGGATTAGGGGACGGGTGAGGGTAAGGCTTCGGGTAAGTGTTAGGGTTAGGGTTAGGGTTAGGTTTAGGGTTAGGAGACGGGGACGGTTTAGGGTACATGTTAGGGTACGACAACGATTTAGGGTGAGCGTAGTTGTTAGGGTACGGATTAGTGTTAGCGTACGGGTTAGGATTAGGGGACGGGTGAGGGTAAGGCTTCGGGTAAGGGTTAGGGTTAGGGTTAGGGTTAGGGTTAGGGGACGGGGACGGTTTAGGGTACAGGTTAGTGTACGACAACAGTTTAGGTTGAGCGTACGTGTTAGGGTACGGGTTAGTGTTAGCGTACGGGTTAGGATTAGCGGATGGGTGAGGGTAAGGCTTCGGGTAAAGGTTAGGGTTGGGGTTAGGGTTAGAGTTAGGGTTAGGGGACGGGGACGGTTTAGGGTACAGGTTAGGGTACGACAACGGTTTAGGGTGAGCGTACGTGTTAGGTTATGGGTTAGTGTTAGCGTACGGGTTAGGATTAGGGGACGTGTTAGGGTAAGGCTTCGAGTAAGGGTCAGGGTTAGGATTAGGGGACAGGGACGGGGACGGTTTAGAGTACAGGTTAGGATTCGCCAATGGTTTAGGGTGAGCGTACATGTTAGGGTACGGGTTAGTGTTAGCGTACGGGTTAGGATTAGGGGACGGGTTAGTGTAAGGCTTCGGGTAAGGGTTAAGGTTAGGGTTAGGGTTAGGGGACGGGGACGGTTTAGGTTACAGGTTAGGGTACGACAACGGTTTAGGGTGAGCGTACGTTTTAGGGTATGGGTTAGTGTTAGCGTACGGGTTAGGATTAAAGGAAGGGTTAGAGTAAGGCTTCGGGTAAGGATTAGGGTTAGGGTTTGGGTTAGGGGACTGGGACACGGATGGTTTAGGGTACAGGTTAGGGTACAAAAACGGTTTAGGGTGAGCGTACGTGTTAGGGTACGGTTTAGTGTTAGCGTACGGGTTAGGATTAGGGGACGGGTTAGGGTAAGGTTTCGGGTAAGGGTTATCGTTAGGGTTAGGTTTAGTTTTAGGGTTACTGGATGGGGACGGTTTAGGGTACAGCTTAGGGTACGACCACGGTTTAGGGTGAGAGTACATGTTAGGGTACAGGTTAGTGTTAGCATACGTGTTACGATTAGGGGATGGTTTAGGGTAAGGCTTTGGGTAAGAGTTAGGGTTAGGGTTTGTTAGGGTTTGGGGACGGGGACGGTTTAGGGTACAGGTTAGGGTAAGACAACGGTTTAAGATGAGCGTACGTGTTAGGATACGGGTTAGTGTTAGCGTATGATTAGGGGACAGATAAGGGTAAGGGTTCGGGTAAGGGTTAGGTTGAGACATAAAGCTGGACACTTCGGGCTGATGGCATTGGTGAGGTTCGATGAGCAAATGCTGACCCTTTGAAGTCATACTGCATGGTACCCATTCCATGGGTCCGAACTCTCCAGGTTTAAGGGATTCTTCCTTCAGCTAAAACATGCATGGGAAACCCAGAGTACGTTCCACCATGTCATTGGGAAACGTTTTCAAATGCATCTCAGTTTTCGTCCCCTGGTACTCGGGTTCACCATTCCAGACGCTTTACTAACACTCTCCCCACTTGGAGAGTCAGTGCCTTTAACCTCCTGTTTGGCACACTTTGCAATTTCTGTGCAAGATGAACAGGAATTTGGAGATCCAATGAGAGACTAGCTGTAGGTGTCTGCACGGACAAATGGAACGCTTATTTCCCACCAGGAAGAGGAATTAACCAAAGGCTCAGCGTGCCCTGCTGGAAACAGATTAGGGCCTGAAGCAATCCTGCCGTTTTGCGGTCAGCTCACAAGTAAGCGAGTTGAAGAAAAGAGCTCAAGGGCACTGTAATCCACAAACCTGCAGAGTTATGAATGATAGCTATCGTCCAAAATATATTCAAGTAAGTCTGTGAAGAGGGCTTTAAAGCGGTGCAGAATTTCAGGAAAACGATTTCAGGGGGTAGACTGGAATTGCACTTAAAGCATAGGAAAAGAGGCAGAATGTCGACAATGATGCACTTGGCCAAAAAGAGCATATTGGTTTTTTCCTGAATATATTCAGGAAAAAACGCATACGCACTTTTTGGCCAACCAAGCAAGCGTTTAAAGGAAATCTGCACTACAATGAAGTCTCACTGCCCCCCGGTCAAAAGGGCCATGTGAAAAAAGTGTAAAAGAAGGCATCATTGAAGACTAATACAGAATACCAAGTCCTGGTCGTTGGTAGAATAACCAGCAGGGTATAGGATTTAGGAACTACTGGAGGTATATCCTCGGTGGCTTCACTGACTCTCCTGACATCCGTTACCTTGACTGCTGCAGCCCATGGGGCTCTCAAAGTCAGGCCAATCCCAGGATATGGAGCTCACCCAGGCAGGTACCCCACCCCCACCCCAGCCCACAGGGCCCTCGTGTTCAGGCCCCTCCCAGGATATGGTGTTCCCTGGGCAGGTCACCTGCAGCCCATGGGGCTCTCGTTGTCACGTCCCTCCCAGGATACAGAGCTACCCTTGCATGTTCCGTGGCAAGTCTGTGCAAACAGGAACCATGCACATAGCGCACATTGCAAAGCACTCCCAGCTCACCTGTCGCTCAGATCTGACACAGAGCACCTCAGAGCAGTACTTGTACTAACAAACAGCAGCTCCAAAAGGTCTGTGATCTTGGGGATCACTCTGTGCGGCCTCCCTCCACCTGGTCTTCCAGAGACTTCCACTGCACCCGGGGCACCAGGCCTCTGTCTCCACCCACCACCCTCCCCTCCTCTCCCTGACTCCTGGGTTCCTCTCATTAGGAGAGGGTTTTCTTGAAGTTGTCTCCCACTCATGGGCCAGATAAAATGATTAGAAAACAAGCCAGAACTACAGCCCCTTGTCTATCCTGACTCTCAAGAGCCCACACCTGTTCCTTGGACCTGGCCGATTCAGCAAGTTCCATTTTCTGCAACTGTGAGACCCTGAGGGTTGATGATTGGCTGACCTGGGCAGCCTGACCGTGCCGGCCAGACCTCCCCAGGTGTGCCTGGGTTGAGATCGATATAAACACCGCTCCAGGCAGCAAGAGCCCCTGCAGCTGTGCCTGACGCCATTTTCTCTGCCCTGTCAACAGTCTCGGGGCTGGACTGGTGGGAGGGAGTGAGAGGCCACGGCTTTGTGGGTGGTCCAGTGTGAGTGGGGCTCTGCTGGACTTTCTGCAGCAGTTGCCAAGATGCCACCTGCTAAGGAAGAGGATGTGTCACCCATACCTGCTGCTGGAATTTCTTCCTGGGGAGAGGTGAGGAAGGAAGAAAGCAGTGGGGGCCAGGACAGGAGGGGTATCTCAGGCAGGGAAATGGAAAGCTTCCAGAAGAGCACCCAGGGCCAGGACCATCCTGGCTGGCCTGCAGGCATCAAGTCGGCCGGCATGCTGTCGCTCGTGTGGCTCCATGGCCCTTCCTCTAGGCTTTCAAGTCCTTGTACATATTCAGGTGTTTTACCTGGGAAGGGTGGGAACATTTCAGCAGCAGCTGGCTTGGGGCTCGGCCCACGTTTACTCACAGATGCCTCGGCATGGTCCCCCAGCTTTGCAATGAGGACGCTTGTTGCGTGGGGCCTGCTGGCTGAATGGGAGATGATTCCCCACCACTGACCAACTTCAGAATTGTTTACAACTGGAGCAAGTGACCTGATAGGGTTTTCCTCTGTGTACCTGGTGGGTTCTGTTTTTCTTTTTCTTTTTTTCGTTTTTGGTTCAAGGTAGATTTTATTCTTCTCCTCTGTATTTACAGATATATGCATGGAAATAATTTATTCATATAAATACATGTATGTGAAGGGAAGAATATTTTTTCTGTTTTACTTTTTTTAATTTTATTTTTTTTAATTTTGAATTTTATTTTATTTTTTATACAGCAGGTTCTTTTTGGTTATCTCTTTTATACATATAAATGTATACATGCCAATCCCAATCTCTCAACACCTCCCACCACCATCCCCCCAACAGCTTTCCCCCCTTGGTGTCCATACGTTCGTTGTCTACATCTGTTGCTCTATTTCTGCCTTGCAAAACGGTTCATCTGTACAATTTTTCTAGGTTCCACATATATGCATTAATATACAAGATTTGTTTTGTTTTTCTCTTTCTGACTTACTTCACTGTGTATGACAGTCTCTAGATTCATCAACGTCTCTACAGGTGACCCAATTTCATTCCTTTTTATGGCTTAGTAATATTCCATTTTATATATGTACCACATCTTTATGCATTCGTCTGTCTGTGGGCATTTAGGTTGCTTCCATTACCTGGATATTGTAAATAGTGATGCAATGAACATTGCGCTGAATGTTGTTTTTTAATTTATGGTTTTGTCTGGGTATATGACCAGTAGTGGGATTGCTGTATCATATGGTAATTCTATTGTTAGTTTTATAAGAAACTCCATAATGTTCTCCACAGTGACTGTATCAATTTACATTCCCAACAATACTGGAAGAGGGTTCCATATCTCCACACCCTTTCCAGCATTTGTTGTTTGTAGATTTTCTGATGATGCCCATTCTAACCAGTGTGAGGTGAAACACCATGGATGAGTCTATTTCGTTGAGCAAGGAGTAGGTCTTGTCTATTACATTTTTGGCTTATGGAAAGGTATCTGTGCTAATTTCAATCTCTGGTTTTATACAGCACCCCAACTCAACTTTCCCCTTAAGCAAGCATAAGTTTTTTATCTAAATGTGAGACTCTGTTCGGTTTTGTAATCCAGTTCATGTGGAGCCAAGTTTACACTCCCTCTATTAGTGATATCTTATGATAACTATCTTTCTCTGTGTGACATATTTCTCTTAGAATCATCGTGCTTAAATCCACTCAATTTGCTGCTACAGGCCTGATGACATTGATCTCATTGCTGAGTGATATTCCGTTGTACATAAGTCGCACAACTTCTTTATCCATTTTTTTCTTTCTGGGATATTTAATGTGCACAGGACTCAAGGTTCTTGTAAACACAGCAGCCCTAAATTTTGTGTTGGCTGTGTCTTGTTGATTTTAATATTCCTAAGCTATAGGGCCATAAGTGGAAGTGCCCTAGGCTCTGTAGCTTTGTTTTTTAGATGTTTCAGGATACCTCATAAACATCTCCAGAGTGTCTGTTGGCAATTGACATCCCACCCATCAGCATAACAAGGCTCCCTGTTCTCCATGGCCTGTCCTGTGTTTCTTGTTTTTACACTTTTTTCAGATGGCCATTTTGACGAATGGGAAAAGAGACTTCATTGTAGTGCAGATTTCCATTGCTCGAGTGCTTGGTTGACAAAAAAGAGCATATGCGTTTTTTCCTGAATGTATTCAGGAAAAAATGTATATGCACTTTTTGTCCAAGTGCATCACTGTCAAAGATCTGCTGCTTTTCATATGCTTTAAATGCAATTCAAATCTACCTCCTGAAATCTGATTCCTGCAATTCTGCCTCGTTTTCAAGTCCTCTTTGCAGCCTTACTTCAATATATTTTTGACAATAGCTGTCATTTATAACTCTGCAGGTTTGAGAATTACAGTGCCCCTGATTTCCTTTCTTAACTCGCTTCCTTGTGAGCTGGCCACAAAACCGCAGGTTTGCTTCAGGCTGTAATCTGGTTCCGGCACGGCATGCTCAGCGTTTGGTTAATTCCTCTTCCTGGTGGGAAATGAGAGTTAAATGTGCCCGTCCAGACACCTGCCTCATTCGCAGCCCCTTGGTGATGTGTGTCCTCTGGTTCGAGACCACATGTGCTGGGTTCCTCACCTTTCAATGATGTGGCCCCAATGGTGTGAGGAAACTCCTGCCTGGTTCCCATCCCCTTGGTGATGTGGGCCCTCTGGTGAGAGTCTGACACTGGCTGCGTTCCTCACCCTTCTGTGTGGTGGGCCCTCTGCTCTTAGGTAAATCCTGCCTGGCTTGCTCCCATTGCCTTGGAGACGTAGGCCCTCTGGTGGCAGTTGGAGCCTGCTGGGAGCCTCCTCTCCTCAGTGATGAGTGCCCTCTGGCGTCAGGTTCTAACTGCTGTGCTCCCCACGTTTTCTGATGTGAGCCCAGTGATGCCAGGACACTCCTGCCAGGTTCCCATCCCCATTGGGATGTGGGCCTTCTGCTCTGAGGTCCCAACGCCTGGGTTCCTTACAGTTTCATGGTGTTGGCTCTGTGATGTTCATTCACTCAGGCCTAGATCCCATAGCCCCTGTGTTCTGGGCCGCCTGCTGCGAGGTTCCAACTGCTGGATTCCTCACCTTTTTTATTCTTTGTGCCCTGTGTTGTGAGGCTCCTCCTGCCTTCCTCACTCCCCCCATTGGTGATGTAGGTCCTGTGGTTTGAGGCTACATGTGCCGGTTTCCTCACCTTTTATTGATGTGGCCCCACTGGTGTGAGGACACTCCTGCCTGGTTCCCATCCCCTTGGTGATGTGGGCCCTCTGGTGAGAGTCTGATCCTGGCTGGATACCTCACACTTCTGGGAGGTGGGCTCTCTGCTGTGAGGTCACTCGTGCCTGGATGGCACACGTCGCCTTGGCCAAGTGGGCCCTCTGGTTGCAGTTGGAGCGGGATGGGAGCCTCCTCCCCTCGGTGATGAGGGCCCTCTGGCATCAGGCCCTAACTGCTGGGCTCCCCACATTTTCTGATGTGCGCCCACTGGTGCGATGACACTCCTGCCAGTTTCCCATCCCCATGGGGATGTGGGCCTTCTGCTCTGAGGTCCCAATGGCTGGGTTGCTCACAGTATCATGATGTGGGCCCTCTGCTGTGAGTTCACTGCGGCCTAGATCTCATAGACTGGGTGCCCTGGGCCGCCTGCTGGGAGCTTCCAATTACTGGATTCCTCACCTTTTTATTCTATGGGCCCTGTGTTGTAAGGCTACTCCTGCCTACCTCACTCTGAGTCCCTTGGAGATGTGGGTCCTCTGCTTTCAGGCCACATGTGTTGGGTTCCTCACCTTTCTATGATGTGGCCACATTGGTGTTAGGACACTCCTGCGTGGTTCCGATCCCCTTGGTGATGTGGGCCCTCTGGCGAGAGTCTTATCCTGGTTGGTTTCCTCACCCTTCTGTTAGGTAGGCCCTGTGCTGTGAGGTCACTCCTGCCTGACTGGCACACGTCATCTTGGCGACGTGGGCCCTCAATTGTGTGTTGGTGCCTGCTGGGAGTCTCCTTCCCTCGGTAATGAGGGCTCTCTGGCGTCAGGCCCTAACTCCTGGGCTCTCAAAATTTTCTGATGTGCGCCCTGTGGTGCGAGTACACTCCTGTCAGGTTCCCAAGCCCATGGGAATGTGGGCCTTCTGCTGTGAGGTCCCAACGTCTGGATTTCTCACAGTTTCATGATGAGGGCCCTCTGGTGTGAGTTCACTCACCCTGGATCCCATAGCCTCGCTACTCCAGGCCGCCTGCTGGGAGGTTCCAACTGCGGGATTCCTCACCTTTTTTATTCTATGGGCCCTCTCTTTTGAGGCTCCTCCTGCCTGCCTCATTCCCAGCCCCTTGTTTATGTGTGTCCTCTGATTAGAGGCCACGTGTGCTGGGTCCCTCACCTTTCGATGATGTGGCCCCACTGGTGTGAGGATACTTGTGCCTGGTTCCCATCCCCTTGGTGATATGAGCCCTCTGGTGAGAGTCTGATCCTGGCTGGGTTCCTCACCCTTCTGTGAGGTGGGCCCTCTGCTGTGAGGTAACTCCTGCCTGGCTTCCCATTGCCTTGGTGACATCGGCCCTCTGGTGGCAGTTGGAACCTACTGGGAGCCTCCTCCCCTCGGTGATGAGGGCCCTCTGGCGTGAGGCCATCACTGCTGGGCTCCCCATGTTATCTGATGTGAGCCCAGTGATAACAGGACACTCCTGTAAGTTTCCCATCCCCATGGGGATGTGGGCCTTCTGCTCTGTGGTTCCAACGTCTGGGTTGCTCACAGTTCCATGATATAGGCTCTCTGGTGTTAGTTCACTCAGGCCAGGATCCCATAGTCTCTGTGCTCTGGGCCGCCTGCTGCGAGGTTCCAACTGCTGGATACCTCACCTTTTTTATTCTTTGGGCCCTGTGTTGTGAGGCTCCTCCTGCCTGCCTTACTCCCAGCCCTTTTGTGATGTGGGTCCTGTGGTTTCAGGCCACATGTGCTGGTTTACTCACCTTTTAGTGATGTGGACCCACTGGTGTGAGGACACTCCTGCCTGGTTCCCATCCCCTTGGTGATGTGGGCCGTCTGGTGAGAGTCTGATCCTGACTGGTTTCGTCACACTTCTGGGAGGTGGGCCCTCTGCTGTGAGGTCACTCCTGCCTGGCTTGCTCCCGTTGCCTTGGTGACGTCGGCCCTCTGGTGGCAGTTGGAGCTTGCTGGGAGCCTCCTCCCCTCGGTGATGAGGGCCCTGTGGCGTCAGTCACTAACTGCTGGGTACCCATATTTTCTGATGTGTGCCCACTGGTGTGATGGCACTCCTGCCAGTTTCCCATACCCATGTGGATGTGGGCCTTCTGCTCTGAGGTCCCAACGGCTGGGTTGCTCACAGTATAATGATGAGGGCCCTCTGGTGTGAGCTCATTCCGGCCTGGATCCCATAGCCTCGCTGCTCCTGGCCGCCTGCTGGGAGGATCCAACTGCGCGATTCCTCACCTTTTTTATTCTATGGGCCCTCTGTTTTGAGGCTCCTCCTGCCTGCCTCACTCCCAGTCCCTTGGTGATGTGTGTCCTCTGGTTTGAGGTCACATGTGCTGTGTTCCTCAACTTTGGATGATGTGGCCCCACTGGTGTGAGGACACTCCTGACTGGTTCCCATCCCCTTGGTGATGTGGGCCCTCTGGTGAGAGTCTGATCCTCGCTGGGTACCTCACCCTTCTGTGAGGTAGACCCTGTGATATGAGGTCTCTCCTGCCTGGCTGGCACACGTCGCCTTGATGACATGGGCCGTCTGTTGGCCTTTGGTGTGTGCTGGGAGCCTCCTCCCCTCATTAATGAGGGCCCTCTATAAAACGCATATGCCCTTCTTGGCCAAGTGCATCACTGTAGACGTTCTGCCTCTTTTCCTATGCTTTAAAAGCAATTACTGTCTACATCATGAAATCGGTTTCCTGCAATTCTGCCCCACTTTCAGGTCTTCTTCGCTGCCTTACTTCAATATATTTTTGGACGATAGCTGTCATTTATAACTGCAGGTTTGTGAATGACAGTGCCCCTGAGTTCCTTTCTTAACTCGCTTCCTTGTAAGCTGGCCACAAAACCACAGGTTTGCTTCAGGCCGTAATCAGGGTCCGGCACGGCACTCTGACCCTTTGGTTAATTCCTCTTCCTGGTGGGAAATTATAGTTAAATGTGCCCGTCCAGACACCTGCCTCACTCCCAACCCCTTGGTGATGTGTGTCCTCTGGTTTGAGGCCACATGTGCTGGGTTCCTCATCTTTTGATGATGTGACCCCACTGGTGTGAGGACACTCCTGCCTGGTTCCCATCCCCTTGGTGATGTGGGCCCTCTGGTGAGAGTCTGATCATGGCTGGGTTCCTCACACTTCTTTGAGGTGGGCCCTCTTCTCTGAGGTCACTCCTGCCTGACTGGCACAACCCGCCTTGGCCACATGGGCCCACTGGTTGCAGATGGAGCGTGCTGGGAGCCTCCTCCCCTCGGTGATGAGGGCCCAGTGACGTCAGGGCCTAACTGCTGGGCTCCCCACATTTTCTGATGTGTGCCCAGTGGTGCGATGACACTCCTGCCAGGTTCCCATCCACATGGGGCTGTGGGCCTTCTATTCTGAGGTCCCAACGGCTGGGTTGCTCACACTTTCATGATGTGGGCCCTCTGCTGTGAGGTCAATCGTGCCTGGCTGGCACACATCGCCTTGGTGACGTGGGCACTCTGGTGGCAGTTGGAGCGTGCTGGGGCCTCCTCCCCTCAGTGATGAGGGCCCTCTGGTGTCAGGCCCTAAGTGCTAGGCTCCACACATTTTCTGATGTGTGCCCAGTGGTGCGAGGACACTCCTGCCAGGTTCCCATCCCCATGGGCATGTGGGACTTCTGTTCTGTGGTCCCAACGGCTGGGTTGCTCACAGTTTCATGATGTGGGCCCTTTGCTGTGAGTTCACTCTGGCCTGTATCCCATAGCGTCGGTGCTCTGGGCCGCCTGCCTGGAGTTTCCAACTCCTGGATTCCTCACCTTTTTTATTCTATGTGCCCTCTGTTGTGAGTCTCCTCCTGCATGCCTCAGTCCCAGCCCCTTCGTGATGTGTGTCCCCTTGTTTGAGGCCACATGTGCTGTGTTCCTCATCTTTCGCTGATGTGGCCCCACTGGTGTGAGGGCACTCCTGCCTGGTTTCCATCCCCTTGGTGATGTGGACCTTCTGGTGAGAGTCTGATCCTGGTTGGGATCCTCACACTTCTGTGAGGTGGGCCCTCTGCTCTGTGGTCACTCCTGCCTGGCTTGCACACACTGCCTTGGCAACGTCGGCCGGCTGGTGGCAGTTGGAGCCTGCTGGGAGCCTCCTCCCCTTGGTGATGAGGGCCCTCTGGCGTCAGGCCCTAACTGCTGGGTTCCCACATTTTCTGATACATGCTAAGTGGTGCGAGGACACTCCTGCGAGGTTCCCATCACCATGGTGATGTGGGCCTTCTGCTCTGAGGTCCCACCGGCTGGGTTGCTCACAGTTTCATGATGTGGGCCCTCTGCTGTGAGTTCACTGTGGCCTGGATCCCATAGACTGGGTGCTCTGGGCCACCTGCTGGGAGGTTCAAACTGCTGGATTCCTCACCTTTTTTATTCTATGGGCCCTGTGTTGTTAGACAACTCCTGCCTGCCTCACTCTGAGCCACTTGGTGATGTGGGTCCTCTGGTTTTAGGTCACATGTGCTGGGCTCCTCACCTGTTGCTGATGTGGCCCCACTGGTGTGAGGACACTCCTGCCTGGTTCCCATCCCCTTGGTGATGTTGGCCCTCTGGTGAGAGTCTGATCCTTGTTGAGTTTCTTCACACTTCTTTGAGGTGGGCCCTCTGCTCTGAGGTCATTCCTGTCTGGCTGGCACACCCCTCCTTGGCGACGTCGGCCCTATGGTGGCAATTGGAGCCTGCTGGGAGCCTCCTCCCCTCAGTGATGAGGGCCCTCTGCCCTCAGGCCTTAACTGCTGGGTTCCCACATTTTCTGATTCGTGCTAAGTGATGCGAGGACACTCCTGCCAGGTTCCCATCCCTATGGGGATGTGGGCCTTCTGTTCTGAAGTCCCAACGGCTCAGTTGCTCACAGTTTCATGATGTGGGCCCTCTGTTGTGAGTTCTCTGTGACCTGGATCCCATAGACTCCATGCTGTGGGCCGCCTGCTGGCAGGTTCCAACTGCTGGATTCCTCACATTTTTTATTCTATGGGCTCTGTGTTGTGAGGCTACTCCTGCCTGCCTCACTCCTAGCCCCTTGGAGATGTGGGTCCTCTGATTTAGGCCACACGTTCTGGGTTCCTCACCTTTCTATGATGTGGCCACCCTGGCGTGAGGACCCTTCTGCCTGGTTCTGATCCCCTTGGTGAGGTGGACAAACTGGTGAGAGTCTTATCCTGGCTGGTTTCCTCACCCTTCTGTGAGGTAGGCCCTCTGCGGTGAGGTCACTCCTGCCTGGTTGGCACACGTTACCTTGGTGACGTGGGCCCTCAGTTGGGAGTTGGTGCCTGCTGGGAGTCTCCGCCCCTGGGTAATGAGGGCCCTCTGGCGTCAGGCCCTAACTCCTGGGCTCCCAAAATTTTCTGATGTGCGCCCTGTGGTGCGAGTACACTCCTGCCAGGTTCCCAACCCCATGGGAATGTGGGCCTTCTGCTCTGAGGTCCCATCGTCTGGGTTGCTCACAGTTTCATGATGAGGGTCCTCTGTTGTGAGTTCAGTCAGGCCTAGATCCCATAGCCTCACTGCTTCTGGCCGCCTGCTGGGAGGTTCCAACTGCGGGATTCCTCACATTTTTTATTCTATGGGCCCTGTGTTGTGAGGCTACTCCTGCCTGCCTCACTCTAAGCACCTTGGAGATGTGGGTCCTCTGGTTTAGGCCACATGTGCTGGGTTCCTCACCTTTCTATAATGTGGCCACACTGGTGTGAGGACACTCCTGCCTTCTTCCGATCCCCTTGGTGATGTGGGCTCTCTGGTGAGAGTCTTATCCTGGCTGGGTTCCTCACCCTTCTTTGAGGTAGGCCCTCTGCTGTGAGGTAACTCCTGCCTGGCTTTCTCCCATTGCCTGGTGACTTTGGCCCTCTGGTGGCAGTTGGAGCCTGCCTGGAGCCTCCTCTCCTCGGTGATGAGGGCCCTCTGGCGTCAGGCTCTAACTGCTGGGCTCCCCACGTTTTCTGATGTGAGTCCAGTGATGCCAGGACACTCCTGTAAGGTTCCCATCCCCATGCGGATGTGGGTCTTCTGGTCTGAGGTCCCAACGCCTGGGTTACTCACAGTTTCCTCATGTTGGCTCTCTGGTGTTAGTTAACTCAGGCCTAGATCCCATAGCCTCTGTGCTGTGGACTGCCTGCTGGGAGGTTCCAACTGCTGGATTCCTCACCTTTTTTATTCTTTGGACCCTGTGTTGTGAGGCTCATCCTGCCTGCCTCACTCCCAGCCCCTTTGTGATGTAGGTCCTCTGGTTTGAGGCCACATGTGCCAGTTTCCTCACATTTTATTGATGTGGGCCCACTGGTGTGAGGACACTCCTGCCTGGTTCCCATCCCCTTGGTGATGTGGGCCCTCTGCTGAGAGTCTGATCCTGGCTGGATTCCTCACACTTCTGGGAGGAAGGCCCTCTGCTGTGAGGTCACTCCTGCCTGGCTGGCACACATGGCCTTGGCCACATGGGGCCTCTGGTTGCAGTTGGAGCATGCTGGGAGCCTCCTCCCCTCTGTGATGAGGGCCGTCTGGCGTTAGGCCCTAACTGCTGGTATCCCCACATTTTCTGATGTGTGCCCACTGGTGCGAAGACACTCCTGCCAGGTTCCCATCCCCATGGGGATTTGGGCCTTCTACTCTGAAGTCCCAACGCCTGGGTTGCTCACAGTTTCAGGATGTGGGCCCTCTGCTGTGAGTTCACTCCGGCATTGATCCCATAGCCTCGGTGCTCTGGGCCACCTGCTTGGAGCTTCCAACTGCTGGATTCCTCACCTTTTTTATTCTATGGGCCCTGTGTTGTGAGGCAACTCCTGCCTGCCTCACTCTGAGCCTCTTGGTGATGTGGGTCCTCTGCTTTGAGGCCACGTGTTCTGGGTTCCTCACCTTTCGCTGATGTGGCCCCACTGGTGTGAGGACACTCCTGCCTGGTTCCCATCCCCTTGGGGATGTGGGCCCTCTGGTGAGAGTCTGATCCTGGTTGGGTTCCTCACACTTCTTTGAGGTGGGCCCTCTGCTCTGAGGTCACTCCTGCCCAGCTGGCACACCCCGCCTTGGCGACGTCGGCCCTTTTGTGGCAGTTGGAGCCTGCTGTGAGCCTCCTCCCCTTGGTGATGAGGGCCCTCTGGTGTCAGGCCCTAACTGCGGGTACCCACATTTTCTGATACGTTCTAAGTGGTGCGAGGACACTCTTACCATGTTCCCAACCCCATGAGGATGTGGGCCTTCTGCTCTGAGGTCCCAACGTCTGGGTTGCTCACAGTTTCATGATATGGGTCCTCTGCTGTGAGTTCACTGAGGCCTGGATCGCATAGACTGGGTGCTCTGGGCCATCTGTTGGGAGGTTCCCACTGCTGGATTCCTCAGCTTTTTTATTCTATGGGCCCTGTGTTGTGAGGCTACTCCTGCCTGCCTCACTCCGAGCCCCTTGGAGATGTGGGTTCTCTGGTTTAGGCCACATTTGCTGGGTTCCTCACCTTTCTATGATATTGCCACACTGGCGTGAGGACACTCCTGCCTGGTTCTGATTCCCTTGGTAATGTGGGCCCTCTGGTGAGAGTCTTATCCTGGCTTTGTTCCTCACCCTTCTGTGAGGTAGGCCCTGTGCTGTGAGCTCACTCCTGCCTGGCTGTCACACGTTACCTTGGTGACCTGGGCCCTCAATTGGGAGTTGGTGCCTTCTTGGAGTCTCCTTCCCTCGGTAATGAGGGCCCTCTGGCGTCAGGCCCTAACTTCTGGGCTCCCAAAATTCTCTGATGTGTGCCCTGTGGTGTGAGTACACTTCTGACAGGTTCCCAACCCCATGGAAATGTGGGCCTTCTGCTCTGAGGTCCTAACGGCTGGGTTGCTCACAGTTTCATGATGAGGGCCCTCTGTTGTGAGTTCAGTCAGGACTGGATCCCATAGCCTCGCTGCTGCTGGCTGCCTGATGGGAGGTTCCAACTGTGGGATTCCTCACCTTTTTTATTCTATGGTCCCGCTGTTTTGAGGCTCCTCCTGCCTGCCTCACTCCCAGCTCCTTTTTGATGTGTGTCCTCTGGTTTGAGGCCACGTGTGCTGGGTCCCTCACATTTCGGTGATGTGGCCCCACTGGTGTGAGGACACTCCTGCCCTGTTCCCATTCCCTTGGTGATGTGGGCCCTCTGGTGAGAGTCTGATCATCTTTGGTTTCCTCACACTTCTGTGAAGTTGGCCCTCTGCTCTGAGGTCACTCCTGCCTGGCTGGCACACCCCGCATTGGTGACATCGGGCCTCTGGTAGCAGTTGGAGCCTTCTGGGAGCTACGTCCCCTCAGTGATGAGGGCTCTCTGGCATCAGGCCCTAACTGCTGTGCTCCCCACCTTTTCTGATGTGTGCCCACTGGTGCGATGACACTCCTGCTTGGTTCGCTTCCCCATGGGGATGTGGGCCTTGTGCTCTGAGGTCACAACGGCTGGGTTGCTTACAGTATCACGATGAGGGCCCTCTGCTGTGAGTTCACTGTGGCCTGGATCTCATACCCTCGGTGCTCTGGGCCGCCTGCTGGGAAGTTCCAACTGCTGGATTCCTCACCTTTTTTATACAGTGGGCCATGTGTTGTGAGGTTAATCCTGCCTGCCTCACTCCGAGACCCATGGTGATGTGGGTCCTCTGGTTTGAGGCTACATGTGCTGGGTACCTCAACTTTCGATGATGTGGCCCCACGGGTGTGAGGACACTCCTGCCTGGTTCCCATCCCCTTGGTGATGTGGGCCCTCTGGTGAGAGTCTGATCCTGGCTGGGTTCCTTACCCTTCTGTGAGGTGGGCCCTCTGATGTGAGGTCACACGTGGCTGGCTGAGTCACGTCACCTTGGCAACGTGGGGCCTCTGTTGGCCCCTGGAGCATGCTGAGAGCCTCCTACCCTCGTAAATGAGGGCCCTGGAAAAAAACGCATATGCACTTTTTGGTCAAGTGCATCATTGTCGAGGTTTTGCCTCTTTTCCTATGCTTTCAGAGCAATTCCCGTCTACCTCCTGAAATCGCATTCCGGCAATTCTGCCCCGTTTTCAAGTCCTCTTTGCAGCCTTACTTGAATATATTTTTGGACGATAGCTGTCATTTATAACTCTGCAGGTTTGTGAATTACAGTGCCCCTGAGCCTCTTACTTCAACTCGCTTTCTTGTGAATTGGCCGCAAAACCGCAGGATTGCTTCAGGCCTTAATCTGGTTCCGGCATGGAACGCTGAGCCTGTGGTTAGTTCCTCTTCCTGGAGGGAAATGAGAGTTAAATGTGCCTGTCCACAAACCCACAGCTAGTCTCTCATTGGTTCTCCCTATTCCTGTTCATCTTTCGCAGAAATTGCAAACTGTACCAAACAGGAGGTTAAAGGCACTGACTCTCCAAGTGGGGAGAGTGTTAGTAAAGTGTCTTGAATGGTGAACCCGAGGACCAGGGGACGAAAACAGAGATGCATTTAAAAACGTTTTCTGATCACACGGTGGACCATACTCGGCATTCCCCATGCATGTTTGAGCTGAAGGACGAATCCCTTAAACCGGGAAAGCTGGGAACCTTGGAATAGGTACCATGCAGTATTACTTCTAATGGTCTGCATTTGCTGACCGAACCTCACCAATCCTATCAGCCCCAAGTGTCCAGCATTATGTCTAACCCAGCTGTGGGTGTGGATGTGGTAAACCCAGGTCTCATCACAAGCCATGAATGAATTATTTAAGAATTGCTCTCTATTTCACAGTCTTTGTGATAGTTTTTAAAATTTATTTGTACAATGGGATTTAGCTGATGTTCAATGCTGCGTTTATGCCGATGTACACACACTGGATTCCCTTATGGAGACATATAAATACATAGGTTTTAAGACTCGTTCTAGTCACGTATATTCTTGGGGTTGAATATGTGATGTTGAGTCCATTTCGTTGAGCAAGGAGTAGATCATGTATATTACATATATGGCTTATGGAACGGTATCTGTGCTAATTTCATTCTCTGGTTTTATGCGGCACCTCAACTCACCTTTCCCCATAAGCAAACGTAATTTGGTTT
This sequence comes from Delphinapterus leucas, assembly GCF_059928025.1. Lineage (NCBI taxonomy): Eukaryota > Metazoa > Chordata > Mammalia > Artiodactyla > Monodontidae > Delphinapterus > Delphinapterus leucas. The sequence goes on along the minus strand of NW_028322235.1, from coordinate 16,343,957 downwards.
TCTAAATGTGAGACCCTGTTGTGTTTTGTAATTCACTTCATGTGTAGCCAAGTTTACATTCCGTGTATTAGTGATATCTTATGATGTTTCTTTTTCTGTGTGACTTATTTCACGTAGAATCATCGTACCTGAATCCACTCATTATGCCGCTACGGGCCTGATGACATAGATTTCATTGCTGAATGATATACCATTGTACGTACGTACCACAACTTTTTTATCCATTTTTCGCTTTCTGAGATATTTAGCTTGTACCATAGACGAGGTTCTTGTAAACAGAGCTGTCCGAAATTTGGAGTGGCTGTGTGTTTTTGATTTAAATTTCCCTAAGCTATAGGACCATAAGTGGAAGTGCCATAGGCTGTGTTGCTTTGTTTTCTACGTGTTTCAGAAAACACCATACACTTCACCAGAGTGGCTGTTGGCAATTTACATCCCGCCCATCAGCATAACAAGGCTCCCTGTTCTCCAGGGCCTGTGCTGCTTTTCTGGATTTTACACATTTTTCAAATGGCCCTTTTGATCCGGGGTCAGTGAGACTTCATTGTAGTGCAGATTTCTTTAACATGCTTGCTTGGTTGGCCAAAAAGGGCGTATGCGTTTTTTCCTGAATATATTCAGGAAAAAACGCATACGCCCTTTTTGGCCAAGTGCATCATTGTCGACATTCTGCCTCTTTTCCTATGCTTTAAAGGCAATTGCAGTCAAACCCCTGAAATGGTTTTCCTGCAATTCTGCCCCACTTACAAGTCCTCTTCGGAGCCTTCCTTCAATATATTTTTGGACGATAGCTGTCATTTATAACTCTGCAGATTTGTGAATTACAGTGACCCTGAGCTCCTTTCTTCAACTCGCTTCCTTGTGAGCTGGCCGCAAACCCGCAGGATTGTTTCAGGCCCCAGTCTGCTGCCGGAACAGCATGCGGAGGCTTTGGTTAATTCCTCTTCCTGGTGGGAAATGAGCGTTACATTTGCCCGTGCCGACACCTACAGCTAGTCTCTCATTGGTTCTCCCAATTCCTGTTCATCTTGCGCAGAATTTGCAAACTGTGCCAAATAGGAGGTTAAAGGCACTGACTCTCCAAGTGGGGAGAGTGTTAGTAAAGCGTCTGGAATGGTGAACCCGAGTACCAGGGGACGAAAACTGAGATGCATTTGAAAACGTTTACCAATCACACGGTGGACCATACTCTGGGTTTCCCATGCATGTTTTAGCTGAAGGAAGAATCCCTTAAACCTGGAGAGTTGGGACCTATGGAATGGGTACCATGCAGTATGACTTCAAAGGGTCTGTGTTTGCTCACCGAACCTCACCAATGCTATCAGCCCGAAGTGTCCAGCCTTATATCTCACCCAGCTCTGGGTGTAGATATGGTAAATCCAGGTTGCATCACAAGCCCTGAATGAATTATTTAAGAATTGCTCTCTATTTCACTGGCATTTTGTTTTGTTTCTGAAATTTATTTTGATAATGGGATTTATCGGATTTTCACTGCTGCGTTTAGGTCGCTGTACACACGCTTGCTTTCCTTATGGAGACATATAAATCCATGTGTTTTAAGATTCTTACTTGTCAGGTATATTCCCAGGCGTTGAATATGGGATGTTGAGTCCATTTCGTTGAGCAAGGTGTCGGTCTTGTCTATTATATATTTGATTTATGGAATGGTATCTGTGCTAATTTCAATCTCTGGTTTTATGCAGCACCCCAACTCACCTTTCCCCATAGGCAAGCATAAGTTGGTTTTCTAAATTTGAGACCCTGTTCTGTTTTGTAATTCAGTTCATGTGTAGACAAGTTTACATTCCGTGTATTAGTGATATCTTATGATGTTTCTTTTTCTGTGTGACTTATTTCTCGTAGAATCATCGTACCTGAATCCACTCATTATGCTGCTACGGGCCCGATGCCGTAGATTTCATTGCTGAGTGATATTCCATTGTACGTGCGTACCACAACTTCTTTATCCATTTTTTGCTTTCTCGGATATTTAACTTGTACCGTAGACGAGGTTCTTGTAAACAGAGCCGTCCCAAACTTTGGGGTGGCTGTGTGTTTTTGATTTTAATTTCCCTAAGCTATAGGACCATAAGTGGAAGTGCCATAGGCTGTGTTGCTTTGTTTCCTACGTGTTTCAGGAAACACCATACACTTCTCCAGAGTGCCTGTTGGCAATTTACATCACGCCCATCAGCATAACAAGGCTCCCTGTTCTCCAAGACCTGTCCTGCCTTTCTGGATTTTACACTTTTTCCACATGGCCCTTTTGACCGGGGGGCAGTGAGACTTAATTGTAGTGCAGATTTCCTTTACACGCTTGCTTGGTTGGCCAAAAAGCACATATGCATTTTTTCGTGAATATATTCACGAAAAAATGCATAGGCCTTTTTGCCAAGTGCATCATTGTCGACATTCTGCCTCTTTTCCTATGCTTTAAGTGCAATTCCAGTCTACCCCCTGAAATCGTTTTACTGAAATTCTGCCCCGCTTTCAAGTCCTGTTCGAAGACTTACTTCAATACATTTTTGGACGGTAGCTGTCATTCATAACTCTGCAGGTTTGTGAATTACAGTGCCCCTGAGCTCCTTTCTTCAACTTGCTTTCTTGTGACCTGGCCACAAAACTGCAGGATTGCTTCAGGCCCTAATCTGATTCCGGCAGGGCACGCTGAGCCTTTGGTTAATTCGTCTTCCTGGTGGGAAATGAGCATTCCATTTGCCCATGCAGACACCTACAGCTAGTCTCTCACTGATTCTCCCTATTCCTGTTCATCTTGCGCAGAAATTGCAAACTGTGCCAAACAGGAGGTTAAAGGCACTGACTCTCCAAGTGGGGAGAGTGTTAGTAAAGCGTCTGGAATGGTGAACCCGAGTACCAGGGGACGAAAACTGAGATGCATTTGAAAACGTTTCCCAATCACACGGTGGACCATACTCTGGGTTTCCCATGCATGTTTTAGCTGAAGGAAGAATCTCTTAAACCTGGAGAGTTGGGACATATGGAATGGGTACCATGCAGTATGACTTCAAAGGGTCTGGTTTGGTCACCGAACCTCACCAATGCTATCAGCCCGAAGTGTCCAGCCTTATGTCTCACCCAGCTCTGGGTGTAGATGTGGTAAATCCAGGTTGCATCACAAGCCCTGAATGAATTATTTAAGAATTGCTCTCTATTACACTGTCATTGTGTTTTGTTTTTGAAATTTATTTTGATAATGGGATTTATCGGATTTTCACTGCTGAGTTTAGGTCGCTGTACACACGCTTGATTTCCTTATGGAGACATATAAATCCATGGGTTTTAAGATTCTTACTTGTCAGGTATATTCCCAGGCGTAGACTATGGGGTGTTGAGTCCATTTCGTTGAGCAAGGAGTAGGTCTTGTCTATTCTATATTTGGCTTATCGAAAGGTATCTGTGCTAATTTCAATCTCTGGTTTTATGCAGCACCCCGACTCACCTTTCCCCATAAGCAAGCATAAGTTGGTTTTCTAAATTTGAGACACTGTTCTGTTTTGTAATTCAGTTCATGTGTAGCCAAGTTTATATTCCGTGTATTACTGATATCTTATGATGTTTCTTTTTCTGTGTGACATATTTCTCGTAGAATCATCGTACCTGAATCCACTGATTATGCCGCTACGGTCCTGATGACGTAGATATCATTGCTGAGTGATATTCCATTGTACGTGCGTACCACAACTTCTTTATCCATTTTTTGCTGTCTCGGTTATCTAACTTTTTCCGTAGACGAGGTTCTTGTAAACAGAGCCGTCCCAAACTTTGAGGTGGCTGTGTGTTTTTGACTTTAGTTTCCCTAAGCTATAGGACCATAAGTGGAAGTGCCATAGGCTGTGTTGCTTTGTTTCCTACGTGTTTCAGGAAACACCATACACTTCTCCAGAGTGGCTGTTGGCAATTTACATCCCGCCCATCAGCATAACAAGGCTCCCTGTTCTCCATGACCTGTCCTGCCTTTCTGCATTTTACACGTTTTTCAGAATGCCCTTTTGACCGGGGGGCAGTGAGACTTCATTGTAGTGCAGATTTCCTTTACACGCTTGCTTGGTTAGCCAAAAAGTGCGTATGCGTTTTTTCCTGAATATATTCAGGAAAAAACGCATACGCCCTTTTTGGCCAAGTGCATCATTGTCGACATTCTGCCTCATTTCCTATGCTCTAAGTGCAATTCCAGTCTACCCCCTGAAATCGTTTTCCTGAAATTCTGCCCCGCTTTCAAGTCCTCTTTTAAGACTTACTTCAATACATTTTGGGACGATAGCTGTCATTCATAACTCTGCAGGTTTGTGAATTACAGTGCCCCTGAGCTCCTTTCTTCAACTCGCTTTCTTGTGAGCTGGCCGCAAAACCGCAGGATTGGTTCAGGCCCTAATCTGTTTCCGGCCGGGCATGCTGAGCCTTTGTTTAATTCCTCTTCCTGGTGGGAAATGAGCGTTCCATTTGCCCGTGCAGACACCTACAGCTAGTCCCTCATTCGTTCTACCTATTCCTGTTCATCTTGTGCAGAAATTGCAAACTGTGCCAAACAGGAGGTTAAAGGCACTGACTCTCCAAGTGGGGAGAGTGTTAGTAAAGCGTCAGGAATTGTGAACCCGAGGACCAGGGGACGAATACTGAGATGCATTTGAAAACGTTTCCCAATCACACGGTGGACCTTACTCTGGGTTTCCCATGCATGTTTTAGCTGAAGGAAGAATCCCTTAAACCTGGAGAGTTGGGACCCATGGAATGGGTACCATGCAGTATGACTTCAAAGGGTCTGCGTTTGCTCACTGAACCTCACCAATGCTATGAGCCTGAAGTGTCCAGCCTTATGTCTCACCCAGCTCTGGGTGTAGATGTGGTAAATCCAGGTTGCATCACAAGCCCTGAATGAATTATTTGAGAATTGCTCTCTAAGAATTGCTCTCTATTTCACTGTCATTGTGTTTTGTTTTTGAAATTTATTTTGATAGTGGGATTTATCGGATTTTCACTGCTGCGTTTAGGCTGCTGTACACATGCTTGATATCCTTATGGAGACATATAAATCCATGGGTTTTAAGATTCTTGCTTGACAGGTATATTCCCAGGCGTTGAATATGGGGTGTTGAGTCCATTTCGTTGAGCAAGGAGTAGGTTTGGTCTTTTATATATTTGGCTTATGGAACGGTATCTGTGCTAATTTCAATCTCTGGTTTTATGCAGCACCCCAGCTCACGTTTCCCCATAAGCAAGCATAAGTTGGTTTTCTAAATTTGAGACCTTGTTTTGTTTTGTAATTCAGTTCATGTGTAGCCAAGTTTACATTCCGTGTATTAGTGATATCTTATGATGTTTCTTTTTCTGTGTGACTTATTTCTCGTAGAATCATCGTACCTGAATACACTCATTATGCCGCTACGGGCCTGATGACGTAGATTTCTTGCTGAGTGATATTCCATTGTACGTGCGTACCACAATTTCTTTATCCATTTTTTGCTTTCTCGGATAATTAACTTGTACGGTAGACGAGGTTCTTGTAAACAGAGCCGTCCCAAACTTTGGGGTGGCTGTGTGTTTTTGATTTTAATTTCCCTAAGCTATAGGACCATAAGTGGAAGTGCCATAGGCTGTGTTGCTTTGTTTCCTACGTGTTTCAGGAAACACCATACAGTTCTCCAGAGTGGCTGTTGGCAATTTACATCCCGCCCATCAGCATAACAAGGCTCCCTGTTCTCCATGACCTGTCCTGCCTTTCTGGATTTTACACGTTTTTCAGATGGCCCTTTTGACCGGGGGGCAGTGAGTCTTCATTGTAGTGCAGATTTCCTTTACACGCTTGCTTGGTTGGCCAAAAAGTGCGTATGCGTTTTTTCATGAATATATTCAGGAAAAAACGCACACGCCCTTTTTGTCCAAGTGCATCATTGTCGACATTCTGCCTCTTTTCCTATGCTTTAAGTGCAATTCTAGTCTACCCCCTGAAATCGTTTTCCTGAAATTCTGCCGCGCTTTCAAGTCCTCTTCGAAGACTTACTTCGATACATTTTTGGACGATAGCTGTCATTCATAGCTCTGCAGGTTTGTGAATTACAGTGCCTCTGAGCTCCTTTCTTCAACTCGCTTTCTTGTGAGCTGGCCGCAATACCGCAGGATTGCTTCAGGCCCTAATCTGTTTCCGGTCGGGCATGCTGAGGCTTTGGTTAATTCCTCTTCCTGGTGGGAAATGAGCGTTCCATTTGCCCGTGCAGACACCTACAGCTAGACTCTCATTGGTTCTCCCTATTCCTGTTCATCTTGCGCAGAAATTGCAAACTGTGCCAAACAGGAGGTTAAAGGCACTGACTCTCCAAGTGGGGAGAGTGTTAGTAAAGCGTCTGGAATGGTGAACCCGAGTACCAGGGGACGAAAACTGAGATGCATTTGAAAACGTTTCCCAACCACATGGTGGACCATACACTGTGTTTCCCATGCATGTTTTAGCTGAAGGAAGAATCCCTTACACCTGGAGAGTTGGGACCCATGGAATGCGTACCATGGAGTATGACTTCAAAGGGTCTGCGTTTGCTCACCGAACCTCACCAATGCTATCAGCCCGAAGTGTCCAGCCTTATGTCTCACCCAGCTCTGGGTGTAGATGTGGTAAATGCAGGTTGCATCACAAGCCCTGAATGAATTATTTAAGAATTGCTCTCTATTTCACTGTCATTGTGTTTTGTTTTTGAAATTTATTTTGATAATGGGATTTATCGGATTTTCACTGCTGCGTTTAGGCCGCTGTACACACGCTTGATTTCCTTATGGAGACATATAAATCCATGGGTTTTAAGATTATTACTTGTCACGTATATTCCCAGGCGTTGAATATGGGCTGTTGAGTCCATTTCGTTGAACAAGGAGTAGGTCTTGTTTATTATATATTTGGCTTATGGAACGGTATCTGTGCTAATTTCAATCTCTGGTTTTATGCAGCACCCCGACTCACCTTTCCCCATAAGCAAGCATAAGTGTGTTTTCTAAATTTGAGATCCTGTTCTGTTTTGTAATTCAGTTCATGTGTAGCCAAGTTCATATTCCGTGTATTACTGATATCTTATGATGTTTCTTTTTCTGTGTGACATATTTCTCGTAGAATCATCGTACCTGAATCCACTGATTATGCCGCTACCGTCCTGATGACGTAGATATCATTGCTGAGTGATATTCCATTGTACGTGCGTACCACAACTTCTTTATCCATTTTTTGCTGTCTCGGATATCTAACTTTTTCCGTAGACGAGGTTCTTGTAAACAGAGCCGTCCCAAACTTTGGGGTGGCTGTGTGTTTTTGATTTTAGTTTCCCTAAGCTATAGGACCATAAGTGGAAGTGCCATAGGCTGTGTTGCTTTGTTTCCTACGTGTTTCAGGAAACACCATACACTTCTCCAGCGTGGCTGTTGGCAATTTACATCCCGCCCATCAGCATAACAAGGCTCCCTGTTCTCCATGACCTGTCCTGCCTTTCTGCATTTTACACGTTTTTCAGAATGCCCTTTTGACCGGGGGGCAGTGAGACTTCATTGTAGTGCAGATTTCCTTTACACGCTTGCTTGGTTAGCCAAAAAGTGCGTATGCGTTTTTTCCTGAATATATTCAGGAAAAAACGCATACGCCCTTTTTGGCCAAGTGCATCATTGTCGACATTCTGCCTCATTTCCTATGCTCTAAGTGCAATTCCAGTCTACCCCCTGAAATCGTTTTCCTGAAATTCTGCCCCACTTTCAAGTCCTCTTTTAAGACTTACTTCAATACATTTTGGGACGATAGCTGTCATTCATAACTCTGCAGGTTTGTGAATTACAGTGCCCCTGAGCTCCTTTCTTCAACTCGCTTTCTTGTGAGCTGGCCGCAAAACCGCAGGATTGGTTCAGGCCCTAATCTGTTTCTGGCCGGGCATGCTGAGACTTTGGTTAATTCCTCTTCCTGGTGGGAAATGAGCGTTCCATTTGCCCGTGCAGACACCTACAGCTAGTCCCTTATTGGTTCTACCTATTCCTGTTCATCTTGTGCAGAAATTGCAAACTGTGCCAAACAGGAGGTTAAAGGCACTGACTCTCCAAGTGGGGAGAGTGTTAGTAAAGCGTCTGGAATGGTGAAGCCTAGTCCCTGGGCTCGAAAACTGAGATGCATTTGAAAACGTTTCCCAATCACACAGGGGACCGTACTCTGGGCTTCCCATGCATGATTTAACTGAAGGAAGAATCCCTTAAACTTGGAGAGTTGGGACCCATGGAATGGGTACCATGCAGTATGACTTCAAAGGGTCTGAGTTTGCTCACCGAATCTCACCAATGCTATCAGCCCGAAGTGTCCAGCCTTATGTCACACCCAGCTCTGGGTGTAGATGTGGTAAATCCAGGTTGCATCACAAGCCCTGAATGAATTATTTGAGAATTGCTCTCTAAGAATTGCTCTCTATTTCACTGTCATTGTGTTTTGTTTTTGAAATTTATTTTGGTAATGGGATTTATCGGATTTTCACTGCTGCGTTTAGGCCGCTGTACACATGCTTGATTTCCTTATGGAGACATATAAATCCATGGGTTTTAAGATTCTTGCTTGACAGGTATATTCCCAGGCGTTGAATATGGGGTGTTGAGTCCATTTCGTTGAGCAAGGAGTAGGTTTGGTCTTTTATATATTTGGCTTATGGAACGGTATCTGTGCTAATTTCAATCTCTGGTTTTATGCAGCACCCCAGCTCACGTTTCCCCATAAGCAAGCATAAGTTGGTTTTCTAAATTTGAGACCTTGTTTTGTTTTGTAATTCAGTTCATGTGTAGCCAAGTTTACATTCCGTGTATTAGTGATATCTTATGATGTTTCTTTTTCTGTGTGACTTATTTCTCGTAGAATCATCATACCTGAATACACTCATTATGCCTCTACGGGCCTGATGACATAGATTTCATTGCTGAGTGATATTCCATTGTACGTGCGTACCACAATTTCTTTATCCATTTTCTGCTTTCTCGGATAATTAACTTGTACGGTAGACGAGGTTCTTGTAAACAGAGCCGTCCCAAACTTTGGGGTGGCTGTGTGTTTTTGATTTTAATTTCCCTAAGCTATAGGACCATAAGTGGAAGTGCCATAGGCTGTGTTGCTTTGTTTCCTACGTGTTTCAGGAAACACCATACAGTTCTCCAGAGTGGCTGTTGGCAATTTACATCCCGCCCATCAGCATAACAAGGCTCCCTGTTCTCCATGACCTGTCCTGCCTTTCTGGATTTTACACGTTTTTCAGATGGCCCTTTTGACCAGGGGGCAGTGAGACTTCATTGTAGTGCAGATTTCCTTTACACGCTTGCTTCGTTGGCCAAAAAGTGCGTATGCGTTTTTTCATGAATATATTCAGGAAAAAACGCATACGCCCTTTTTGTCCAAGTGCATCATTGTCGACATTCTGACTCTTTTCCTATGCTTTAAGTGCAATTCTAGTCTACCCCCTGAAATCATTTTCCTGAAATTCTGCCGCGCTTTCAAGTCCTCTTCGAAGACTTACTTCGATACATTTTTGGACGATAGCTGTCATTCATAGCTCTGCAGGTTTGTGAATTACAGTGCCTCTGAGCTCCTTTCTTCAACTCGCTTTCTTGTGAGCTGGCCGCAATACCGCAGGATTGCTTCAGGCCCCAGTCTGCTGCCGGAACAGCATGCGGAGGCTTTGGTTAATTCCTCTTCCTGGTGGGAAATGAGCGTTACATTTGCCCGTGCCGACACCTACAGCTAGTCTCTCATTGGTTCTCCCAATTCCTGTTCATCTTGCGCAGAATTTGCAAACTGTGCCAAATAGGAGGTTAAAGGCACTGACTCTCCAAGTGGGGAGAGTGTTAGTAAAGCGTCTGGAATGGTGAACCCGAGTACCAGGGGACGAAAACTGAGATGCATTTGAAAACGTTTACCAATCACACGGTGGACCATACTCTGGGTTTCCCATGCATGTTTTAGCTGAAGGAAGAATCCCTTAAACCTGGAGAGTTGGGACCTATGGAATGGGTACCATGCAGTATGACTTCAAAGGGTCTGTGTTTGCTCACCGAACCTCACCAATGCTATCAGCCCGAAGTGTCCGGCCTTATATCTCACCCAGCTCTGGGTGTAGATATGGTAAATCCAGGTTGCATCACAAGCCCTGAATGAATTATTTAAGAATTGCTCTCTATTTCACTGGCATTTTGTTTTGTTTCTGAAATTTATTTTGATAATGGGATTTATCGGATTTTCACTGCTGCGTTTAGGTCGCTGTACACACGCTTGCTTTCCTTATGGAGACATATAAATCCATGTGTTTTAAGATTCTTACTTGTCAGGTATATTCCCAGGCGTTGAATATGGGGTGTTGAGTCCATTTCGTTGAGCAAGGTGTCGGTCTTGTCTATTATATATTTGACTTATGGAATGGTATCTGTGCTAATTTCAATCTCTGGTTTTATGCAGCACCCCAACTCACCTTTCCCCATAGGCAAGCATAAGTTGGTTTTCTAAATTTGAGACCCTGTTCTGTTTTGTAATTCAGTTCATGTGTAGACAAGTTTACATTCCGTGTATTAGTGATATCTTATGATGTTTCTTTTTCTGTGTGCCTTATTTCTCGTAGAATCATCGTACCTGAATCCACTCATTATGCTGCTACGGGCCCGATGCCGTAGATTTCATTGCTGAGTGATATTCCATTGTACGTGCGTACCACAACTTCTTTATCCATTTTTTGCTTTCTCGGATATTTAACTTGTACCGTAGACGAGGTTCTTGTAAACAGAGCCGTCCCAAACTTTGGGGTGGCTGTGTGTTTTTGATTTTAATTTCCCTAAGCTATAGGACCATAAGTGGAAGTGCCATAGGCTGTGTTGCTTTGTTTCCTACGTGTTTCAGGAAACACCATACACTTCTCCAGAGTGCCTGTTGGCAATTTACATCACGCCCATCAGCATAACAAGGCTCCCTGTTCTCCAAGACCTGTCCTGCCTTTCTGGATTTTACACTTTTTCCACATGGCCCTTTTGACCGGGGGGCAGTGAGACTTAATTGTAGTGCAGATTTCCTTTACACGCTTGCTTGGTTGGCCAAAAAGCACGTATGCATTTTTTCGTGAATATATTCACGAAAAAATGCATAGGCCTTTTTGCCAAGTGCATCATTGTCGACATTCTGCCTCTTTTCTTATGCTTTAAGTGCAATTCCAGTCTACCCCCTGAAATCGTTTTACTGAATTTCTGCCCCGCTTTCAAGTCCTGTTCGAAGACTTACTTCAATACATTTTTGGACGGTAGCTGTCATTCATAACTCTGCAGGTTTGTGAATTACAGTGCCCCTGAGCTCCTTTCTTCAACTTGCTTTCTTGTGACCTGGCCACAAAACTGCAGGATTGCTTCAGGCCCTAATCTGATTCCGGCAGGGCACGCTGAGCCTTTGGTTAATTCGTCTTCCTGGTGGGAAATGAGCATTCCATTTGCCCATGCAGACACCTACAGCTAGTCTCTCACTGATTCTCCCTATTCCTGTTCATCTTGCGCAGAAATTGCAAACTGTGCCAAACAGGAGGTTAAAGGCACTGACTCTCCAAGTGGGGAGAGTGTTAGTAAAGCGTCTGGAATGGTGAACCCGAGTACCAGGGGACGAAAACTGAGATGCATTTGAAAACGTTTCCCAATCACACGGTGGACCATACTCTGGGTTTCCCATGCATGTTTTAGCTGAAGGAAGAATCTCTTAAACCTGGAGAGTTGGGACATATGGAATGGGTACCATGCAGTATGACTTCAAAGGGTCTGGTTTGGTCACCGAACCTCACCAATGCTATCAGCCCGAAGTGTCCAGCCTTATGTCTCACCCAGCTCTGGGTGTAGATGTGGTAAATCCAGGTTGCATCACAAGCCCTGAATGAATTATTTAAGAATTGCTCTCTATTACACTGTCATTGTGTTTTGTTTTTGAAATTTATTTTGATAATGGGATTTATCGGATTTTCACTGCTGAGTTTAGGTCGCTGTACACACGCTTGATTTCCTTATGGAGACATATAAATCCATGGGTTTTAAGATTCTTACTTGTCAGGTATATTCCCAGGCGTAGACTATGGGGTGTTGAGTCCATTTCGTTGAGCAAGGAGTAGGTCTTGTCTATTCTATATTTGGCTTATGGAACGGTATCTGTGCTAATTTCAATCTCTGGTTTTATGCAGCACCCCAGCTCACGTTTCCCCATAAGCAAGCATAAGTTGGGTTTCTAAATTTCAGACCTTGTTTTGTTTTGTAATTCAGTTCATGTGTAGCCAAGTTTACATTCCGTGTATTAGTGATATCTTATGATGTTTCTTTTTCTGTGTGACTTATTTCTCGTAGAATCATCATACCTGAATACACTCATTATGCCGCTACGGGCCTGATGACGTAGATTTCATTGCTGAGTGATATTCCATTGTACGTGCGTACCACAATTTCTTTATCCATTTTCTGCTTTCTCGGATAATTAACTTGTACCGTAGACGAGGTTCTTGTAAACAGAGCCGTCCCAAACTTTGGGGTGGCTGTGTGTTTTTGATTTTAATTTCCCTAAGCTATAGGACCATAAGTGGAAGTGCCATAGGCTGTGTTGCTTTGTTTCCTACGTGTTTCAGGAAACACCATACAGTTCTCCAGAGTGGCTGTTGGCAATTTACATCCTGCCCATCAGCATAACAAGGCTCCCTGTTCTGCATGACCTGTCCTGCCTTTCTGGATTTTACACTTTTTTCAGATGGCCCTTTTGCCCGGGGGGCAGTGAGACTTCGTTATAGTGCAGATTTCCTTTACACGCTTGCTTGGTTGGCCAAAAAGTGTGTATGCGTTTTTTCCTGAATATATTCAGGAAAAAACGCATACGCCCTTTTTGTCCAAGTGCATCATTGTCGACATTCTGCCTCTTTTCCTATGCTTTAAGTGCAATTCTAGTCTACCCCCTGAAATCGTTTTCCTGAAATTCTGCCGCGCTTTCAAGTCCTCTTCGAAGACTTACTTCAATACATTTTTGGACGATAGCTGTCATTCATAACTCTGCAGGTTTGTGAATTACAGTGCCTCTGAGCTCCTTTCTTCAACTCGCTTTCTTGTGAGCTGGCCGCAATGCCACAGGATTCCTTCAGGCCCTAATCTGTTTCCGGCCGGGCATGCTGAGCCTTTGGTTAATTACTCTTCCTGGTGGGAAATGAGCGTTCCATTTGCCCGTGCAGATACCTACAGCTAGTCCCTCATTGGTTCTCCCTATTCCTGTTCATCTTGCGCAGAAATTGCAAACTGTGCCAAAGAAGAGGTTAAAGGCACTGACTCTCCAAGTGGGGAGAGTGTTAGTAAAGCGTCTGGAATGGTGAACCCGAGTACCAGGGGACGAAAACTGAGATGCATTTGAAAACGTTTCCCAACCACATGGTGGACCATACACTGTGTTTCCCATGCATGTTTTAGCTGAAGGAAGAATCCCTTAAACCTGGAGAGTTGGGACCCATGGAATGCGTACCATGGAGTATGACTTCAAAGGGTCTGCGTTTGCTCACCGAACCTCACCAATGCTATTAGCCCGAAGTGTCCAGCCTTATGTCTCACCCAGCTCTGGGTGTAGATGTGGTAAATGCAGGTTGCATCACAAGCCCTGAATGAATTATTTAAGAATTGCTCTCTATTTCACTGTCATTGTGTTTTGTTTTTGAAATTTATTTTGATAATGGGATTTATCGGATTTTCACTGCTGCGTTTAGGCCGCTGTACACATGCTTGATTTCCTTATGGAGACATATAAATCCATGGGTTTTAAGATTATTACTTGTCAGGTATATTCCCAGGCGTTGAATATGGGCTGTTGAGTCCATTTCGTTGAGCAAGGAGTAGGTTTTGTTTATTATATATTTGGCTTATGGAACGGTATCTGTGCTAATTTCATTCTCTGGTTTTATGCAGCACCCCAACTCACCTTTCCCCATAAGCAAGCATAAGTGGGTTTTCTAAATTTGAGACCCTGTTCTGTTTTGTAATTCAGTTCATGTGTAGCCAAGTTTACATTCCGTGTACTAGTGATAACTTATGATGTTTCTATTTCTGTGTGACTTATTTCTCGTAGAATCGTCGTACCTGAATCCACTCATTATGCCACTACGGGCCTGATGATGTAGATTTTATTGCTGAGTGATATTACATACTAGGTGCGTACCACAACTTCTTTATCCATTTTTTGCTTTCTCGGATATTTAACTTGTACCGTAGACGAGGTTCTTGTAAACAGAGCCGTCCCAAACTTTGGGGTGGCTGTGTGTTTTTGATTTTAATTTTCGTAAGCTATAGGACCATAAGTGGAAGTGCCATAGGCTGTGTTGCTTTGTTTCCTACGTGTTTCAGGAAACACCATACAGTTCTCCAGAGTGGCTGTTGGCAAATTACATCCCGCCCATCAGCATAACAAGGCTCCCTGTTCTCCATGACCTGTCCTGCCTTTCTGGATTTTACACTTTTTTCAGATGGCCCTTTTGACCGGGGGGCAGTGAGACTTCATTGTAGTGCACATTTCCTTTACACGCTTGCTTGGTTGGCCATAAAGGGCGTATGCATTTTATCCTGAATATATTCAGGAAAAAACGCATACGCCCTTTTTGGCCAAGTGTATCATTGTCGACATTCTGCCTCTTTTCCTATGCTTTAAGTGCAATTCCTGTCTACCCCCTGAAATCGTTTTCCTGAAACTCTGCCCCGCTTTCAAGTCCTCTTCCAAGACTTTCTTCAATACATTTGTGGATGAGAGCTGTCATTCATAACTCTGCAGGTTTGTGAATTACAGTGGCCCTGAGCTCCTTTCTTCAACTCGCTTTCTTGTGAGCTGGCCGCAAAACCGCAGGATTCCTTCAGGCCCTAATGTGCTTCCGGCAGGGCATGCTGAGCCTTTGGTTAATTCCACTTCCTGGTGGTAAATGAGCGTTCCATTTGCCTGTGCAGACACCTACAGCTAGACTCTCATTGGTTCTCCCTATTCCTGTTCCTCTTGCGTAGAAATTGCAAACTGTGCCAAAGAAGAGGTTAAAGGCACTGACTCTCCAAGTGGGGAGAGTGTTAGTAAAGCGTCTGGAATGGTGAACACGAGTACCACGGGACGAAAACTGAGATGCATTTGAAAACGTTTCCCAAACACACGGTGGACCATACTCTGGGTTTCCCATGCATGTTTTAGCTGAAGGAAGAATCCCTTACACCTGGAGAGTTGGGACCCATAGAATGGCTACCATGCAGTATGACTTCAAAGGGTCTGCGTTTGCTCACCGAACCTCACCAATGCTATGAGCCCAAAGTGTCCAGCCTTATGTCTCACCCAGCTCTGGGTGTAGATGTGGTAAATCCAGGTTGCATCACAAGCCCTGAATGAATTATTTAAGAATTGCTCTCTATTTCACTGGCATTGTGTTTTGTTTTTGAAATTTATTTTGATAATGGGATTTATCAGATTTTCACTGCTGCGTTTAGGCCACTGTACACACACTTGATTTCCTTATGGAGACATATAAATCCATGGGTTTTAAGATTCTTACTTGTCAGGTATATTCCCAGGCGTTGAATATGGGGTGTTGGGTCCATTTCGTTGAGCCAGGAGTAGGTCTTGTCTCTTATATATTTGGCTTATGGAACGGTATCTGTGCTAATTTCAATCTCTGGTTTTATGCAGCACCCCAACTCACCTTTCCCCATAAGCAGGCCTAAGTTGGTTTTCTAAATTTGAGACCCTGTTCTGTTTTGTAATTCAGTTCATGTGTAGACAAGTTTACATTCCGTGTATTAGTGATACCTTATGATGTTTCTTTTTCTGTGTGACTTATTTCTCGTAGAATCGTCGTACCTGATTCCAGTCATTATGCCGCTACAGGCCTGATGACGTAGATTTCATTGCTGAGTGATATTCCATTGTACGTGCGTACCACAACTTCTTTATCCATTTTTTGCTTTCTCGGATATTTAACTTGTACCGTAGATGAGGTTCTTGTAAACAGAGCCGTCCCAAACTTTGGGGTGGCTGTGTGTTTTTTATTTTAATTTCCCTAAGCTATAGGACCCTAAGTGGAAGTGCCATAGGCTGTGTTGCTTTGTTTCCTACGTGTTTCAGGAAACACCATACACTTCTCCATAGTGACTGTTGGCAATTTACATCCCTCCCATCAGCATAACAAGGCTCCCTGTTCTCCAAGACCTGTCCTGCCTTTCTGGATTTTACACTTTTATCAGATGGCCCTTTTGACCAGGGGGCAGTGAGACTTCATTGTATTGCAGATTTCATTTACAGGCTTGCTTGGTTGGCCAAAAAGCGCGTATGCGTTTTTTCCTGAATATATTCAGGAAAAAACGCATACGCCCTTTTTGGCCAAGTGCATCATTGTCGACATTCTGACTCTTTTCCTATGCTTTAAATGCAATTCCAGTCTACCCCCTGAAATCGTTTTCCTGAAATTCTGTCCCGCTTTCAAGTCCTCTTCGAAGACTTACTTCAATACATTTTTGGACGATAGCTGTCATTCATAACTCTGCAGTTTTCTGAATTACAGTGCCCCTGAGCTCCTTTCTTCAACTCGCTTTCTTGTGAGCTGCCCCCATAACCGCAGGATTGCTTCAGGCCCTAATCTGTTTCCGGCAGGGCATGCAGAGCCTTTGGTTAATTCCTCTTCCTGATGGGAAATGAGCGTTCCATTTGCCCGTGCAGACACCTACAGCTAGTCTCTCATTGGTTCTCCCTATTCCTGTTCACCTTGCGCAGAAATTGCAAACTGTGCCAAACAGGAGGTTAAAGGCACTGACTCTCCAAGTGGGGAGAGTGTTAGTAAAGCGTCTGGAATGGTGAAGCCGAGTCCCTGGGCTCGAAAACTGAGATGCATTTGAAAACGTTTCTCAATCACACGGGGGACGGTACTCTGGGCTTCCCATGCATGTTTTAACTGAAGGAAGAATCCCTTAAACCTGGAGAGTTGGGACCCATGGAATGGGTACCATGCAGTATGACTTCAAAGGGTCTGCGTTTGCTCACCGAACCTCACCAATGCTATCAGCCCGAAATGTCCAGCCTTATGTCACACCCAGCTCTGGGTGTAGATGTGGTAAATCCAGGTTGCATCACAAGCCCAGAATGAATTATTTGAGAATTGCTCTCTAAGAATTGCTCTCTATTTCACTGTCATTGTGTTTTGTTTTTGAAATTTATTTTGATAATGGGATTTATCAGATTTTCACTGCTGTGTTTAGGCCACTGTACACATGCTTGATTTCCTTATGGAGACATATAAATACATGGGTTTTAAGATTCTTGCTTCACAGGTATATTCCCAGGCGTTGAATATGGGGTGTTGAGTCCATTTAGTTGAGCAAGGAGTAGGTTTGGTCTTTTATATATTTGGCTTATGGAACGGTATCTGTGCTAATTTCAATCTCTGGTTTTATGCAGCACCCCAACTCACCTTTCCCCATAAGCAAGCATAAGTGGGTTTTCTAAATTTGAGACCCTGTTCTGTTTTGTAATTCAGTTCATGTGTAGCCAAGTTTACATTCCGTGTATTAGTGATAACTTATGTTGTTTCTATTTCTGTGTGACTTATTTCTCGTAGAATCATCGTACCTGAATCCACTCATTATGCCACTACGGGCCTGATGATGTAGATTTCATTGCTGAGTGATATTACATTCTACGTGCGTACCACAACTTCTTTATCCATTTTTTGCTTTCTCGGATATTTAACTTGTACCGTAGACGAGGTTCTTGTAAACAGAGCCGTCCCAAACTTTGGGGTGGCTGTGTGTTTTTGATTTTAATTTTCGTAAGCTATAGGACCATAAGTGGAAGTGCCATAGGCTGTGTTGCTTTGTTTCCTACGTGTTTCAGGAAACACCATACAGTTCTCCAGAGTGGCTGTTGGCAAATTACATCCCGCCCATCAGCATAACAAGGCTCCCTGTTCTCCATGACCTGTCCTGCCTTTCTGGATTTTACACTTTTTTCAGATGGCCCTTTTGACCGGGGGGCAGTGAGACTTCATTGTAGTGCACATTTCCTTTACACGCTTGCTTGGTTGGCCATAAAGGGCGTATGCATTTTATCCTGAATATATTCAGGAAAAAACGCATACGCCCTTTTTGGCCAAGTGTATCATTGTCGACATTCTGCCTCTTTTCCTATGCTTTAAGTGCAATTCCAGTCTACCCCCTGAAATCGTTTTCCTGAAATTCTGCCCCGCTTTCAAGTCCTCTTCCAAGACTTTCTTCAATACATTTGTGGATGAGAGCTGTCATTCATAACTCTGCAGGTTTGTGAATTACAGTGGCCCTGAGCTCCTTTCTTCAACTCGCTTTCTTGTGAGCTGGCCGCAAAACCGCAGGATTCCTTCAGGCCCTAATGTGTTTCCGGCAGGGCATGCTGAGCCTTTGGTTAATTCCACTTCCTGGTGGTAAATGAGCGTTCCATTTGCCTGTCCAGACACCTACAGCTAGACTCTCATTGGTTCTCCCTATTCCTGTTCCTCTTGCGTAGAAATTGCAAACTGTGCCAAAGAAGAGGTTAAAGGCACTGACTCTCCAAGTGGGGAGAGTGTTAGTAAAGCGTCTGGAATGGTGAAAACGAGTACCACGGGACGAAAACTGAGATGCATTTGAAAACGTTTCCCAACACACGGTGGACCATACTCTGGCTTTCCCATGCATGTTTTAGCTGAAGGAAGAATCCCTTACACCTGGAGAGTTGGGACCCATAGAATGGGTACCATGCAGTATGACTTCAAAGGGTCTGCGTTTGCTCACCGAACCTCACCAATGCTATGAGCCCGAAGTGTCCAGCCTTATGTCTCACCCAGCTCTGGGTGTAGATGTCGTAAATCCAAGTTGCATCACAAGCCCTGAATGAATTATTTAAGAATTGCTCTCTATTTCACTGGCATTGTGTTTTGTTTTTGAAATTTATTTTGATAATGGGATTTATCGGATTTTCACTGCTGCGTTTAGGCCACTGTACACACACTTGATTTCCTTATGGAGACATATAAATCCATGGGTTTTAAGATTCTTACTTGTCAGGTATATTCCCAGGCGTTGAATATGGGGTGTTGAGTCCATTTCGTTGAGCCAGGAGTAGGTCTTGTCTCTTATATATTTGGCTTATGGAACGGTATCTGTGCTAATTTCAATCTCTGGTTTTATGCAGCACCCCAACTCACCTTTCCCCATAAGCAGGCATAAGTTGGTTTTCTAAATTTGAGACCCTGTTCTGTTTTGTAATTCAGTTCATGTGTAGACAAGTTTACATTCCGTGTATTAGTGATACCTTATGATGTTTCTTTTTCTGTGTGACATATTTCTCGTAGAATCGTCGTACCTGATTCCAGTCATTATGCCGCTACAGGCCTGATGACGTAGATTTCATTGCTGAGTGATATTCCATTGTACGTGCGTACCACTATTTCTTTATCCATTTTTTGCTTTCTCGGATATTTAACTTGTACCGTAGACGAGGTTCTTGTAAACAGAGCCGTCCCAAACTTTGGGGTGGCTGTGTGTTTTTTATTTTAATTTCCCTAAGCTATAGGACCCTAAGTGGAAGTGCCATAGGCTGTGTTGCTTTGTTTCCTCCGTGTTTCAGGAAACACCATACACTTCTCCATAGTGACTGTTGGCAATTTACATCCCTCCCATCAGCATAACAAGGCTCCCTGTTCTCCAAGACCTGTCCTGCCTTTCTGGATTTTACACTATTTTCAGATGGCCCTTTAGACCGAGCGGGGGGGCAGTGAGGCTTCCTTGTAGTGCAGATTTCCTTTATATGCTTGCTAGGTTGGACAAAAAGGGCGTATGCGTTTTTTCCTGAATATATTCAGGAAAAAACGCATACGCCCTTTTTGGCCAAGTGCATCATTGTCGACATTCTGCCTCTTTTCCTATGCTCTAAGTGCAATTCCAGTCAACCCCCTGAAATCGTTTTCCTGAAATTCTGCCCCGCTTTCAAGTCCTCTTTTAAGACTTACTTCAATACATTTTGGGACGATAGCTGTCATTCATAACTCTGTATGTTTGTGAATTACAGTGCCCCTGAGCTCCTTTCTTCAACTCGCTTTCTTGTGAGCTGGCCGCAAAACCGCAGGATTGGTTCAGGCCCTAATCTGTTTCCGGCCGGGCATGCTGAGTCTTTGGTTAATTCCTCTTCCTGGTGGGAAATGAGCGTTCCATTTGCCCGTGCAGACACCTACAGCTAGTCTCTCATTGGTTCTACCTATTCCTGTTCATCTTGTGCAGAAATTGCAAACTGTGCCAAACAGGAGGTTAAAGGCACTGACTCTCCAAGTGGGGAGAGTGTTAGTAAAGCGTCTGGAATGGTGAAGCCGAGTCCCTGGGCTCCAAAAGTGAGATGCATTTGAAAACGTTTCCCAATCACACGGGGGACCGTACTCTGGGCTTCCCATGCATGTTTTAACTGAAGGAAGAATCCCTTAAACCTGGAGAGTTGGGACCCATGGAATTGGTACCATGCAGTATGACTTCAAATGGTCTGCGTTTGCTCACCGAACCTCACCAATGCTATCAGCCCGAAGTGTCCAGCCTTATGTCACACCCAGCTCTGGGTGTAGATGTGGTAAATCCAGGTTTCATCACAAGCCCTGTATGAATTATTTGAGAATTGCTCTCTAAGAATTGCTCTCTATTTCACTGTCATTGTGTTTTGTTTTTGCAATTTATTTTGATACTGGGATTTACCGGATTTTCACTGCTGCGTTTAGGCCGCTGTACACACGCTTGATTTCCTTATGGAGACATATAAATCCATGTGTCTTAAGATTCTTACTTGTCAGGTATATTCCCAGGCGTTGAATATGGGGTGTTGAGTCCATTTCGTTGAGCAAGGAGTAGGTCTTGTCTATTATATATTTGGTTTATGGAACGGTATCTGTTCTAATTTCAATCTCTGGTTTTATGCAGCACCCGAACTCACCTTTCCCCATAAGCAAGCATAAGTTGGCTTTCTAAATTTGAGACCCTGTTCTGTTTGTAATTCAGTTCATGTGTAGCCAAGTTTACGTTACCTGTATTAGTGATATCTTATGATGTTTCTATTTCTGTATGACTTATTTCTCGTAGAATCGTCGTATGTGAATCCACTCATTATGCCGCTACGGGCCTGATGACGTAGATTTCATTGCTGAGTGATATTCCATTGTTCGTACATACCACAATTTCTTTATCCATTTTATGCTTTCTCGGAAATTTATCTTGTACAGTAGACGAGGTTCTTGTAAACAGAGCCGTCCCAAATTTTGGGGTAGCTGTGTGTTTTTGATTTAAATTTCCCTAAGCTATAGGACTCTAAGTGGAAGTGCCATAGGCTGTGTTGCTTTGTTTCCTCCGTGTTTCAGGAAACACCATACACTTCTCCAGTGTGGCTGTTGGCAATTTACATCCCGCCCATCAGCATAACAAGGCTCCCTCTTCTCCATGACCTGTCCTACCTTTCTGGATTTTACACTTGATTCAGATGGCCCTTTGGACCTGGGGGCAGTGAGACTTCATTGTAGTGGAGATTTCCTTTACACGCTTGCTTGGTTGGCCAAAAAGTGCGTATGCGTTTTTACCTGAATATATTCAGGAAAAAACGCATATGCACTTTTTGTCCAAGTGCATCATTGTCGACATTCTGCCTCTTATCCTATGCTTTAAGTGCAATTCTAGTCTACCCCCTGAAATCCTTTTCCTGAAATTCTGCCCCGCTTTCAAGTCCTCTTCGAAGACTTACTTCAATACATTTTTGGATGATAGCTGTCATTCATATCTCTGCAGGTTTGTGAATTACAGTGCCCCTGAGCTCCTTTCTTCAACTCGCTTTCTTGTGAGCTGGCCGCAAAACCGCAGGATTGCTTCAGGCCCTAACCTGGTTCCGGCAGGGAATGCTGAGCCTTTGGTTAATTCCTCTTCCTGGTGGGAAATGAGCGTTTCATTTGCCCGTGCAGACACCTACAGCTAGTCTCTCATTGGTTCTCCCTATTCCTGTTCATCTTGCGCAGAAATTGCAAACTGTGCCAAACAGGAGGTTAAAGGCACTGACTCTCCAAGTGGGGAGAGTGTTAGTCAAGCGTCTGGAACGGTGAACCCGAGTACCAGGGGACGAAACCTGAGATGCATTTGAAAACGTTTCCCAATCACACGGCGGACCATACTCTGGGTTTCACATGCATGTTTTAGCTGAAGGAAGAATCCCTTAAACCTGGAGAGTTGGGACCCATGGAATGGCTACCATGCAATATGACTTCAAAGGGTCTGCGTTTGCTCACCAAACCTCACCAATGCTATGAGCCCGATGTGTCCAGCCTTATGTCTCAACCAGCTCTGGGTGTAGATGTGGTAAATCCAGGTTGCATCACAAGCCCTGAATGAATTATTTAAGAATTGCTCTCTATTTCACTGTCATTGTGTTTTGTTTTTGAAATTTATTATGTTAATGGGATTTATCGGATTTTCACTGCTGCATTTAGGCCACTGTACACATGCTTGACTTCCTTATGGAGACATATAAATCCATGGGTCTTAAGTTTCTTACTTGTCAGGTATATTCCCAGGCGTTGAATATGGGGTGTTGAGTCCATTTCGTTGAGCAAGGTGTAGGTCTTGTCTATTATATATTTGGCTTATGGAACATTATCTGTGCTAATTTCAATCTCTGGTTTTATGCAGCACCCCAACTCACCTTTCCCTATAAGCAAGCATAAGTTGGTTTTCTAAATTTGAGACCCTGTTCTGTTTTGTAATTCAGTTCATGTGTAGCCAAGTTTATGTTCCGTGTATTAGTGATATCTTATGATTTTTCATTTTCTGTGTGTCTTATTTCACTTAGAATCATCGTACCTGAATCCACTCATTATGCCACGACGGACCTGATGACATAGATTTCATTGGTGAGTGATATTCCATTGTACGTACATACCACAACTTCTTGATCCATTTTTTCATTCTGGGATATTTAACTTGTACCATAGACAAGGTTCTTGTAAACAGAGCCGTTGGAAACTTTGGGGTGGCTGTGTGATTTTGATTTTAATTTCCCTAAGCTATAGGACCATAAGTGGAAGTTCCGTAGGCTCCATTGCTTTGTTTTTTAGGTGTTTGAGGAAACACTATACACTTATCCAGAGTGGCTGTTGGCAATTTACATCCCGTCCATCAGCATAACACGGCTCTCTGTTCTCCATGGCCTGTGCTGCCTTTCTGGATTTTACACTTTTTTCAGATGGCCCTTTTGACTGGGGGGCTGTGAGACTTCACTGTAGTGCAGATTTCTTTAACATGCTTGCTTGGTTGGCCAAAAAGTGCGTATGCGTTTTTTCCTGAATATTTTCAGGAAAAAACGCATACGTACTTTTTGGCCAAGTGCACCATTGTCGACCTTCTGCCTCTTTTCCTATGCTTTAAATGCAATTCCAGTCTACCCACTGAAATCGTTTTCCTGAATTTCTGCCCCACTTTCAAGTCCTCTTCGCTGACTTCCTTCAATATATATTTGGACGATAGCTGTCATTTATAACTCTGCAAGTTTGTGAATTTGGATAATTCCTCTTCCTGGTGGGAAATGAGCATTACATTTGCCCGGGCAGACACCTACAGCTAGTCTCTCATTGGTTCTCCCTATTCCTGTTCATCTTGCGCAGAAATTGCAAACTGTGCCAAACAGGAGTTTAAAGGCACTGACTCTCCAAGTGGGGAGAGTGTTAGTAAAGCATCTGGAATGGTGAACCCGTGTAAAAGGGGACGAAACCTGAGATGCATTGGAAAACGTTTGCCAGTCACACGGTGCACTATACTGTGGGTTTCCCAGGCATGTTTTAGCTGAAGGAAGAATCCCTTAAACCTGGAGAGTTGGGACCCATGGAATGGGTACTTCAAGGGGTCTGAATTTGCTCACCGAACCTCACCAATGCTATCAGCCTGGTGTCCAGCCTTATGTCTCACTCAGCTCTGGGTGTAGATGTGGTAAATCCAGGTTGCATCACAGGCACTGAATGAGTTATTTAAGAATTGCTCTCTATTTCACTGTCATTGTGTTTTTTGTTTCTGTAATTTATTTTGATAATGGGATTTATCGTATTTTCACTGATGTGTTCATGCCACTGTACACACGCTTGATTCTCTTACAGAGACATATAAAACCATGGGTTTGAAGATTCTTATTAGTCAGGTATATTCCTAGGCGTTGAATATGGGGTGTTGAGTCCATTTTGTTGAGCAAGTTGTAGGTCTTGACTATTACATATTTGGCTTATGGAACTGTATCTGTGCTAATTTCAATCTCTGGTTTTATGCAGCACCCCAACTCACCTTTATCCTTAAGCAAGAATAAGTTGGTTTTCTATATTTGAGACCCTGTTCTGTTTTGTAATTCAGTTCATGTGTAGCCAAGTTTACATTCCATGTATTAGTGATATAGTATGTCTTTTTGTTTTTGAATTCTCTGACTTTGAATGATCATACGTAACTCCTCTGGAGTTGTTACAAGTGGCCATATTTCATTGATTTCCAGGCTGAGTCATATTCCACTCTACATAAGCACCACATCTGTATCCATTTTTTCCCTCCAGAGACATTTAAGTTATATCCTAGTCGAGGATCTTTTAAACAGTGAGGCGGTATACATTGGGGTGCCTGTGTCCTCTCGATTTTTGTTTTTCCCAAGATATACGTCCATGAGTGCAAGTGCCCTGTGCTCTGTAGCTCATTTTTTAGATGCTTTAGTAAACACAATACACTTCTCCAGAGTGACCGTTGGCAATATACATTTCCAGTATAAGCCTCACAGGGCTCCCTTTTCTCCTTGCCCTGTCCTGCATTTCTGGTGTTTACACTTTATGAGGACGGCTTTTCTGACTGATGCGAAGTGATATGTTTTGTAGTATTGATTTCCAGTGCCCACCTGTTTGGTTGGCTAAAAAAGTGTATGGCCTTTTCTTGAATATATACAGAAAAAGACGCATAAACCCTTTTTGGCCAACTGCAATGTTGGCAATGTTCAGCCCCTTTTCTTGTGCTTAATGGCGAGTCCTTTCTACCTCTTCCAATCCCTTTCCTGCCATTCTCCGTTGCTTACACATCCTTTTCTCTGACTTTCCTCAAGACATTTTTCAGTGACAGATATTTTCAACTCTGCAGTTTCGTGAATTTTAGTGTCCCTGAGTTCCATTTTTCAACTTGTGTTTATGGGAACTGGCCACAAAGCAGCGGGATTTCCTCAAGCCCTATTCTGTTTCCATGGGCAACCCTAGCCTTTAGTCAATTCGTCTTCCTGATTGGAAATAAGAGTGACATGTGTCTGTCCGAACACCTAAGACTTGTCTCTCATTGTTCCTCCTCCTTCTGCTTCATCCTCTGGACAAATTCCAAACTGTGTGCAACAAGATGTTGACAGTGCTGACATCTCCAAGTGGGGAGACTGTTCGTAAAGACGCTGGAGGGGTGAACCCGAGCACCAGGAGATGAGGAGATGAGATGCCTTTTCCAAACTCTTCCCGATCAGATGTTATACCATCCTCTGGGTGTGACAGGCATATTTTAGCTGTAGAAAGTGTCCCATTCATGTGAGGAGAACACCAGGGCTTTTTCAAAATCAGTGTCTCTCCACAACCCAAACTGGGGAATTTTTTAAGCTACGGCTACACATATGTTCATTAAGGGCCTTGGGAAGTAGGCAGAGTCCAAACTTTAGATGACTGAAGTCTTCAGGGTCAGAAGCACTCACCACCGGCTTCCCTTAGGTTCCATTTTAACTGTCATTGATAGATGATGTCAATAAAAATATCTATTCTTTTTCAGATTATTTCCCCTTATAGGTTATTGTAAAATATTGAGTGTAGTTCCTGGTGTTATACAGTAGTTCCTTGTTGATGATCGATTTTATACATAGCAGTGTGTATGTGTTAATCTCAAACTGTTAATTTATCCCTCCTCTCACCTTTCCCCTTTGGTAATAATAAATTATAAGACTTTATACTTCTCAGAAATGGGGGAGCTGAAAGAGAGGTATCATTTTCAATGGAAAAGCATTTAAAACAAGATTGAAGCTTTAACCAAGATTACTAGATGTACATCCTTGGAAAGAAATCACTTCGTTTCTCTAATATTGACCTGACAAATAAGACAAACCTTTTCACTGAACTTGCTTATAATAAAGTGATGGAAATATCAAATGGAAGTGTTAGAAACATTTTATTTTAACCGAGCCTTATACACTGTTCTATGTTAATTACAGTTTGGCTCACACATCTGTTCATTGAAGTTACAATGTTCTCAATTTCTGTTACTGATCCTCCAGAGTGGATCCCAACAAGTGTCCCCCTGCCCAGTGTCATTGGAGCCAAAAGATCGAGACTGAGTTTGGTTCAGAAGCAAAGGAAACTTTATATTTTGATCAGAGAATGGAGAGGTGAGAGCATGTGCTACCCCGTGGGCTGTGGGCTGGGCTGCTGTGTAGAGATCCTGTCAGAGTCAGTGGGAGGGAGGGGGCGGAGCTCTTGAGGGCCCGGCTGGCTGCAGCTCAGGCTCTATATCACGGAGTGTGCACTGTGCCCCAGGATCTGAGGTGTCGACCCAGCCATTCTGCACTAGAAAATCTGGTCTGAAGTGCCGGGTGTGGAACCTCTGTATGCGGGACCCTAGGAGCACGTGAAATTAGACAAAGCACAAAGGATAAAAAAGGTTAGACTTTATTTTATTGCCCAGATTCTATTTTTATCTCCCAGGGATTTTTAAGGGGCTTTGCCTGGGACAAACCCCTCTTCTGCATTTTGTCCCCTTCCTCATTCTTGGAGTGCTGAGGGTGCAGACCCTTCTGCTGTAACTGCTGAGTGCTGAGTTAGGAGCCCTCATACCTGTGGGCGAGGGTCAGAACTTCCCAGCAGCCTCCAGGTGACGTTGATTGTCCCCAGGCCTCCTGCCTCCCTGCTCGTCCGCCTGAGCACCAGTATTGGAAGTGTTATAGATTCTAATGACCTTTAAGGGTCCAGGAAGGAGATGTGCAGTGACGCTGTGAGGTCCAGTTTCACCCCGCCCCACATTTGTTCGGCCACCTTAGGCTGACCGTTTCTGCCAGCCTAGATGCTCCGACCAGTAGTCTGCGCTTTCTTCAATTAGGCCCCTGGATTAACGTAAAAACAGCACCAGGTGTCAGGACCCTGTCCGCTCAACTCCCAGACAATCCAGGGTCAGTGGTGATGAAGGATCATGATGGCCACTGAGTCAACAGCCTTTTGAAGTAAACAGGAGTCCAGCCGGTCTTATTGGCCACCATTATCACAGTGTCTGTAGGCTTTTCTATGCTGACAGCGTGATATACTTTTCCCCTGCCAAGATTATTAGGTCCGCTCTGGGTGCAGTAAGTCCTGCAAGCAGTAGTCTACTCTTTTGGGACACACTTTTGTTGTTTTATGAGAGAAACTCCAGGTCAAGTGATGGTCACATGAGTCGTCATGGTGCCCCGTTGCTCCCGGTTATCTCTCTGGAGGTTGGAGTTGGAGGGCCACCTCATTCGAGGTCAGTGTGCCCACGGAGCAAACCCTGCAACTTCAGGGCATGGTTGGGGGTTAGGATCACCACGTGGGGTCCTTTTCCCTTAGGAGGGAGGTGGCCTTTTGTGCTGCTGATTTCCAGGTTTTTAGATACCGCCAGTATCTTGGCCAGATGTGGCAGTGGGCCAAGTCCCTTGGTGACTGTAGTTTATCCTACCTGGATGGCATTCTTGCATTGTTCCATTTCAAGTGGTCCCAGTTTTTGCACTAATACTCCAATGGCGATTCCCTTTTCACCAGGAATGTAAAGATCAAAGGGTTTAGCTAAATTAGGGAGTTCCAGGGCAAGGGTCTGAATTGACTGCTCTTTCCATTCTTGAAAGGCCACTTCTGGATTCTATTCAAAAGGATCATCATCTTTTCCTTTCAGTGTTTCATATAGAGGTCCAGCTAGTAGACTGTAGTTAGGGATCCAGAAGCAGCAAACCCTGGCCTCCCTGGGGACCCCTAAGCTGTCTTCTAGTTTTAGATATGGGTAAGGCTGTAATTGTTTCTTCCCTTTCCTGGGATGGGCTTCTCCGACCTTCTGTGAGAATGAAGCCCAGGCAGGTCGCCGTAGTCTGTGATATTTGAGCTTTTTCTTGGACAACTTGTATCCTTTATTGGCTTGGTAGTTCAGAGGTCTCCTTAGTAGGGCTGGCGATCAGAATGTTGTCTGCATATTGAAGGAGTGTTTCCTTTTCCAGTGGTAGAACTTTTAGGTCTTTAGCTGAGCTTTCCCCAAAGATGGTGTGGGAATTTTTGAACCCTTGGGGCAAGACGGCCCAGAAGTATTGTTTTAGTTGTATGTTGAGTCCTGCCACTCACAAGCCAAAATTTCTTGTGACTCTGACACTAACGGAATACAAAAGAAGGCATCATTGAAGACTAATACAGAATACCATGTCCTGGTGGTTGGTAGAATGACCAGCAGGGTGTAGGTTTTAGGAACTACTGGAGGTATATCCTTGGTGGCTTCACTGACTGTCCTGACATCCTTTACCAGGACTCCAGCAGCCCATGGGGCTCTCGAGATCAGGCCAATCCCAGGATATGGAGATCACCTGCGCAGGTACCCTACCCCCACCCCAGACCACGGGGCTTTCGTGGTCAGACCCCTCTCAGGATACAGAGCTACCCTTGCAGTTACGGTGGCAGGGCTGGGCACAGAGGAACCGTGCACATCGCCCTCATTGCAGAGCACTCCCAGCTCACCTGTCACTCAGATCTGACACAGAGCACCTCAGAGCAGGACTTGAACTAACAAACAGCAGCTCCGACAGGTCTGTGACCCTGGGCATCACTCTGTGTGGCCTCCCTCCACCTGGTCTTCCAGAGACTTCCACTGCACCCGGGGCACCAGGCCTCTGTCTCCACCCACCACCCACCCCTCCTCTCCCTGACTCCTGGGTTCCTCTCATTAGGAGAGGGTTTTCTTGAAGTTGTCTCCCACTCATGGGCCAGATAATATAATTAGAAAACAAGCCAGAGCTGCAGCCCCTTGTCCATCCTGACTCTCAGGAGCCCACACCTGTTCCTTGGACCTGGCCGATTCAGAAAGTTCCATTTTCGGCAACTGTGAGCCCCTGAGGGGTGATTATTGGCTGGCCTGGGAAGCCTTACCATGCCGACCAGTCCTCCCCAGGTGTGCCTGGGTTGAGATCAATATAAACACCGCTCCAGGCAGCAAGAGCCCCTGCAGCTGTGTCTGACGCCATTTTCTCTGCCCAGTCAGCAGTCTCGGGGCTGGGCTGGTGGGAGGGAGTGAGATGCCACGGCTTTGTGGGTGGCCCAGTGTGAGTGGGGCTCTGCTGGACTTTCTGCAGCAGTTGCCAAGATGCCACCTCCTAAAGAAGAGGATGTGTCACCCATACCTGCCGCTTGAATTTCTCCCTGGGCAGAGGTGAGGAAGGAAGAATGCAGTGGGGGCCGGGACAGCAGGGGTATCTCAGGCAGGGAAATGGAAAGCTTCCAGAAGAGTACCCAGGGCCAGGACCATCCTGGCTGGCCTGCAGGCACCAAGTCGGCTGGCATGCTGTCACTCATGTGGCTCCATGGCCCTTCCTCTAGGCTTTCAAGTCCTTGTACATATTCAGGTGTTTTACCTGGGAAGGGTGGGAACATTTCAGCAGCAGCTGGCCTGGGGCTCAGCCCACGTTTACTCACAGATGCCTTGACACGGTCCCCCAGCTTTGCAATGAGGACGCTTGTTGCGTAGGGCCTGCTGGCTGAATGGGAGATGATTCCCCACCACTGACCAACTTCAGAATTGTTTACAACTGGAGCAAGTGCCCTGATACGGTTTTCCTCTGTGTAACTTGTAGGTTCTGTTTTTTTTTCTTTTTTTCATTTTTGGTTCAAGGTAGATTTTATTCCTCTTTTTTGTATTTACAGATATAAGCATGGAAATAATTTATTCATATAAATACATGTATGTGAAGGGAAGAATATTTTTTCTGTTTTAATTATTTTAATTTTATTTTTTTAACTTTGAATTTTATTTTATTTTTTTATAAAGCAGGTTCTTTGTGGTTATCTCTTTTATACATATAAATGTATACATGCCAATCCCAATATGTCAACTCCTTCCACCACCACCCCCAACAGCTTTCCCCCCTTGGTGTCCATACGTTTGTTGTCTACATCTGTTGCTGTATTTTTGCCTTGCAAAACGGTTCATCTGTACAATTTTTCTAGGTTCCACATATATGCATTAATACACAAGATTTGTTTTTCTCTTTCTGACTTACTTCACTCTGTATGACAGTCTCTAGATCCATCAACGTCTCTACAAATGACCCAATTTCATTCCTTTTTATGGCTTAGTAATATTCCATTTTATACTTGTACCACATCTTTATGCATTCTTCTGTCTGTGGACATTTAGGTTGCTTGCATTACCTGGATATTGTAAATAGTGATGCAATGAACATTGCGGTGAATGTCTCTTTTCGTTTTATGGTTTTGTCTGGGTATATGCCCAGTACTGGGATTGCTGTATCATATGGTAATTCTATTCTTAGTTTTATAAGAAACTCCATAACGTTCTCCACAGTGACTGTATCAATTTACATTCCCAAAAATAGTGGAAGAAGGTTCCTTATCTCCACACCCATTCCAACATTTGTTGTTTGTAGATTTTCTGATGATGCCCATTCTAACAGGTGTGAGGTGATACACCATGGAGGAGTCTATTTTGTTGAGAAAAGAGTAGGTCTTGTCTATTACATATTTGGCTTATGGAACGGTATGTGTGCTAATTTCAATCTCTGGTTTTATACAGCACCCCAACTCAACTTTCCCCTTAAGGATGCATAAGTTTTTTATCTAAATGTGAGACTCTGTTCGGTTTTGTAATTTAGTTTATGTGTAGCCAAGTTTACACTCCCTCTATTAGTGATATCTTATGATAATTATCTTTCTGTGTGTGACATATTTCTCTTAGAATCATCATACCTAAATCCACTCAATTTGCTGCTACAGGCCTGATGACATTGATTTCATTGCTGAGTGATATTCCGTTGTACGTAGGTAGCACAACTTCTTTATCCATTTTTTTCTTTCTGGGATATTTAATTTGTACTGGACTGGAGGTTCTTGTAAACACAGCAGCCCTAAATTTTGTGTTGGCTGTGTCTTGTTGATTTTAAATTTCCTAAGCTATAGGGGCAAAAGTGGAAGTGCCCTAGGCTCTGTAGCTTTGTTTTTCAGATGTTTCAGGATACACCATAAACATCTCCAGAGTGTCTGTTGGCAATTTACATCCCGCCCATCAGCATAACAAGGCTCCCTGTTCTCCATGGCCTGTCCTGTGTTTCTGGTTTTTACACTTTTTTCAGATGGCCCTTTTGACGAATGG
Source organism: Delphinapterus leucas (assembly GCF_059928025.1). Lineage (NCBI taxonomy): Eukaryota > Metazoa > Chordata > Mammalia > Artiodactyla > Monodontidae > Delphinapterus > Delphinapterus leucas. The sequence continues at coordinate 16,312,523 of NW_028322235.1, read as the reverse complement.
GAAATGAGACTTCAATGTAGTGTGGATTTCCATTGCTGGAGTGCTTGGTTGGCCAAAAAGTGCATATGCGTTTTTTCTGAATATATTCAGGAAAAAATGTATACGCACTTTTTGTCCAAGTGCATCACTGTCAAAGATCTGCCGCTTTTCACATGCTTTAAACGCAATTCCAATCTACCTCCTGATATATGATTCCTGCAATTCTGCCTCGTTTTCAAGTCCTCTTTGCAGACTTACTTCAATATATTTTTGCCAATAGCTGTCATTTATAACTCTGTGGGTTTGTGAATTACAGCGCCCGTGATTTCCTTTCTTAACTCGCTTCCTTGAAAGCTGGCCACAAAACCACAGGTTTGCTTCAGGCCGTAATCAGGGTGTGGCACGGCACTCTGAGCCTTTGGTTAATTCCTCTTCCTGGTGGGAAATTAGAGTTAAATGTGCTCCTCCAGACACCTGCCTCACTCCCAGCCCCTTGGTGATGTGTGTCCTCTGGTTTGAGGCCACATGTGATGGGTTCCTCATCTTTTGATGATGTGGCCCCACTGGTGTGAGGACACTCCTGCCTGCTTCCCATCCCCTTGGTGATGTGGTCCCTCCGGCGAGAGTCTGATCCTGGTTGGGTACCTCACACTTCTGTGAGGTGGGCCCTCTTCTCTGAGGTCATTCTTGCCTGGCTGGCACACCCCACCTTGGCGACGTCGGCCCTCTGGTGGCAGTTGGAGCCTGCTGGGAGCCTCCTCCCCTAGGTGATGAGGCCCTCTGGCATCAGGCCCTAACTGCTGGGTTCCCACATTTTCTGATACGTGCTAAGTGGTGCGAGGGCACTCCTGCCAGGTTCCCATTCCCATGGGCATGTGGGCCTTCTGCTCTAAGGTCCCAACAACTGTGTTGTTCACCATTTCATGATGTTGGCTCTCTGGTGTTAGTTCACTCAGGCCTAGATCCCATAGACTCTGTGCTCTGAGCCGCCTGCTGGGAGGTTCCTACTGCTGGATTCCTTACCTTTTTTATTCTTTGGGTCCTGTGTTTTCACGCTCCTCCTTCCTGACTCACTCCCAGCCCATTTGTGATGTAGGTCTTCTGGTTTGAGGCCACCTGTGCCAGTTTCCTCACTTTTATTGATGTGGCCCCACTGGTGTGAGGACACTCCTGCCTGGTTCCCATCCCCTTGGTGATGGGGGCCCTCTGGTGAGAGTCTGATCCTGGCTGGATTCCTCACACTTCTGGGAGGTGGGCCCTCTGCTGTGAGGTCACTCCTGCCTGGCTGGCACACGTCACCTTGGCGATGTGCGCCCTCACTTGGGAGTTGGTGCCTGCTGGGAGTCTCCTCCCCTCGGTAATGAGGACCCACTGGCGTCAGGCCCTAGCTCATGGGCTCCCAAAATTTTCTGATGTGCGGCCTGTCATGCGAGTACACTCCTGCCAGGGTCCCATCCCCATGGGGATGTGGGCTTTCTGCTGTGAGGTCCCAACGGCTGGGTTGCTCACAGTGTCAGAATGTGGGCCGTCTACTGTGAGTTCACTCCGGCATGGATCCCATAGCCTCGGTGCTCTGGGCCACCTGCTTGGAGCTTCCAACTGCGGGGTTCCTCACCTTTTTTATTCCATGGGCCCTCTGTTTTGAGTCTCCTCCTGCATGCCTCACTCCCAGCCCTTTCGTGATGTGTGTCCCCTTGTTTGAGGCCACATGTGCTGTGTTCCTCACCTTTTGCTGATGTGGCCCCACTGGTGTGAGGGCACTCCTGCCTGGTTTCCATCCCCTTGGTGATGTGGGCCCTCTGGTTAGAGTCTGATCCTGGTTGGGTTCCTCACACTCCTGTGAGGTGAGCCCTCTGCTGTGAGGTAACTCCTGCCTGGCTTGCTCCCGTTGCCTTGGTGACGTCGGCCCTCTGGTGGCATTTGGAGCCTGCTGGTAGCCTCCTCTCCTCGGTGATGAGGGCCCTCTGGCGTCAGGCCCTAACTGCTGGGTTCCCCCATTTTCTGATATGTTCTAAGTTGTGCGAGGACACTCCTGTGAGGTTCCCATCCCCATGGGGATGTGGGCCTTCTGCTTTGAGGTCCCACCGGCTGGGTTGCTCACAGTTTCATGATGTGGGCCCTCTGCTGTGAGTTCACTGTGGCCTGGGTCCCATAGACTCCATGATCTGGGCCACCTGCTGGGAGGTTCAAACTGCTGGATTCCTCACATTTTTTATTCTGTGGGCCCTGTGTTGTTAGGCTACTCCTGCCTGCCTCACTCGGAGCCCCTTGGAAATGTGGGTCCTCTGGTTTAGGCCACATGTGCTGGGTTCCTCACCTTTGTATAATGTGGCCCCACTGGTGTGAGGACACTCCTGCCTTTTTCCGATCCCCTTGGTGATGTGGGTTCTCTGGTGAGAGTCTTATGCTGGCTGGGTTCCTCACTCTTCTGTGAGGTAGGCCCTCTGCTGTGAGGTCACTCCTGCCTGACTGGCACACGTCACCTTGGATACATGGGCCCTCAGTTGGGAGTTGGTGCCTGCTGAGGGTCTCCTCCCCTCGGTAATGAGGGACCGCTGGCGTCAGGCCCTAACTCCTGAGCTCCCAAAATTTTCTGAGGTGCACCCTGTGGTGCGAGTACACTCCTGCCAGGTTCCCAACCCCATGGGAATGTTGGCCTTCTGCTCTGAGGTCCCAACATTGGGTTGCTCAGTTTCATGATGAGGGCCCTCTGGTGTGAGTTCACTCCGGCCTGGATCCCATAGCCTCGCTGCTGCTGGCCGACTGCAGGGAGGTTCCAACTGCGGGATTCCTCACCTTTTTTCTTCTATGGGCCCTCTGTTTTGAGACTCCTCCTGCCTGCTTCACTCCAGGCCCCATGGTGAAGTGTGTGCTCTGGTTTGAGTCTACGTGTGCTGGGTCCCTCACCTTTCAATTATGTGGCCCCACTGGTGTGAGGACACTCCTGCCTGGTTCCTATCCCCTTGGTGATGTGGGTCCTCTGATGAGAGTGTGATCCTGGCTGGGTTCCTCACCCTTCTGTGAGGTGGGCCCTCTGCTGTGAGGTCACTCCTGCCTGGCTGGCACACCCCGCCTTTGCAACGTCGGCCCTCTTGTGTCAGTTGGAGCCTGCTGGGAGCCTCCTCCCCTCGGTGATGAGGGCCCTCTGGCGTCAGGCCCTAACTGCTGGGTACCCACATTTTCTGATACATGCTAAGTGGTGTGAGGACACTCGTGCCATGTTCCCAACCCCATGGGAATGTGGACCTTCTCCTCTGAGGTCACAATGGCTGGGTTGCTCACAGTTTCATGATGTGGGCCCTCTGCTGTGAGTTCACTGTGGCCTGGATCGCATAGACTCGGTGCTCTGGGCCACCTGCTGGGAGGTTCCCACTGCAGGATTCCTCAGCTTTTTTATTCTATTGGCCCTGTGTTGTGAGGCTACTCCTGCCTGACTCAATCCGAGATCCATGGTGATGTGGGTCCTCTGGTTTGAGACAACATGTGTTGGGTACCTCAACTTTCGATGATGTGGCCCCATGGGTGTGAAGACACTCCTGCCTGGTTCCCAGCCCCTAGCTGATGTGGGCACTCTGGTGAGAGTCTGATCCTGGCTGGGTACTTTAACCTTCTGTGAGGTGGGCCCTCTGATGTGAGGTCATTCCTGCCTGGTTGGCTCACGTCGCCTTGGCGAGGTGGGCCCTCTGTTGGCCACTGAAGCATGCTGGGAGCCTCCTACCCTCTTTAATGAGGGCCCTGGAAAAACCGGATATGCCCTTTAGACCAAGGGCATCATTGTCGAGGTTCTGCCTCTTTAATATGCTTTCAAAGGACTTCCCGTTTACCTCCTGAAATCGTATTCCTGGAATTCTGCCCCGCTTTCAAGTCCTCTTCGCAGCCTTACTTCAGATATTTTTGGACGATAGCTGTCATTTATAACTGCAGATTTGTGAATGGCAGTGGCTCTGAGCTCCTTTCTTCAACTCGCTTTCTTGTGAGCTGGCCACAAAACCGCAGGATTGCTTCAGGCCCTAATCTGGTTCTGGCACGGCATGCTGAGCCTTTGGCTATTTCCTCTTCCTAGTGGGAAATGAGCGTTAAATTTGCCCGTGCAGATACCTACAGCTAGTCTCTCATTGGTTCTCCCTATTCCTGTTCATGTTGCACAGAAATTGCAAACTGTGCCAAACAGGAGGTTAAAGGCACTGACTCTCCAAGTGGGGAGAGTGTTAGTAAAGTGTCTGGAATGGTAAACCCGAGTACCAGGGGACGAAAACTGAGATGCATTTAAAAATGTTTACCGGTCACACGGTGGACGATACTCTGGGTTTCCCATGCATGTTTTAGCTGAAGGAAGAATCCCTTAAACCTGGAGAGTTGGGACCAATGGAATGGGTACCATGCAGTATGACTACAAAGGGTCTGCATTTGCTCACCGAACCTCACCAATGCTATCAGCCTGAAGGGTCCGGCCTTATGTCTCACCAAGCTCTGGGTGTAGATGTGGTAAATCCAGGTTGCATCACAAGCCCTGAATGAATTATTTAAGAATTGCTCTCTATTTCACTGTCATTGTGTTTTGTTTTTGTAATTCATTTTGATAACTGGATTTATCGGATTTTCACTGCTGCATTTATTCCGCTGTACACACGCTTGATTCTCTTACGTAGACATATAAATCCATGGGTTGTAAGATTCTTACTTGTCAGGTATATTCCCAGGCGTTGAATATGGGGTTTTGAGTCCATTTCGTTGAGCAAGGAGTAGGTCTTGTCTCTTATATATTTGGCTTATGGAACGGTATCTGTGCTAACTTCAATCTCTGGTTTTATGCAGCACCCCAACTCACCTTTCCCCATAAGCAAGCATAAGTTGGTTTTCTAAATTTGAGACCCTGTTCTCTTTTGTAACTCAGTTCATGTGTAGCCAAGTTTACATTCCGTGTATTAGTGATAGCTTATGATGTTTCTTTTTCTGTGTGCCTTATTTCTCGTAGAATCATCCTACCTGAATCCACTCATCATGCCGCTACCGGCCTGGTGACGTAGATTTCATTGCTGAGTGATATTCCATTGTACATGCGTACCACAACTTCTTTATCCATTTTTTGCTTTCTCGGATATTTAACTTGTACCGTAGAGGAGGTTCTTGTAAACAGAGCCGTCCCAAACTTTGGGGTGGCTGTGTGTTTTTTATTTTAATTTCCGTAAGCTATAAGAACATAAGTGGAAGTGCCATAGGCTGTGTTGCTTTGTTTCCTACGTGTTTCAGGAAACACCATACACTTCTCCAGAGTGGCTGTTGGCAATTTACATCTCGCCCATCAGCATAACAAGGCTCCCTGTTCTCCATGACCTGTCCTGCATTTCTGGATTTTACACTGTTTTCAGATGGCCCTTTTGACCGGGGGGCAGTGAGACATCATTGTAGTGCAGATTTCCATTACACGCTAGCTTGGTTGGCCAAAAAATGGCGTATGCGTTTTTTCCTGAATATATTCAGGAAAAAACGCATACACCCTTTTTGGCCAAGTGCATCATTGTGGACATTCTGCCTCTTTTCCTATGCTTTAAGTGCAATTCCAGTCTACCCCCTGAAATCGTTTTCCTGAAATTCTGCCCCGCTTTCAAGTCCTCTTCGAAGACTTACTTCAATACATTTTTGGACGATAGCTGTCATTCATAACTCTGCAGGTTTGTGAATTACAGTGCCCCTGAGCTCCTTTCTTCAAATCGCTTTCTTGTGAGCTGACCGCAAAACCACAGGATTGCTTCAGGCCCTAATCTGTTTCCGGCAGGGCACGCTGAGCCTTTGGTTAATTCCTCTTCCTGGTGGGAAATGAGCGTTACGTTTGCCCGTGCAGACATCTACAGCTAGTCCCTCATTGGTTCTCCCTATTGCTGTTCATCTTGCGCAGAAATTGCAAACTGTGCCAAACAGGAGGTTAAAGGCACTGACTCTCCAAGTGGGGAGAGTGTTAGTAAAGCATCTGAAATGTTGAACCCGCGTACCAGGGGACGAAACCTGAGATGCATTTGACAACGTTTCCCAATCACACGGTGGACCATACTCTGGGATTCCCATGCATGTTTTAGCTGAAGGAAGAATCCCTTAAACCTGGAGAGTTGGGACCCATGGAATGGGTACCATGCAGTATGACTTCAAAGGGTCTGCAATTGCTCACTGAACCTCACCAATGCTATCAGCCCGAAGTGTCCAGCCTTATGTCTCACCCAGCTCTGGGTGTAGTTGTGGTAAATCCCGGTTGCATCACAAGCCCTGAATGAATTATTTAAGAATTGCTCTCTATTTCACTGTCATTGTGTTTTGTTTTTGAAATTTATTTTGATAATGGGATTTATCGGATATTCACTGCTGCGTTTAGGCCGCTGTATACACGCTTGATTTCCTTATGGAGACATATAAATCCATGGGTTTTAAGATTCTTACTTGTCAGGTATATTCCGAGGCATTGAATATCGGGTGTTGAGTCCATTTCGTTGAGCAAGGAGTAGGTCTTTTCTATTATATATTTGGCTTATGGAACGGTATCTGTGCTAATTTCTTTTTTTTTTTAAAGTCTTTATTGGGGTATAATTGCTTTACAATGGTGTGTTAGTTTCTGCTTTATAACAAAGTGAATCAGTTATACATATACATATGTTCCCATATGTCTTCCCTCTTGCGTCTCCCTCCCTCCCACTCTCCCTATCCCACCCCTCCAGGCTTTCCCAAAGCACCGAGCTAATATCCCTATGCCTTGCGACTGCTTCCCCCTAGCTATCTACCTTACTACATTTGTTAGTGTGTATATGTCCATGACTCTCTCTCGCCCTGTCAAAGCTCACCCTTCCCCCTCCCCATATTCTCAAGTCCGTTCTCCAGTAGGTCTGTGTCTTTATTCCTCTCTTACCCCTAGGTTCTTCATGACTTTTTTTCCCCTTAAATTCCATATATATGTGTTAGCATATGGTATTTGTCTTTTTCTTTCTGACTTACTTCACTCTGTATGACAGACTCTAGGTCTATCCATCTCATTACAAATAGCTCAATTTCATTTCTTTTTATGGCTGAGTAATATTCCATTGTATATATGTGCCACATCTTCTTTATCCATTCATCCGATGATGGGCGCTTAGGTTGTTTCCATCTCCGGGCTATTGTAAATAGAACTGCAATGAACATTTTGGTACATGACTCTTTTTGAATTTTGGTTTTCTCAGGGTATATGCCCAGTAGTGGGATTGCTGGTTCATATGGTAATTCTATTTGTTGTTTTTTAAGGAACCTCCATACTGTTCTCCATAGTGGCTGAACCAATTCACATTCCCACCAGCAGTGCAAGAGTGTTCCCTTTTCTCCGCACCCTCTCCAGCATTAATTGTTTCTAGATTTTTTGATGATGGCCATTCTGACTGGTGTGAGATGATATCTCATTGTAGTTTTGATTTGCATTTCTCTAATGATTAATGATGTTGAGCATTCTTTCATGTGTTTGTTGGCATTCTGTATATCTTCTTTGGAGAAATGTCTATTTAGGTCTTCTGCCCATTTTTGGATTGGGTTGTTTGTTTTTTTGTTATTGAGCTGCATGAGCTGCTTGTAAATTTTGGAGATTAATCCTTTGTCATTTGCAAATATTTTCTCCCATTCTGAGGATTGTCTTTTGGTCTTGATTATGGTTTCCTTTGCTGTGCAAAAGCTTTGCAGTTTCATTAGGTCCCATTTGTTTATTTTTGTTTTTATTTCCATTACTCTAGGAGGTGGGTCAGAAAGGATCTTGCTGTGATTTATGTCATAGAGTGTTCTGCCTATGTTTTCCTCTAAGAGTTTGATAGTTTCTGGCCTTACATTTAGGTCTTTAATCCATTTTGAGCTTATTTTTGTGTATGGTGTTAGGGAGTGATCTAATCTCATACTTTTACATGTACCTGTCCAGTTTTCCCAGCACCATTTATTGAAGAGGCTGTCCTTTCTCCACTGTACATTCCTGC